>NC_045437.1:109777572-109837957 GCF_002776525.5 Piliocolobus tephrosceles | reverse complement strand
TAGAAAGGAAGTAGGGCATGCAGGAGAGACAGTAGAAAGGAAGTGGGGCATGCAGGAGAGACAGTAGAAAGGAAGTGGGGCATACAAGAGAGACTGGGCTTGGTTGTAACAGCCTGTTATCCCTGGGGAACTAGCTCACTCACCAGAGGACATTATGAGGGCTCTGCCCCGGCCCACCTTGTGATCCAAACACCTACCACTAGACCCCACCTCCAGCACCACCACACTGGGGGTCAAATTCCAACATGTGTTTCAGAGAACAAACCATATTCAAGCTATATAGCATAGCTACATAATTATTATAACACTATTAATAAGACTATCTTGGCCTTGGGAATTCTAAGTAGCACCTTTATTACATATTATATTTCTTTGTGTATTGAGTGTTTCTGGAGCTTAAATTCTATTTCACTGGCTGGTCTGTTTATGTACCAGTACCACACAGTTGTAATTATGGAGGTTTTGTAGTATGCAGTATATGTATATGTGTGTGTGTGTGTGTGTGTGTGTGTGTGTGTGTGTGTATAATTTTTTTGAGACAGCGCCTCACTGTTTTGCCTAGGCTGGAGTGCAATGGCACAATCCAATCACGGCTTATTACAGCCTCAGCTTCCCAGACTCGGGTGATTCCATCTCAGCCTCCTAAGTAGCTGGGACCACAGGTGCATGCCACCATGCCCAGCTTTTTTTTTTTTTTTTAATTATTTCTTGTAAAGACAGGGTCTCTCTGTGCTGCCCAGGCTATTCTTGAACTCCTGGGCTCAAGCGATCCTCCTGCGTTGGCCTCCCAAAGTGCTGGGATTGCAGGTGGGAGCTACTGCACCTGGCCAGTGTGCAGCATTTTAATATCTGGTAGGGCTAAGTCCCTCCTCACAGCTTATTTTTACTGTTTTCCTAGTTGTTCATGTGAACTTTATTGTCAGTTCGTCTAGTTCCGTAAAAAGGTATTTTTATTGGGATTTTTGATGATGCTGAGATGTCCTGACCAAGAACAAGGGATGTTCACATGTTCTTTTGTGTCTTTCGGGAATGATAGTTTTGTTCACATAAGTTTTGAATGTTTAAGTTTATTAAGTTTATTTCTAAATATTTTCTCATTTCTCTGGCTTTTGTAAGGAGGGTTTTCTCATCCATGTTTTCTTCTCATGAGTCATTTGTGGATATAAAGGCTATCCATTTGTGTTTGTTGATTTTTATATTTCATTACCTTGCTCAGTTCATTGATAGTTTGGTTTAGTTTATTATTGATTTTCTAAGAGTTTTCCAGGCATATTCTCACAAGTAAAGATAATAGAAATAGTTTGCTTCTTTTCCACTTCTGCTTTGAATTGTTTTTTTCTTGGTTCATTTGCATTGACTGCTTCCTCCAGCAAAACGTTAAATAACGCTGGAGATGATGGGCAGCTTCATTTTGCTCCTGACATTCGTGGGGTGCCCCTGGTGCTTCCCTGTTAGGTAAGGGATTAATTTTAGCCCTGAGGCGTGATATTTGATTTTAAAAATCAGTAATCTTGGGGCAGTTGGGTTAGAGGAATGGTAGGCAGATGCTTTCACTCCTTGCTCCTCCCTCCTCCTTCCCCGCTGGAGGGAAATGAGTTCTGACAGGTAAAAAGAGAGGAGTTAGGATTCTTTTTCTCTCTCCCTCTACCAGCATCACATTCTACTTCTCCCTCAAAAATACGTTGCTGAGAATCAGCATAGATGTTGACTCCGTAGAGAGCTCTGGAATCAACCTCCTGGCCTTCCTCCACCCTCACTCTTGGCCTTTTCCTGCCCCCCACATTCCTCTGCCTGTGGGGTGTGGAGCCACACGCCTTTGTGTGACGGTTTGTTTTCTCTCTCCTGTCTTTAGGTGCATGGCTGCTTCCTAATCCCATAGTCCAGAGGAAGCATCCCTAGGACTGCAGGCAAGGGAGCCGGGCAAGCCCCGGGCAGCCTTGAACCCTCCCCTTGCCTGCCCTCCCCCGTGGGGGCCAGGATGCTGAAGAAGCAGTCTGCAGGGCTTGTGCTGTGGGGCGCTATCCTCTTTGTGGCCTGGAATGCCCTGCTGCTCCTTTTCTTCTGGACACGCCCAGCACCTGGCAGGCCACCCTCGGTCAGTGCTCTGGATGACGACCCTGCCAGCCTCACCCGGGAAGTGATTCGCCTGGCCCAAGACGCCGAGGTGGAGCTGGAGCGGCAGCGTGGGCTGCTGCAGCAGATCGGGGATGCCCTGTGGAGCCAGCGGGGGAGGGTGCCCACAGCGGCCCCTCCCGCCCAGCCGCACGTGCCTGTGACCCCAGCGCCAGCGGTGATTCCCATCCTGGTCATTGCCTGTGACCGCAGCACTGTTCGGCGCTGCCTGGACAAGCTGCTGCATTACCGGCCCTCGGCTGAGCTCTTCCCCATCATCGTTAGCCAGGACTGTGGGCATGAGGAGACGGCCCAGGCCATCGCCTCCTACGGCGGCGCCGTCACGCACATCCGGCAGCCCGACCTGAGCAGCATCGCGGTGCCGCCGGACCACCGCAAGTTCCAGGGCTACTACAAGATCGCGCGGCACTACCGCTGGGCGCTGGGCCAGGTCTTCCACCAGTTCCGCTTCCCCGCAGCCGTGGTGGTGGAGGATGACCTGGAGGTGGCCCCGGACTTCTTCGAGTACTTTCAGGCCACCTATCCGCTGCTGAAGGCCGACCCCTCCCTCTGGTGCGTCTCGGCCTGGAACGACAACGGCAAGGAGCAGATGGTGGACGCCGGCAAGCCCGAGCTGCTCTACCGCACCGACTTTTTTCCTGGCCTGGGCTGGCTGCTGCTGGCCGAGCTCTGGGCTGAGCTGGAGCCCAAGTGGCCAAAGGCCTTCTGGGACGACTGGATGCGCCGGCCGGAGCAGCGGAAGGGGCGGGCCTGCATCCGCCCCGAAATCTCCAGAACGATGACCTTTGGCCGCAAGGGTGTGAGCCACGGGCAGTTCTTTGACCAGCACCTCAAGTTTATCAAGCTGAACCAGCAGTTTGTGCACTTCACCCAGCTGGACCTGTCCTACCTGCAGCGGGAGGCCTATGACCGGGATTTCCTCGCCCGCGTCTATGGGGCTCCCCAGCTGCAGGTGGAGAAAGTGAGGACCAATGATCGCAAGGAGCTGGGGGAGGTGCGGGTGCAGTACACCGGCAGGGACAGCTTCAAGGCCTTCGCCAAGGCTCTGGGTGTCATGGATGACCTTAAGTCGGGGGTTCCGAGAGCTGGTTACCGGGGTATTGTCACCTTCCAGTTCCGGGGCCGCCGTGTCCACCTGGCGCCCCCGCCGACGTGGGAGGGCTATGATCCTAGCTGGAATTAGCCTGTCCTTCCTGGGCCCCTCCTTGCCACATCATGAGCTGAGGTGGGACCACAGTCCCCAGGCTGCATCGGCCTGCCTGTGTTTCCCTCTTAGGTGCATTTATCTTTTTGATTTTTCCGAGTGGCATTTAAGTGCACAAATGATAAGGTGAGGATTATTCTCCCGTTCTCAAGGGAGTCAGATCAGGGGAACTATTCTAGGGTGTGTTGCGGGGTATTAAGCAGGAAACCACTGTGTGGTAGGGGGACACTGGGCATGTTGAGGCCAGAAATGTCCAAGTCCTGAGTTTTCTCCTGGAGCATGTGCAGAGAGTTTGGCAACGTTTGCTCTCTCTCCCTGACCTGGCTTTTCCAGCCAGGGCATGAGGCCTCCTTCTATACCTGTTCCCTTTCCCCCAGTGGGGCTGGGTTATGGGAGAAGGGGACATATTTGTGGCCAAAATGATACTAACCAAAGGGGCTGCCTTGTCAGGGCCTGGTGGAGTTGGTGGGTCATTGGGGCTCACTGCCTCCTGTCCTTCTCTCCTGTCTCTGACCCCCACAGCCCTTCTCTCCCTGCAGCCTAGCAGTTTATCGTTCTGAGATGGAAAGTTGAAGGGGGCAAGCAAGACCTCTCCTCAGCCCATGCCCAGCTGTCAGGGGAGAGGTGCAGGGAGGAAGGCCTTGTGCTGGGCCAGCCCCTCTCTTGCCTTACCTCAGAGAGGGACTATGCCCTGACCCTTCCTTTCTGAAAATCAGTCCCCTCTCTGTTGCTCTAGGAGGCTCCTGCTGGCTTGGTAGAAGACAGAATTCAATCCGTGTGTCCCTTTTCCCTCTGGGGTTTGGCACACAGGCTCCTCCCTGCAGGCTGTGGCTCTGGTGGCCTTTCAGCATGAGGTGGAGCAGTGACCAGATGGAGCAGTGACCAGGACGCCTCTGGCCCAGTGCTGCCCAGCCTCCCTGCCCACTCCCAGGCGCCCCATGTCCTCACAGGCCAGGATGCCATGCAGGGTGGAGAGGACTTGGTGGATTTTTGTTTCTTGCCTGACCTCAGTTTCATGAAAGAAAGTGGAAGCTACAGAATTATTTTCTAAAATAAAGTAAAGGCTGAATTGTCTGAAAAATATTATGTGTGTGTGTGTCCTGGAAAAGGAGGTAACAGGCGGGGGAAGAAAGGAAAAGGAAGAATGAAGAGTTAAGGAGAGGGCTAGATGGGTGGGAGGAAGCAAAGTTGAGGAAGGAAAGTGGATGAGTGGGAGAGAAGAGCCAGCGACAGCCCAGGGGATGGGGGCCAGGTGGGAAAGGAAGTGCAGGCCACAAGGTAGAGAGGACCCCCCAAGCCGTGCTCCTGCTGCTGATCATCCTGTAGAGCCAGGAGGCCACAGCAGGAAAGCTGGTGAGTGTCTCCTGCTTCTGCCTCCTGCTGGCTGGGCAGGCTTGGTCTGGGGAAGAACCAGCTCCTCTGATCAGGGTGGTCCCTGAGAGGTGCTTTGTGCCCGGTGCCCTCTGCTGGCCCAGGCAGTGCTTACTGAGTGCCCTTTATGACCTGCCGGGGAGCCTCAGGGTGCACAGCTGATACCAGGGTTGGCCTCACAGTGGCGCTTGGACTCCCAAACGCAACCCCAGTGAGAGTGCCTGTTTTGCTAACACCCAGAACACATACGCAGACAAAACTGTTACCTATGCATGTCACATGCAACATTCTGAGAGTTTCTGTTCTCCACTAATTCATTTAAAAGAACAAAACACGGCCGGGCGCAGTGGCTCTAATCCCAGCACTTTGGGAGGCTGAGGTGGATGGATCACGAAGTCAGGAGTTCAGGACCATCCTGGCCAACATGGTGAAACCTAAAAGTATTTTACTAAAAATACAAAAATTTGCTGGGCGTGATGGCGCATGCCTGTAATCCCAGCTACTCAGGAGGCTGAGGCTGGAGAATCACTTGAACCTGAGAGGCGGAGGTTGCAGTGATCTGAGACCACTGCACTCCAGCCTGGGTGACAGCAAGACTCCGTCTCGGAAAAACAAAAAGCAAAACGCTTTTTGTGACCACGAACTTGGTTTCCTGATTTCCTGCGTGGGTTTGAAAACTCGGGCTAGGCCAGGCGCGGTGGCTCACGCCTGTAATTGCAGTACTTTGGGAGGCCGAGGTGGGTGGGTCACCTAAATTCAGGAGTTTGAGACCAGCCTGGCTAACATGGTGAAACCCCATCTCTACTAAAAATACAAAAATTAGCCGGGCGTGGTGGTGGGCACCTGTAATCCCAGCTGCAGGAGGCTGAGGCAGGAAAATCACCTGAACCCAGGAGGGGGAGGTTGCAGTGAGCTGAGATTGTGCCCCTGCACTCCAGTCTGGGCGGTAAGAGCAAAACTCCATCTCAAAAAAAACCAAACCAAACCAAACCAAAAACCCTGGGCTAGCAACGTTCTTGGCAGAAACTACTTTGGAGCTCCACACCAGATGGTGGCAGAGGCGTCTGGGGAGCTGCGTCGAGGCCGTGGCCTTGGGAGCAGCTCTGACCTCCCATCTGGGCTCAGAAACCAGTGTCAGACATCCATTTTATTTTAGCCTTTGAGATGTGTGTGGAGTGGGTTTTGCCTTCCCCTGTTGCTTAGATGGGTTATTTAGCCCTACTTTTTTGTTAAATAAGGGGAGATGGTCGTTATCTGTGATGTGCAGATGTGGAGTAGGCCAGGAGATAGCTGCATTGTGCCCTTCCCAGTGGAGCCAGGAGGAGTCTGGCTGCCAGGCTCCATGTCCTTAGCATTTCATGCAGCTAACCAAGTGCATTGTTCTGAGTGCTCCGTGATAAATACAAACTTATTTAATCCTCAGAGCAAGCCTCAGTGGTGAGTAGTGTTTAGCTCTTGTTTGACCAGTGAGGAAGCAGGCACGTAGAGGTTAACTTGCCCAAGGTCACACAGAGGGTTGTGGGAGAGCCGGATTGGCATGAACTCTGCTGTTAGCCACTGTGTGATGCTGGACTGTTCCATTCCAGGCTTTACCGCCGCTTCCAGGCCATTCCCCAGCTGCACTTGGATTCTCAGGCCAGGCACCAGTGGTCTCCTGTGAGGGTGGTGAGGGGGCTGGGTGGCTCGGGGAGGTCCAGGAGAGATGATGGAGGAGTAGAGTTTGGGGCCTGCGGGGCCAGAGGACCCCCTTACAAGACAGAGACTGGATCTCAGGCTCCCGAAGGAAGGACCACCTTCAGGGGTCTCCTGGTATTCTCCCGTCAAGCTCAGGTCGTGCGCGTGTGTGCATGGTGGCTGCCTCCAGACCCCGAAGCTCCTGTGGGTACCAAAGCAAGTGGAAATGCCAGATGGAAAAGCCCTATGTTACTCAGTGCTGTAGAGTTCAGCCAGCCTCCAGTTTGCAGGTTTACAGAGCTGTCTTTCGCCTGGCTGCTGCTGCTGCTGCATTCCTGCTTCTGCCTCCAGCTGTGACCACCTCCTGCCACTCCTGCTGTCCCTGCAGGTTCCTGCTCGCTCTGTCTCCAGGACAGACTGCCTTCCCGGCAGCCTTCCCTCCTCAAGCCTCTTGGCCTTTGCAATCCTCTTACCTGGGTCACTGATGGGATCTCATTTGTGTAGATTTGAGTCACCCTCAGTGTAGACAAATGTCTGATGGAGTCTGGCCAAGGCTCTCCTGAGCCTTCGCTGGGCCCTGCATCAGAACCCTGCCAAGGCTGTGGGGCACGGGAAACTGAGACAAAGCCCTCAGGGCAGGCCAAGAGGGTGAGAGGTGGGGGGCATTTAGAGGGTTAGATACAGAGCACCCCTTTAAAAATACCAGCTACTGGTTTTTCATATTACATGTTCATTTTAGATAATCAAAACAGACTGCACACGCTCCCTCCTGTGTGTTTACGCGTGGATGGTGTATCCTACCCCACGTCTTCCTCACATCTACACATAATATGCATAGCTAAAACATTTACCACCAAAACCCATAGCGTTATGTACATATTTGTCTAGCTTTATATAACTTTAAATAACATGGATTTATATAACAGAAGCTTGCCCTCTTTCTGAAATATCTTTTTTTTTTTTTTTTTGAGATGGAGTCTTGCTCTGTCACCCAGGCTGGAGTGCAGTGGCGTGATCTCAGCTCACTGCAAGCTCCGCCTCCCAGGTTTACGCCATTCTCCTGCCTCAGCCTCCCGAGTAACTGGGACTACAGGCGCCCGCCTCGTCGCCCAGCTAGTTTTTTGTATTTTTCAGTAGAGATGGGGTTTCACCGTGTTAGCCAGGATGGTCTCGATCTCCTGACCTCGTGATCCGCCCGTCTCAGCCTCCCAAAGTGCTGGGATTACAGGCTTGAGCCACCGCACCTGGCCCTGAAATATCTTAACATGGGATTTCAGGCTCCCTGATGAGACCTCTGCGGAGGTCAGTGTTTTGCCACCAAAGGCCTTTCAGCCTCCATCTGTTCTCCCACCTACCCACATTCTGGCCCCTGGCAATTCACAGGGAATTGACACTAGGAAGTAGACGCCGGGGGCCATATTTCCTGGAGACCACCCTGGTGGCCGATGTCATAGAGTGTGGTAGGACTGGGCCGGCCCTGCTCTGGGCCCATGACCTGCGTGTCTGACTTGGGTCCAGCTGTTCTTCCTGCCAGAGCCTCTTCCTGTGAGGCGGGGGTAACACAACCTTCTGTGGTGGCTGTGGGATTAATCTGTGTGGCTGCATTGTGAGCAAAGTCTGGTGGAAAGCTCTGTCTCCACTGCTTTCCTTTTCCTGCTGTTCACCTTGGCTCCCTCGACACTTAATCCCCCCCACATGTGTCTGGAGTGAGCAGAGCGGGGGCAGTTGACAGGGGGCCGGGTAGTGCCAAGGCTGTTCCTTTCCCCCACTGCCTCCCTTGGCTAACTTGAAGTCTGACTCTTTATACCAGAACTGTAAGACAGTGTGTCAGAATAGATTCAGTCACAGAGCAGGAAGCAGGATCCCAGCACCTGGTGGAAATGAGAGGTCGGTGGTGCAGGGCTGGCACGGGGGTTCCGCCACCATCAGGGCCCAGACTCCTTCTTAGGTCTCAGTCTCACTCTTCTTAGCACGAGGCGTCCATACCAGGTATCATTTCTTGGCTGCGGGAGCTCCATCCAGCACACATTTTAGGTAGGAAGAAGGAGGAAGAAGGTAAAGGATAGATGGCAGCTGCCTCCTCCTCTCCTGGAAGCTCACAGAGCGCTGGGTCAAAACTCCCTGGGTGGAACTGGAACACACAGGCAACCCCGTCAGCAAAAAGGGGCTGGAAACAGTAGTTATGAAGCTGAATCAAATTAAGATTCTTGTTACTAAGGAAAAAGGGAGTGATTGTATGGGCAACTGCAAGGACCACCACCATACACGGTGCCTGGAAGACCAAGCCTGTGACAGTGACCAGGGATTTGGAGAAGGGAGGGTGATGGAGACCTTTGGGAGAGTGCATTAGGAACCCTGACCTGGAGAGGGACAGAATCAAACCTGCACAGGCTGGAGTGCAGCGGCGTGATCTTAGCTCGCTGCAAGTGCTGCCTCCTGGGTTCACCCCATTCTCCTGCCTCAGCCTCCCGAGTAGCTGGGACTACAGGCGCCCGCCACCACGCCCGGCTAATTTTTTGTATTTTTAGTAGAGACAGGGTTTCCCCCGTATTAGATGGTCCGATCTCCTGATCTCCTGATCCGCCCACCTCGGCCTCCCGAAATGCTGGGATTACAGGCGTGAGCCACCACACCTGGCCTGTTTTTCGTATTTTTTAGTAGAGACGGGGTTTCACTGTGTTAGCCAGGATGGTCTCAATCTCCTGACCTCGTGATCTGCCCACCTCAGCCTCCCAAAGTGCTGGGATTACAGGTGAGCCACCGCGCCCGGCGCAATCCTCGTTCTTTATAGAATAAAAGCAGTCTGCAGACGGCCTTCCCTCACGTTCCACTCACTGGAATGTAGTCTAGCTGCCTTCCCTGCAGGAGGTGGGTTGCACCCTCAGTGCAGCAAGCCCTGCATCTAGTCAAAACATCTCAGCACAGCTGTAAGAAGAGGAAGATGGCTAGAGACAGGCAACCTTCCCTGCACGGACAATGTGGCAAGTCTGTCAAAAGCCTCCTTTGGAAATACTGTCAAAGTTTTTATTGGGAAAAGGGCAAAACCTTTCAGGATCAGGAGTAGGTGAGTGGCAATCAGGCCTCACCCTTCACCAAGGGCCTTCCCTGAGGAGGGGCCTGCAGGATGCTGGCAGCGGAATGGGGCTGTGTGGCTCCTAGGTTAGATCATGACAGGAGACGGCCTCTTCCTGATTCTTGCTAGAACAGGCACACCTGGGGCCTTGAGCTCCAGGGAGCTCATGGAAGACATCTGGCCACTCTGAGCCCCTCACTGGAGAGTCCTGGGGAGTGGCTCACAGCTACCATCACCCACAGGGGCTGTGAGGACGTCCTGGGCCAGCATCTAGCACAACCACATGGGACACCCCAAGCAACTACTGCCCAGCCGAGGGCTGCCTGAATTTCTGACTCACAAATGGTGGGCAATGTGAAATGGGTATTTTAAGCTGCTGAGTTCTGCGGGAACAACAGTAGAAACCAGAACTCTCGGATGCTGTGTTCTGTCCTTGAAACGGTGGAAGATTTTATGTGACCAGAATGGAATGTTTGAACAAATATTTTGAGAATAGAATTTTAAAACATTTACTCATCAACACCCGAGGGTGAGGAACAGTCTCATCTAGGAGACTGGTTCTATTATTTACGTGGACGTTCTTGAATTAAAGGATGGGAATATTTTTTCCTTCCAAAACTTTTTGTCAATTTTATATTCTCTTTTTCAAGTTTTTGTTATGAAAACATTCAAACCCACAGGGAAGTTGAAAGACTAATACAAAGAAGAACCATATTCCTTCCACTGAGATGATCCGACAAGTAATATTTTGCCACATGGCAAATATATATCGTATAATTTTCTGTACCACTTGATAGGTAAAGAATGAATATTGTTTTTTAAATAACTTTTTTCTTATATAAGTAATAGGTGCTTATTGTGTAACTACCTAAAAACATTGAAAAATAAAAGGAAAATAACATTCATACGTAACCGCACTGCCCGGATTAACTGTCTTTGGTTCTCGGCTTGCTGGGCAGGCGTCTGACCTAATCTTGGTCTTCGTCGGGCAGGGGCGCCCTCTACTGGCGGCGGGGAGTCCTCGGCCTCCGTATGAACCAATGAATCAAGAAGGTGGTTTCCGAGCCTGACGGCCTCATACCTGGGTTTTCAGAAACCAAAATCCGGCTGGGCGCGGTGGCTCACGCCTGTAATCTGTAATCCCAGCTCTTTGGGAGGCCGAGGCGGGCGGATTACGAGGTCAGCAGATCGAGACCATCCCGGCTAACACAGTGAAACCCTGTCTCTACTGAAACTACAAAAAATGAGCCGGGCGTGGTGGCAGCGCCTGTAGTCCCAGCTACTCGGGAGGCTGAGCCAGGAGAATGGCGTGAACCCGGGAGGCGGAGCTTGCCGTGAGCCGAGATCGCGCCACTGCACTCCAGCCTGGGCGACACAGCGAGACTCCGTCTCAAAAAAAAAAAAAATCAAAATCTTGGGCGAGGCCTCACCTGAACCAGCAAGTGTGACTTCCCTGTCCTTGTCCCATTGCTCCCTTGAATTGGAGCCTGCCCCGATGCCCGCCTGGCTCCAGGTCAAGCCCTAGCAGTTCTCCACCCCAGTTAGACAGCATGGAACCTGTGGTTGCAACACCTCCTCCCTCAGCTGAACCGGTGCCCCTGATTCTCCCTAAATTCTCCTTCGTCCTTCAATTCATCTTTCTTGTGCTTTTGCTCCCAGTTGGGGGAAAACGTTCCTCAAACCGCAAGGATCATCCGCACAGAAGAAAACTTCTGTGACCAAATGTGCAGGGATCTCTCCCCACGTCCAAGCAGTGGAAGTCAGCCAGGTGTCCCCCAATTCAGCTCCGACTTGTCTACCTGGGGACAGTGCCAGATCCCACAGGTTAGGGCTCCATCTCCAAGACTCATCCTTGCGCCCTACCCCACCAGTCGAAAGTCGGGGCCTCCAGTACTTCTGACCAACTGGGTTCACGCTGGGGTTCCCACAACCCCTTTTTGAGTTTGATTAATTTGGGAGGGGGGGTGCTCACAGAGAATCAGTTTACTAGGAAGGATATTTTAAAGGATATAGATAATTAGCTAGACGAAGAGGTACGTAGGGTGAGGTTTGGAAGCACAGGCGCTTCTGGGGCCGTGGAGCTGGGGTGCACCACCCTCCCGGCACATGGATGAGATCTTCACCCTCCTGTCGTCTTCCATGTGTTCAGCTATCTGGAGATTCTTCAAACCCAGTCTCCTTGGTTTTTTATGGAAGCTTCATGACGTTGGCATTGCTTTCCCCAGGGTATAGGATGGGACCCTCTCACAGGGGTCCTCGAGTCCTGCCTTGGGGCAGCGGAAGGTCAGAGTCCTGCCCCTCACACACCCAACACTGTAACAAAAGACTGTAACAAGGGCTGTGGGAATTATAAGCCAGGAACCCTGGGTTGAAAACCAATACATAAACCAATATATATACACATATTGTGAAAAGAAAATACAAGTTGGGATCTCAAAATCACTAAGCCGAAGGGAAAAATCAAGCTGGGAACTGTGCCACACAGAGCTGCCTCCCATTCACAAATAAAAAGGCTACATACCTCCCTCACAATTTGCCCTTGTGGGCAAGATTTTTACTCTAAAAGAGTTCTGTTGAATTTCATCCTGACCATGTAAATTGATAACTTGTCTTCACGGTGATGGGGCAAAGGAAAGGACTCCGCCATTTCTTTGCTCACCTGAGACAAATGCATATCTGATTGCTTCCTCTGCCCTACTTTATCTTATGTAAAAGTGCAGATTCACCGAGCTAGCTGAATGTATAAATGACTATTCCTTTACCTCCCTTACATGTGAAGGGCCGATCAAAGGCTCAGAAGAATGCAACCTCTTGCCTTTTATCTACCCACACCTTTTAAAAATGTCTTTGTCTTTCTGCAATACCTGCCCTTTTTCCTTTAAACATTGAAGCCCTCAATATCATCTTTGGAGAAAGACACAGACTTGTATCCTGGGTGTGTGTCCTTAACATGGGCAAAATAAACTTCTACATTGACTGAGCTCTGTCTCAGATCCTTTTTGGTTTACAATTGGTAACCATGAAGGGATTCTGAGTGGAGCTACCCCTGGCCTTTGACAAATCTCCTGTGGGTCAGATCTCCTGCGGGTACTTGGTACCAGCTTGGGCTATCTTTATTGGTCAAATCAGTCTTTATTGCTCAAATCAGTTGGACAATTTGCTGAAGCCTGGGAGCTCCCCCTCCAGAGAATCCCTGATCTTCCAAAATCTGGTTGAGGTTTAAGGTTTATTTGGCTGTGCAACTCTTTTTCTGGAGTTTTATTCACTTTCAACAAGGAGGGAGTTTTCCTGCTTCCATGATGATGGAGTGCAGGCAACTCCTTTCTGGAATTTCAGCCCTCTTCCAACAGGGAAAGCAAGTTTGCGTCTTTTCCTGCTTCTAGGATGGTAGAGCACAGTCTTTAGCCTGATCTCATTCCTAGGTAAGTAGCTGAATGGGGGTTTTGTCTTGGAAATTCTCCTTAATCACTAAAGTTAAGATGAACAACCAGTTGGCCTTAATTCCTCCTTACCATTAGAGTGCTCAGCAATAATATAAATTGTGTGATCATTTGTTTGTTTTAATTGTTTTTAAAAATTTGTTAGTTTCTGTTTCTGCTGTTTTGGTCTTTTTCCCTTTAGGTTTGACCAACTCTACCCGACTTGATCAAATCCAAAGAAAAGTTCTGAATTATGGGGAACGAGGCTGCTGGATTGGCTAAATTCCCTCAGCTGAAAAAAAGGAAGAAGAAAAAATGGCCAGCAACAAGGAATATGGGAGTTATGAACCAGCAACCGTGGACGAAAACCAGTACATGCATCCCGATGTCGTAACACCACACGCACCTTGTCCTGTTGTACCTTCCACCTCCTGGTGTCTCCAGTGCATTTCATTTTACTCCTGCTCTTTTTTCAACCTATCAATTTACACCTCTTTGCAAATAGCATATTCAAGTATCCACGCTTGTATAAGGAAGCCTCTATCATTTCTTTTCTTTTCCTTTTCTTTTCTTTTTTCTTTTTTGAGATGGAGTCTGGCTCTGTCCCCCAGGCTGGAGTGCAGATGGTATGATCTCAGCTCACTGCCACTTCCACCTTCCGGGTTCAAACGATTCTCCTGCCTCAGCTTCCTGAATAGCTGGGATTACAAGCACATGCCACCAAGACCGGCTAATTTTTGTATTTTTAGTAGAGATGGGGTTTCACTATGTTGGCCAGGCTGGTCTCAAACTCCTGACCTCAGGTGATCCACCCACCTTGGCCTCCTTAAGTGCTGAGATTACAGGTGTGAGCCACCACACCTGGCCTATCATTTTCATAAAAAGGATATAGTTTGTTTCTCCTTCACAAAATTTGGGATAATGACAAAGATCCCAGTCATCTCTCTTTCTCTCTCTCTCTCTCTCATTTTCTTTTTTTAGACAGTGTCCTGCTCTGTCACCCAGGCTGGAGTGCAGTGGCACAATCTCAGTTCACTGCAGCCCGAGAATCTCGGGTTCGAATGATTCTCCTACCTCAGCTTCCTGAGTAGCTGGGACCACAGGTGCATACCACCAGGCCTGGCTAATTTTTTAAACAACTTGTGGAGACCAGGTCTCACTATATTGCTCAGGCTGGTCCCAAATTTCTAGGCTCCAGCGATCTTCCTGTGTCAGCCTCCCATAGTGCTGGTATTACAAGCATGAGCCACCACGCCCAGCACCAGCATCATATATCTCTTAAGAACGATGGTTTTGGAGGAGTTGGGGTGGGAAGTCAGACTCTCCTGCTAGCACATTCTGACTGCTTCTTTAGGAGCTCCAACAGGTGACCACAGGGAGCTCAGATGAACTAGTTTATCTGCCTCCATTTGGTGGTAGACAGGGACTGAAGTGATTTTGCACTTAAGTGATTGAAGTAATGGTAATCTGAACATATCATGGTTTACTGTCAGACCCTTTCTGTCAGGAGTAAGTAAGAAGTTTAGCTTTGTGACAAGTGCGTGATGAGCAGGAGAGGAGAGAGTAAGATGGTTCAAACACATTTCACAAAGTGGAAGCGTCAATCTAGATTGGGCTGGAGTCCAACGAAGACAGTAACTGGGTCACTCTCAGCTTTTTGGCCAATAGCTTTTTCTCCTTGCCTCATTTTTTTCTTACCACAGACAGTTCCTTCTCAAGAACCTCGAGCTGTAGAACGTGAAACAGCCTCAAACGCTCTTCTCCTTTGATGCGTTCAGAGAACCATGAAGTCACCATCCCAGTGACATTAGTGATAGGATCAATTCGTGCTGAAATGCAAGTGATACTCAGCAGAATTCATTAGGGTGACAGTGGGATAGGGTTGAGTTGAATTAAGAGCTAAGATGATAGGAAGTTTGATGGAAGTATATTGGGAATTTCATCAGTGAGATGGGGCTAGATTCTTATCTGCCATATTTATTTATAATATGCCCGGTTCAGATAAAAATAACAAGTGGAATAATGCTTTGGAAATCTTTTCTCTTCCAGACTCATAGCAACAGTGTGTAAATAAAAGATAGAGAGACACAACTTTAGTATAAAATAAATATATCTGGAACAGAAACGGAAGAGAAACAAAAACAGTGAGTGAGACCATATCTGATGGTGTCCTGCACTTGTTTTGCCCACGTATGGACTGGTCATTATAAGACTAGTTTCTGAAGAGAAAATGAAGTTAAATCCCTGTCTCTCACCATATATGAAAATCAAATCAAAATGGATTAAAGACCTAAATCTAAGACCTCAAACTATGAGACTACCACAAGAACACATTGGGGAAACTCTACAGGACGTTAGTCTGGGCAAAAATTTCATGAGCAATACCTCACAAGTACAGGCAACCAAGACAGAAAAGAACAAAAAGGGACGACATCAAGTTAAAACACTTCTGCACAGCAAAAGAAAACATCAATAAAGGGACAACACACAGACTGGGAGAAAATATTTGCAAGCTACCCATCTGACAAGGGATTAATAACCACAATATATAAGGAGCTCAAACAACTCTATAGGAAAAAATTGAATAATCCAGTCAAAAAGTGGGCAAAAGATTTGAATAGACATTTCTCAAAAGAAGACACACAGGCTGGGCACACACACTCCTGCCTGTAATCCCAGCACTTTGGGAGGCTGAGGTGGGTATATCACCTGAGGTCAGGAGTTAGAGACCAGCCTGGCCAACATGGTGAAACCTCGTCTCTACAGAAAACACAAAAATTAGCCAGGCATAGAGGCACATGCCTGTAATCCCAGCTACTTGGGAGGGTGAGGCAGGAGAATCACTTGAACCCAGGAGGTGGAGATTGCGGTGAGCCAAGATTGCACCACTGCACTCTAGCCTGAGGGACAGGGCAAGACTCCATTTCAAAAAAAAAAAAAAAAGGACGCACAAATGGCCAACAGGCATACATAAAGGTGCTGCTGCTCAATGTCACTGATCATCAGAGAAATGCAAATCAAAGCTACAGTAAGATACCATCTCACCCCAGTTAAAGTGGCTTATATCCAAAAGACAGGCAATAACAAATGCTAGTAATAATGTGGAGAAAAGAGAACTCTTATACATTGTCATTAGGAATGTAAATTAGTATAACTACTATTGAAAACAGTTTGGAGGTTCCTCAAAAAACTAAAAATAGCACTACCATATGATCCAGCAATCCCACTATCGAATATATACCCCAAGGAAAGGAAATCAGTATATCAAAGAGATATCTGCACTCCTATGTTTATTGCAGCACTGTTCACAATAGCTAAGATTTGGAAGCAACCTAAGTGTCCATCAACAGGTGAATGGATAAAGACAATGTGGTATATATACACAACGGGGTATTATTCAGCCATAAAAAAGAATGAAATTCAGTCATTTGCAACAACATGGATGGAACTAGAGATTATTATGTTAAGTGAAATAAGCCAGGCACAGAAAGACAAGCATTACATGTTCTTGCTTACTTGTGGGATCTAAAAAATCAAAACAATTGGACTCATGGATGTAGGGAGTAATAGGATCATTACCAGAGGGTGGGAAGGGTCATGGGCAGCTGAGGGGAGGTGGGTGAGGTTAATAGGTATAAAAAATAGAAAGGGTGAATAAGACCTACTATTTGATAGCACAATAGGGTGACTACAGTCAATAATAACTTAATTGCACATCAGAAAATAACTAAAAAGAGTAATTGGATTGTTTGTAACACAAAAGATTAATGCTTGAAGGGATAAATATCCCATTCTCCATGATGTGATTATTATGCATTGCATGCCTGTATGAAGACATCTCATGTACCCCATAAATATATACACCTACTATGTACCTATAAAATTAAAAATAAAAAAGATGAAAATTATATACCATGTAAACACTAATAAAAGAAAAGGTGGAGCGGCTACTGTAATATCAAACAAAATGAACTTTATTTATTTTTCTTTTTCAAAAACTTTTATTTTAAGTTCTTGGGTACATGTGCAGGTTTGTTACATGGGTAAGCTTGTGTCATGGGGGTTTGTTGTATAGATTATTTAATCACCCAGGTATTAAGTCTAGTACCCATTAGTTATTTTTCCTGATCTTCTCCCTCCTCCCACCCTCCACCCTCAGATAGGCCCCAGTGTGTGTTGTTCCCATCTATGTGTTCATGTGTTCTCATCATTTAGCTCCCATCCCTTATGAGTGACAACATGCAGTATTTGGTTTTCTGTTCCTGTATTAGTTCGCTAAGGATAATGGCCTCCAGCTCCATCCATGCCCCTGAAAAGGACATGATCTCATCTTTTTTATGGCTGCATAGTATTCCATGGTATACACGTACCACATTTTCTTTATCCAGTGTATCGTTGATGATCGTTTAGGTTGATTCCATGTCTTTGCTGCTGTGAATAGTGCTGCAATAAATATACACGTGCATGTGTCTGTATAATAAAACAATTTCTATTCCTTTGGGTATATACCCAGTAATGGGATTGCTGGGTTGAATGGTATTGCTGTATTCAGTTCTTTGAGGAATTGTCACACTGTCTTCCACAATGGTTGAACTAACTTACACTCCCACCAACAGTGTAAAAGCATTCCTTTTTCTACCCAGCCTCACTGGCATCTGTTATTTTTTGACTTTTTAATAGTAGCCATTCTGACTGGTGTGAGATGGTATCTCATCATGGTTTTGATTTGCATTTCTTTAATGATCAGTGATATTGAGCTTTTTTTTCCATATGCTTGTTGGCCACATGTATGTTTTCTTTTAAGGAGTGCCTGTTCAAGTCTTTTGCCCACTTTTTAAAGGGGTTGTTTTTTCTTGAAATTTATTTAAGTTCCTTATATTAATAGATGCTGGATATTAGATCTTTGTCAAATGCATAGTCTGCAAAGACTTTCTCCCATTCTGTAGGTTGTCTGTTTACTATGTTGATAGTTTCTTTTGCTGTGAAGAACTTCTTTAGTTTAATTAGATCCCATTTGTTAATTTTTGCTTTTGTTGCAGTTGCTTTTTGTGTCTTCGTCAAGAAATCTTTGCCAATTCATGTGTCCTGAATGGTATTGCCTAGGTTGTCTTCCAGGGTTTTTATAGTTCTGGGTTTTACATTTCAGTCTTTAATTCATATTGAGTTAACTTCTGTGTATTGTGTAAGGAAGGGGTCCAATTTCAATTTTCTACATATGGCTAGCCAGTATCCCAGCACCATTTATTGAATAGGGAATCCTTTCCCCATTGCTTGATTTTGTAAGGTTTGTTGAAGATCGGATAGTTGTAGGTGTGCAGTCTTATTTCTTGGTTCTCTATTCCATTCCATTGGTCTACGTGTCTGTTCTTGCACCAGTACCATCCTGTTGTGGTTACTATAGCACTGTAATATAGTTTGAAGTCGAGTAGTGGGATGCCTTCAGTTTTGTTCTTTTTGCTTAGGGTCTTCTTGGCTATTTGGGCTCTTTTTTGGTTCTATATGAATTTTAAAATAGCTTTTTCTAGTTCTGTGAAGAATGTCAATGGTAGTTTAATGGGAATAGCGTTGAATCTATAAATCACCTTGGGCAGTATGGCCATTTTAACAATATTGATTGTTCCTATTCATGAGCATGGAAGGTTTTTCCATTTGTTTGTGTCATCTCTGATTTCTTTGAGCAGTGGTTTATTGTTCTCCTTGTAGAGATTTTTCACCTCCCTAGTTAGCTGTGTTCCTAGGTATTTTCTTCTTTTTTGTGGCAATTGTGAATGGGAGATCATTCATGATTTGGCTCCCGGATTGATTGTTGTGGGTGTATAGGAATGCTAGCAATTTTTGCAGATTGATTTTGTATCCCAAGACTTTGCTGAAGTTTTTATCAGCTTAAGAAACTTTTAGACTGAGATGATGGGGTTTTCTAGATATAGGATCATGTCATCTCCAAACAGGGATAGTTTGACTTCCTCTCTTCCTAAAATGAACTTTAGAGCAAAGAAAATAGCCTGGGATAATTAAGGATGTTATATAATTATAAAAGAGTTAATTCATCAATAAGATTACAATCTCAAATGTGCATACACCTAACAAAAAGCTTTAAGTTTCATGATCACTTTCCAATAATAGAAGAGGAGGAACTCTTCCAACTTATCACATAATGCCAGTATTACACTGGTACCAAAACTAGATAGCTCAAGAAAATTAAAATGCAGACCAATATATTTCATAAGCATAGACAATTCTCAACAAATTTTTAGTAAATTAAATTCATAAATGCATAAAAATAAGAACACACTACAACTAAAGTGGGTTCATGCCAGGAATTCAAGGGTGTCTCAACATTCAAAAGTTACTTAATGTAATTCTCTATATCAAGAGTCCAAAGAAGGAAAACCACATGATCACGTAAATTGATGAAGTAAAGCATAACAAAATTCGAAAACTATTTGTGATAAAACTCTCAGCACACTAATAGAATGAAACTTCCTCAATCTGATAAAGGCATCTACAAAAAACCCCTATAGCTAACATCATATGTAATGGTGAAAGACTGAATGTTTTACCATCAAAATCAAGAAAAAGGCTAGGATATCTACTCTCATCACTTTTCTTTAAAGTTGTCCAAAAGAATCCTATCCAGTGCAATAATGCAAGAACAACAACAACAAAAAGATGTACAGATTGGAAAGAAAGAAACAAAACTGTCCCTATTCACAGATAACATGATTTTCTATGTAAAAATCCAAAAGAATCTATGAAAAACTGGTAAATGAGTTTAGTAATGCCACAGGATTCAACATGAACACACAAAAAACGATCATATTTCTATATATTCACAAGGTAAGACTGGAAACAGAAACTTGAGGAACAGCTCTATTAACAATAACTAAGAGCTCAGAAAAAGACATGTTTAGGTATAAATCTAACAAAATGTGTCCAAGATCTGTGTGCTGAAACTACAGATATGTTCATGGAAGAAATCAAAGACTTAAATAAGTGGAGAGACACACTGTGTTCATGGATGGGAAGACTCAACGTAGTAAAAATGTCAATTCTCCCCAAATTGATCTACAAATTTAATGAAATTCTCATAAAAATCCCAGAAATGGTTTTTAATAGACATTTACAAGCTGACTAAAATTTTTATGAGAAAACAAAGGAACTAGGATAGTTAAAACAATTCTGAAAAAGAAGAAAGTGGGAGGACTCACTAATTGATTTTTAAGACTCACTATCAGGCAACAGTAATCAATCATGTGGTATTGGCAAAGGGATAGGCCCATGAATCCATGGAATATAACAGAAAAACATATTTTATCTGACATAAGTATAGTCACCTCTGCTCTCTTTTGGTTATCAGTTGCATAGAATATCTTTTTCCATCCCTTTACTTTTAGCCTATGTGTATCTGTAAGGCTAAAGTAGGTCTCTTATAAGGCAACGTATAGTTGAATAAAAAAAGTACATCCAGCCACTCTATGTCTTTATTGGAGAATTTAATCCTTTACATTGAAAGTAATTCTTGATAGATAAAGATTTGCTACTGCCATTTTGTTGTTGTTGTTGTTGTTGTTGTTGTTATTTCTGGTTATTTTGTAGATCCTTCTTTCTCTCTTGTTTATCTTTGTGTTTTTATTTTTTCATTGCTAAGTTTTGATTCCCTTCCCTTTATCATATCTATATCTGTTACAGTTTTTTGCTTTGTGGTTACCATGAGACTTACATAAAACATCTTGTAGTTACAATAGACTATTTTTTGTTGGTAACAACTTATCTTCAGTTCCATACAAAATTCTAGACTGTTACCCCCAACTTATATTTTAGATGTGCAATTTATATCTTTTTGTATTACATATATTTTAACAACTTATATCAATCACTATTTTTTTTTTACCATTTTGACTTTTAGCTTTTATACTAGAGATATACATATTTTACAGAGCGTCATGTTCAGGTATTTTGAATTTGTCTATGTATTTACCTTTACTAGTGAATTTTATACTTTCATATGTTTTCATGTTGGTAATTAGAGCACTTTAATTTCTACTTGAAGAACTCCATTAAGCATTTTCTGTAGAGCAAGTCTAGTGGTGATTAATTCCCTAAACTTTTGCTTGTTTGGGAAATACTTTATATCTCTTTCATTTTTAAAAGACAACTTTGCTTGATATAATATTCTTGGCTGGCAGTTTTCTTTCAATATTTTGAATATATTATCCCATTCTCTCCTGGCCTGCAGAGTTTTTGCTGAATAATCTGCTGATAGCCGAGACTCCCTTGTATATGACTTGATGTTTTTCTGTTATTCCTTTTAAAATTCTTTCTGTCTTTGATTTTTGACAGTGTAATTATAATGTGCCTCAGTGAGGACCCCTTTGGATTAAATCTGTTTGGGGACTTTTGAGCATTATGTATCTGGATGCTTACATCTCTTCCAAGACTTGGAAGTTTTTAAGCAATAATTTAATTAATTAACTTTCTGCCCCTGTCTTTTTCCTCTTCTCCTTCTGGAACTCCCATAATGCAAACATTTGTTTGATTAATGATGTCCCATTAGTCCCTTAGTCTATCTTCACTCTTTTTCGTTCTTATTATTTCTTTTTTCCTCTGACTGAACAATTTCAAAGGATCTATCTGCAAGATCAGAGATGCTTCTCCTCGATCTATAATATAGAGCTTCTGCTGAAGCTCTATATTGTCTTTTATTTGACTCATTGAGTTTTTTAGCCCCAAGATTTTCATTTGGTTCTTTTTTATGACATCTCTTGTTAAATTTCTCAATTTCTCTTTCAGACAATAAATTATTTTGATTTTGTGAAATTTTCTATCTGTATTCTCTTGTATTTTGATGAATTTTCTTTTCCTTTCTTTTCTTTTCTTTTCTTTTCTTTTTTTTTTTTTTTTTTTTGAGATGGAGTCTCACTCTGCGGCCCAGGCTGGAGTGCAGTGGTGTGATCTCAGCTCACTGCAAGCTTCACCTCCAGGATTCACGCCATTCTCCTGCCTCAGCCTCCCGCGTAGCTGGGACTACAGCTGCTGCCATCAGCCCTGCTAATTTTTTGTATTTTTAGTAGCGATGGGGTTTCACCATCTTAGCCAGGATGGCCTCAATCTCCTGACCTCGTGATCTGCCCACCTTGGCCTCCCGAAGTGCTGGGATTACAGGAGTGAGCCACCGAGCCTGGCCTCTTGCTGAATTTTCTTAAGATAATTATTTTGAATTTCTTTTCAGCCATATTGTAAATTTCCTTTTCTTTGGGGTCAGCTACAAGAGAGCTGTTTTCCTTTGGTGATGTCATATTTCCTTTCTCATGTTTTTTGTGTTCCTGTGTTTATGCCTGCAAATCTAGTGGAACAATCACCTCCTACAAACTTTACAGAGTGACTTTAATACAGAAAGACTTTCACCTGCATACGGGTTTTGGTGTGCCAGTTGTGAAGGCTGTGGTGGCTCTGGTTCTGAGTCGATGCAGTGGCATAGCCTTTGTGCAGCTTCTTCAGCTGCAGTCAATGTCAGTGATGACTGTAGGTGCCTCAGTGGCCTAGGCTGTAGGAATGTGTGGCAGTGATAGGGGCTGCACAGGTTGTTAGGGTCTTTGGTGGCAAGACCTTTTGGGGTCCTTCTAGTTTTCCCCACAATGGGCAGACTTAGCCAAGAGGGCTCCTCTTGGTGTTAGGTCTGACATGGCCTACAAGCAGTTTCAGCAACAATGGGTTCCAGGGCTCAGGTGCTCAGAGTAGCGGTGTAGTTGGGGCCCTAGCCTCAAGGGTCTTGCAAGCCTATTGTGGCAGCTGGGTCTTGGGCGTAGGCTCCCCCTCTGAGTTAGGGTTGAATGCAGATTGCCAGAGTCTGTGATTCTGAGAACCCCCAGCCCCCAGCAGTTTGAGCCAGGGCATCAGGTTGTAGTTGTGATTAGGACCTTGGGAGGTAGGGCACAACAGTGGCCTGGCTCCAGGAAAGAAGAGATGCTCTGAGATTTGGGCCTGGGGAGCAGGGGACAGCTGCAACTCACGAACCACAGCCAGTAGAGCACAGTGGCAACTCCGGTCCCACATGATAATGCGCTGTTAGAGGTGAGTCTGGACGCTGGGATGGTAGGACTCGGCAGTAACTCAGACTCTGAGGCCAGGTGGAAGTGGCAGCAAAACTCTGGAATGGTGGAGCACAGTTGTTGCTTGGGCCCTGGGTGGCAGTGACTCTATTCCTGAATGAGGAGGTGTCTCAGCAGCTCAGACTCTAGGAAGCTCGTCCAGTTCCAGGGAAGCAGGGTACTAGAGTTGTTTGACCTGTAGTGTGGGGTGTCTCAGATCAGCCACTGCTCCGTTTTCCTGGAACGTGGGGTACCAAGTCAGCTCAGTTTCGGATTACATGGCTCTTCAGCTCAGTCAAGTAACTGATTCCCTGGGAGGTGACACTGCTTCAGCTCAGGCCCAGGATGTATGTGGCTGCCCTGAGTGGCCAAGACATTGTTTCCCTGGGATGCAGTGTGCTGCTGCAGCTTGGGCACAGGGGAGCATGGCCGCTGTGGGTGACCAAGGTACTGTTTCCTCAGGACACAGAGTGCCATTTCAGCTTGGGCCCTGAGGGGGCAGTGACTGGGAGGTATAAATGGAGCAGCTTTCCTAAGACAGTTTTCCCTGGGGGGCAGTGCATGGCTTCAGCTCAGGCCCCAAGGGGCAGGGTGCAACTGTGACTGGGGGGTGGGGGGTGGTTATATGAAGGAGTCCCACAGCTGCTTGGCCCCAGAGGGTAGGGTGTAGCAGCAGTTTGGCTCATGGATGGGCAGATCTTTTGGCAGGAGTGGTTCAGTAATGGCTTAGCCTCAGGGATAGAAGGGTGCCATGGCCACTTGTCCTGGAGAAGGACACACTTCGGCAGTGGTTCAGTTCCAAGATGGAATAGTGCAGGAGCCACATGGGCCATGTGGCTGGTGGGGCCACAATGTGGCTCCTTCTCTGGGGAGAGCACAGGATTCCCTTACGAGATTCCCAGAGGGGCCCAGTGCCTTCAAAGACAGCAGGGGTCCCAGTGGTGAGGACTGTAGGTGTCCAAGGTGTTGATAGGTCTTCTGGAATCCTCTTGCTCACCTTTTCCCTTCAGGGAAAGGTTCCTCCTGTTCTGAGCTGATCCTGGTTGGGTAATAGGGTGGGGAGGCCGGGTGTTTCTTCGGTTCTCTACCACATTGCCTGTATTTGTGTGCTCCACAGAGTTTCTGCTACTCCTTTGAAGTACTCCAGCACGCTCCTTTAGTTATTTTCATCAAAATAGAATTGTTCACTGTTTCGGCTGTCTTTGTAGAGGAGATGAGCAGTAAAGGCTTCCAGTCAGCCACCTTGCTGATATCACTCTGCCGCGATTCATGTTTTTGACAAGAGTCAAACCACAGAAACACACATACATAGTCACACCTCATAAATAAGGTGAATATTCAAAATAGAGATGAGAAGACATTGCAATGTACTTAAGTAACAGTAGATTAGGGTACAGATCCTACAGCTCTTTTAGGACAATACAAGTATCCTAATAAAATGGAAAAATATATGGGCAGATCATTTCATAATAAAACAGAATGGATAATAAGCCATGTGAAAAGATGTCAACCTCACTCATAATCAATGAAATGCAAATTCAAATAACAATGAGATACAATTTTATATTAATCTGATTAGCAAACATTTAAAAGTTGTAAAAAGTAAAAACAGGAAACAAAACGAACTCTAGCAATTTGGAGTATTTTTCAGTGTTCGATCCCATAACCCCGACCCAGGACTTCATTCTGATAAACAATCTAGGGAAACCTCTGCACACAGGTTGCATAAACCTGTTCATGGATGCAGTGTTTGAAGTGGTTTGTTCTTCAAAAATGATGATTAAATGGTGGTATGTTCATGCCATGAAATTATATGTAGCAATTAAAATGAATGAACTCCTCAAACCTTTTGCCTCAGTGCAGAACCATCTCCAGAGGCCGGTGATGGCCACTTTTGCTTATGGCTCATTTCTTTGCTATCTACTATCTCATTTCTTGCATTGCCATCCACTTTTATTAGAGTATGTGTGTTTTGCACTCAGAACAAAGGAATTTTGTTTTAATTATGGCTTGTCCACTCTGTTAATTTTTTGGTCACGGACAACTAATTAAATTATTCTGTGGTTTTGGCCTTAAAATATCCATAGGGGCCGGGCGCGGTGGCTCACGCCTGTAATCCCAGCACTTTGGGAGGCCGAGGTAGGCGGATCACGAGGTCAGGAGATCGAGACCATCCTGGCTAACACGGTGAAACCCCGTCTCTACTAAATATACAAAAAATTAGCCGGGCGAGGTGGCGGGCGCCTGTAGTCCCAGCTACTTGGGAGGCTGAGAAAGGAGAATGGCATGAACCCAGGAGATGGAGCTTGCAGTGAGCCGAGATCGCGCCACTGCACTCCAGCCTGGGCGACAGAGCGAGACTCTGTCTCCAAAAAAAGAAAAAAAAAAAAAATCCATAGGACTATCTGTTATCTTTAAGAGATAAAAAGAGGTTGTGAACTCTGCTCAAGTTTCATCCTGGATGTGGAAAAGGACAACTGCCATTGGTTTTAGAAGGATAGTGATAGAGAAAAATAAATTTGCCTTGATGATTGCAATATATGATCCATTTAATCAATGCCCTTGTTACCAGTGTATTTTCAATATACTGTTACAGAAAATATAAAGGGTAATACAATATTATTTTTCTAGTTAAAATCTTATTATGGAGGTTGAGGAAAGGTGGTCTATTGCTATTCAAAAGTGATTGTTGCAGAACAACTTAACACTACCGAACTATATGCTTAAAAATGATAAGCCACGATTACATCACTGCACTCCAGCCTGGGTGACAGAGCAAGACCTTGTCTCGAAAAAATAAGTAAATACATAAATCAGTGGGAACTGAGCAGCAGACCCTCCTCCAGAAGGGACATGCATTTTTTTCACCAAACCAACCCCTATTTCACATTACCTCCCTGTCCTGTAGGCATTGGGATGTGCGACCCTCGGTTCTTAAAAGTGATTGAGATAATAAATTTTATGATACATATATTTTTACCACAATTAAAAAAAGAAACTCAGGCTGGGCATGGTGGCTAATGCCTGAGGATCATGCAAGAGGGTTACTGGAGCTCAGTAGTTGAGGCTGCAGTGAGCTGTAATCACATCCCTCCAGCCAGGGTGACAGAGCAAGATTCTGTCACTAAAAATAAGAATAAAACAATAAAATCCTTATAGAATGATGCACTAAAAATGTGCACATTATATTTATACATAAATGATACCACAACAAAGTTGATTTGGAAAAAGAGATTTGAGGCCAGGCACGGTGGCTCACGCCTGTAATCCCAGCACTTTGGGAAGCTGAGGTGGGTGGATCACGAGGTCAGGAGTTTGAGACCATCCTGGCTCACACAGTGAAACTCCGCCTCTACTAAAAATACAAAAAATTAGCTGGGCATGGTGGCGGGCGCCTGTAGTCCCAGTTACTCAGGAGGTTGAGGCAGGAGAATGACTTGAATTTGGGTGGCAGAGCTTGCAGTGAGCCGAGACTGTACCACTGCACTCCAGCCTGGGTGACAGAGCAAGACTCCATCTCAAAAAAAAAAAAAAAAAAAAAGAGAGAGAGAGAGAGATTTGAAGGGCTACTATGTGGAAGACAGAATCTAACTTTACTTGTGATCCCAAAGGTAAGAATAAAGACAGACACATTGAAGCCTGTGGGAGACTGAATTTGGCTGAGTGTAAGAAGAATGTACAATGGTGAGGAAGTTGACCAGGAAACAGCGATCTCCCTTTCCCCAAGGCTTTCAACAGGAGCTGAGTGGCCATGCTTGGGTACTGGTGCAGAGAACTTCTGTGAATCAGGTAAGGACTTCAAAAGTTGCTTCCAAATCAAATATCCTATCCTGGATTGTCCAACCTTTTCCCCCTGTCCTCTTCGAAGAACCCAGGGACACACATCCCAATGCCTACAGGACAGGGAGGTAATGTGCAAATAGGGGCTGGCTTGGTGAAAAGAATGCATGTTCCTTCTGGAGGAGGGTCTGCTGCTCAGTTCCCACTGATTTATGTATTTACTTATTTTTTCAAGGCAAGGTCTTGCTCTGTCACCCAGGCTGGAGTGCAGTGATGCAATCATGGCTTATCGCAGCCACAACCTTCCAGGCTCAAGTGATCCTACCACCTCAGTCTCTCAAGTAGCTGGGACCAGAGGCATGTGCCACCACCCCTGGCTAATCTTTTATTTGAGACAGAGTCTCCCTGTGTTGCCCAGGCTAGTCTTGACCTCTTAGGCTCAAGCCATCCTCACATCTCAGCCTTCCAAAGTACTAGGATTATAGGCGTGAGCCACCATGCCTGCCCTCATCCCACACCGACCCCACCACTGATTTTATTTGAAAGAATGTTGACATATATTTTGAACTTTCAGAAAATATAAAAATTTAGATTTTCTCCTGAATCCTACTGATATTAACCTATCAGCAAAATTTTAGTACAAATCAACCATTATGTTGCCCAAATACCTTAACAGGTGGAAACCAGTTTGTGAGCTCTGTATACCAAGTCAGATTATTTCTCTTTCCTGGTTCTTCTTCAGCTTTACAGAGCAGTGACATCATCTATAGAAAATGGTAATCTTTTTTAGCTTTTAGAAGTGTGTGGTTAGCCTCTTTATTTTTATTAAAATATTTTATTTTATTTTCCTTGGAATTGCAGCCATCAATATGTGCACACAAAACTCGTACACAAATATTTCATAACAGCATCATTCATATGAAATAGGCAAAAGGTGTAAACAGACCAAATGATCATCAACAGATGAATGGATGAGAAAATGTGTCATATTCACACAATGGAATATTAGCCATAAAAAAGAATGATAAATGATCCATGCTGCTATACCGATGAAGCTTCATTATTAAGGGAAACCAGCTGGACACAAAAGACCACATGTTGTAAGAGTCCATATATAAAATGTCTGGAAAGGCAAGTCTATCAAGACAAAAAATATATTTCTGCTTGCCTGCAGTTGAGGGTGAGAATGAGGAGTGATTGCAAATGGGCACAAATTATTTTGGGGGATAATGGAAATATTCTAAAATAATGGATGCACAAATCTGTGAATATATTAAAAGTCATTGAGTTGTACATGTTAAGTGTGTGTATTGTATGATATGTGAATTACATCTCGATAAATCTGTTAAAATAAATATATGCTAATTATAACAAATGAAACCCGGTTGTTGTGTGAAGAAAAAGTTCTCAGTCTTCCCACCT
Source organism: Piliocolobus tephrosceles (assembly GCF_002776525.5). Lineage (NCBI taxonomy): Eukaryota > Metazoa > Chordata > Mammalia > Primates > Cercopithecidae > Piliocolobus > Piliocolobus tephrosceles. Next base: position 109,809,793 of record NC_045437.1, on the reverse strand, counting down.
CCTTCCCATATTCAACACCCCTCAACCAATAAGCAGCATTGCCATGATCAGTTTGGGGTGAACCTGTCCCTCCTTTTCTTTATGCTTGTGTAACCACACATATGCACCTGTGTAGATTTCCCCCACCATTCATTTTTTGTAACAGAAATAGGGCAACACTACGCAAATTACTGGGAACCTGCTTTGCTCATTGACCTCTGGTTTTGGAGTGCGACCCTGGCACTGGGTAGCTGTCTAACTGTGCGAAACGTACTGAAACCTCTGTGCCTCAGTGCCTCTTCTGTAGAATAGAAATGAAAATGGTAACTACCACACAAGGTTACTGCAAAGATTAATTGGGTTAAGATGTACAGAATTCTTAGACTAGTGCCCAGCACATAATAAGTGCAACGTAAGTTTTAATTACTACTTTTCTTTAATGGACCAGTTAATCTTTTTTTGTTTGCCTCCTTTTGGAAAGCAACATTTTCTTTCAAGATTGTACACGGTATTTGGTGGCATTTGCATTAATTGTATGTCAAGTAAGACCCAGTAAGATGATAGGGTCTTAAATATTTTTAGTGTTTTCCTTAACGGTGGTATGCTCGCTGAGTGAAGGACGAGACTATTGTACTCACCACCTTGATGCAATTATTTTAGGTGGTATCTGTCCCCTGTTAGACTGTGATTTTCTTTGGAGTCAGAGATTTTATTTTCTTCATTTGTTTCAGGCAAAAGGAAGGCACTCAACAAATGTTTGTGTTCCAGTAACACTAACTAGCATTGCGTGAACATCTACCATCTGCCAAGCACTTTACATACATTGTGTCCTTAATCTACAAAACAGTACCACAGGATAAGCCATAATAATGTCATTTTACTGAAGGGAAACAAAGGTGCAAGCATGTCAAGAAAGCTCTTCAAGGTCACAAAGCTAGTAATGGCAGAGCTGTTTCCTCTGTACTATATTATGACCCCTTAAGTGGATACGAATCATCTTAAATGTTTCTTGTTTTATTTCCTGTGATATGTAGAACACAGCTCATTGCTCAGTAGATAATTTTTGAACGAATTGATAAATAAATGCATTTTCTTTTTAAATTTATTGTGAGTAAAAACAGCGTATAAAGAAATAAATGTTAATACATGAAGTATACTATGTTTGAGAACAATGTAAAACATCAAACTTGTCTTCAAGGAAATTAATACTGAGTTGAGTCAATGAGACACATAAATGGGGATATGTGAGCATTATATATGAGGAGCTCAGGGAAGGGAGAGACTTGAGGTGGTGAATATGGTAAAAGCTCTAAGACAGAGGAGTCATTTAGTCTGATTGGTGAAGGACTGGCAGGATTTGGGTGAAAGCAGAAGTGTGCAGAATGCCAGGATGCAGAGTCACATGCACCAAGGGAAGAGTTGTGTCCCGAGGACACTGATTAGATTCACTTGATTTAGGCAGAGTACGGGGAATAGAGAGAATTGAGGGCTCAAGGCGAACCTTGGTTTTTCAGTCAGTTGATTTTAATTGCCACATTGGGGCCCAGAGGTCCCCAAGGTCATACCTGGTAAACAATTTTCCCCCAACTCCTCTTAAGGAGGCCTTGGCAATGCTCCTGAGGCAGGATTGCTGCTGCGCCCAAGGGTCAGGAGGTGGTTTGATAAGACACCAGTTCCTCCGGGCTGAGTTGGTTTGGGTGAGCGAGCGAAGGTGCCTGGGGGAGGACGCTCCTGCCTGCTGGGCAATGGGACTTGGGCAGTTTGGCCCTGCCCAGGGAGGGAGCCTCTGTAACCATCGCTTGTCCAGGACAGGAGCCCTGGGTAAGTACTGACTGGATGGGCTACTCTGACTTCATAGCTAAACATCCAGAAAACCAGAAATATTTCATTCGGCAATTAGTATGAGGTTCTTCTGTGTGGGATCGCCAGTCTGAGGAAGTAGAGCTATTAAATTCATGCAAGAACATATTTTATCACCAACAGAGTCTTTCTCTGCCACTTACTCACCCATCCATTCACTCAACTGAATACAGCATGTCAAAAAAATGTTTTTTTCTCCCCAACTGCATACACTTAGGGAAATAAGTTTATTTATGTAAAGTGTGAAGCTTAAAATCATTTTCAAGTTTCTTCTAAATCTCAAATTCTATGATGCCAGGGCTCTAATATGCAAAGTAAATTATAGGCCTCAGTGCCAGGAGACAAAGAATGGAGCAATGGTCAGAGCTGTGGAAGGTAAATCCAGGAAGACTTTTTGAAGAACTAGATGATGGAAGGGAATCTATCCTATTTGGAGACAATGTTCTGTGTGGGAGTCAGAGTTAAAACAAGCTACTTCATTCAGTCTTTGTTAATACTTAATTCAGTCTTTGTTAATTAAGCTTACTGAACTCAAACCGTAGTTTTCTGGTCTTACACTGCAAAATGTGGGTTATTATTAAGTATTTTACAGAGGCGTCTTAAAGATCACCCTAAAGCCACATGGGGTATGATGAGATACTGTGTGATTCCTCGAGTGAGAGGAACAGGGTCGGGCGCGTCTGCAGAAGAAGAGGATGTGATGGAGGATGGGTGGAAGGATGCTTTGGTGCCTAGTAAGTTTTGATAGTGGGTTTAATCTCCCAAAAACTAATAAGAGAGCTACACATGCAGGTATAATAAAAGGGTGAAATTAGATTCAAATTTAAGGATGGATGTTCTACCAACGAAGATGTTTCAGAAGGAGTTTGTAGAACCCCCTGCTTCCCTCAGACAGAGGATGAAATTTTCTGGCTTGAATGTGGCTCTATTGCAGTCAGACAATGTCATTAAATTAGTAGACTGGCATGAAGAATATGAAGAATGTAGTACTACATGCTGTTGAAAATAATTTAAACATGATTTCTGATTTCAATAAGTGTATTATTTTTAGAGAACATGCCTAGACACACAGATGTACACACAGACACAGACACACAGAGATGAGCACAGACCAGGCATAGTGGCTCATCGCATTGCTTTGGGAGGCTGAGGCAGCAGGACTGCTTGACCCCAGGAGTTCAAGACCAGTTTGGGCAACATAGGGAGACCCAGTCTCTACAAAAAATACAAAAAATTACCCAGGCCTGGTGGTGCATGCCTGTAGACCCAGCTTACTCAGGGGGCTGAGGTGGGAGGATCACTAGTGCCACTGCACTCCAGCCTGGATGACAAAGCGAGACCCTGTCTCAAAAAAAAAAAAAAAAAAAAAACTGCAAAAAACAAAACCAGAGAGGTGAGCACAACCATTGATCTTTGTAATGCAGAAATTCATCTGTATCAAATATGCACATGAAATGCAAGAATGCTTTATGCGTGCCAAGGGGATAAAAATAGGGATTAAATTTTAAACAGATAATTTAAGATTAGAAAAATATCAGGGTTGGATGGGATGCTCAAAACCACCTAACACATCTTCCAGTTAATGCAGGAACATTTTCACATCATCCTGAAAAGTCAACTTTCACCCTCTGAATGAGCAGGAAGCTTTCCAGTGACGGGAATATCACATTTCCAGGCAGCCTATTTTTAGACTGCTTCATTTTATTCAAGTTTTTTTTTTTTATTTAATATCAAGCCACCGTCTGCTCTCTTGTAAGTTTCGCCTGTTGGCTTTAGTTTTGACCTTTGTAGAAGAACAATGCAAGTTCATCACATTCTCCACGTGAGATCATTCAACTTGCATACAGGCCATCAGGCTTGCCTTTGAGACTTCTGTTTTCTGATCTAAAAACTCAATTAAAATGCCTAATTTGATAAATTTGCTATTCTTAATTACCCTGAATTGAGCATTATGTATTGTATACATCTAAATATCTCTGTACCTCATATATATGTACAATTATTATGTGTCAATTAAAAATGACACATAAAACACCTGTTTCTCAGGCAGGATGTTTTCAGATGCCTTATTGCTTTTTATTGTCCTTTGATCCTACGATTTTGTCAAAGTTTTAATCCAAGTCTGATGCCAAGAACATGCAAAATACTCAAACTTCTGTCTGACCAGTGCAGAGTGTGGGCAATGTATATATTTTTTAAAATGAGAGGTTGTGCAGAGACCATCTGTGAACACCTAGGGAAGGCGGAGATGAAAAAACGAGTCAGTAGGGACCACTTACATCAGCCTAATGTCGTTTTCTTTCTTTGCTGAAATGACAGCTTTGGGAAACAGGAAAGGATATGGATGTGTTGAAGCTATCGCCTTCATTTGAGGAATATGGAACTCAGCAAAGCTTGCATAGCATGGTCTTTTCCTTCAATATTTGGAGGACTGTCCGTGGGATGGGGGTTTGTGCTTACTCTGGGTGCTCCCCTGATGAGACCCTCCCCACTTCTCCGCGACATGCCTGCGACCCTCCACGGAAGGCTGAATACGGCCCAATATCCAAGCTGGTTTGATCAGGACTTGCCTTGTGGTCAGACTCTCCTGGGTTATGAGACGTAGGACCAGGAATATGTCCGAAGCCCAACATTGGTTTCACGTGATTCTTTCAACATCTGCTGCTGAAAGAGGAAAAGAGCTTCCAGGGAGTTTATGAGAAGAGTTTTTGTTTTCGCAATTACCAGATATAGGTATGAAGCAGACCCCAGCAACTGGGCCCAGAGGGAGGATACAGAAAAACTCTAGGAGGGATTGGGGTGTCTCAGAACTACAGCAACTGGTCCCTGAGTGTAGACCTGTGGCGAGTGCAGGGAGGGCATGCCGAACCGTGAGGAACTAGGGAGTCACAAGCCTCAGGGAGCATGAGGTTTAATGCAGCATTTCAGGTTGGCGTGGCATGGATGCTACAGTTCTACAGATCAGCCTATTCTCAGCAGGACCCAGGGAGTTAGGAAGCAGGACATTTCCTCCAAAGAACGTACTCACAAGCAGGCAGGCAAGTCCCAAGGCCTTGGTTAGGCAGAAGAAAACCAATAGGATACAGCGGAGATAGAAAAAGGTTTAACCTAGACACTGCGTGCACATTGGGACTCTCTCCTGATGCACTAGATCCCAGATAAAAGGCACCAGACCCCAGGGAAGCAAGACCACCTCCACATCCCGCTTTCCAAATACGACTGGCACTGCAGCGAGATGTCATGCATTTCTAAGGACCTGCCAAAGAGCTGGTGCAGGTGAGTGCCTGCATGAGCCAGGGACTTAATGATCAAGCACTTTCATGTGCCAGTCATTGTTCTAGGCACTGAAATTGTAACTGTGAACAAGACAGTCCCAGCTCTGCTCTCTGCGAACTCTAGGGTGGTGGGATAGGGAAACAATTCAATCAGAAATTAAGGTGAACATGGTAAATTGTATAAGGGAAAGTACAATGCACCATAGGGTCGTAGAGGAAGGACTCATTTCAGGCAAGAGAAGTCAGAGAATATCTCTTAGAGGAGACTTTCTTAACCTTAGCCCAATCGACATGTTTGAGCCACAGATAATTCTGTGTGTGTCCTCAAGGTGGGAGGGCTGTCCTGTGCATTGTGGGATGTTCTGCAGCACTCCTGGCCTCAAAGCACTGAATGCCAGTTGGATCAGTGAAAAATATCTACAGACATTGCCAAATGTCCCCTAAGGGGTAAAATTGCCCCAGGTTGGGAGCTGCCGCTTCAGGTAAAGTGACCTGGAAGCTGTGGCTTGAATCAAGTGGGAGGTAGAGGCTGATGACCAGTTTTCTGGTTTTGTAAACTGTGGAGTTTGCTGGCGCCCTTCCCCTGGCACACAAGGAGCAAGGCAGTTTCTTGCGGGAGGGTGATGAGTTCGGTATTGGACATGCTGAGTTTCTGGTTCCCAAGACTCATCCAAGAGGAGATGATCAGCAAGAAGGTGGAGTTTTCACAGGCAGGTTTTGTTTTTAACAGGCAGGTGCGATGAGGCCAGCAGATTGGGAGATGAGTGGCATTTAAAAGGTGGTTTGTTACTCACAGTTCCTGAAAGGAGGGGGCATGACAGGCTATGCAGGGCCGTATGGTGAAGCACACAGTTAGGAGGCAGAGGAGTGAGGAAACCATGGACGAGAGCCTTTGCTGTGGTTCCTCTAGGAAGGAACCGGTGAGGCAGGGGACGCCGGCCTCTGATGACCTGGCAGAATAATCTCAGCACACTCTGGGATATAAAGGCTGTCCCTTCCTGTCTGGTTCTTGGCCCTGTGATGATTAGCACAGGTGGACAGTGGCCCACAGTGTGAGAGCCCAGTAAAGATACTGTGAATTTTTGGCTGGGGTGTGGGTCTGGTTCATCGGTTTGCATGTGAGAGCTGTGCTTTCAGGCTAGCACTAGCACTAGGAATTGCCAGTCCTGGGAGGGGCATCCCTCTGGGGTCAGCAAAGCCTCAAAATATCAGAGCATCAGAAATACAGAAAATTCAAAGGCATACAGATGAACTATAGAAAATAAAAAGGTTAGTACAGATGAACCATAGAAATCCGAAGTTCAGGAGACAGATTAGAGGTAAAGAGACACATTCGGGTGTTAGCAACACAGTGACTCTGTGATTCAAGCTCTGGGGAGAATGGCGTTTCCAGGAAGAATCTGTAGAATGCTAAGAGAAGAGGGTCTGGGATGCAACCCAGAGAAGGAACCCAAACATGTAAGAGATGCACGGAGAAGGAGGAAGACATCAGGGAGGGAAGGGAAGAGGTTTTTTATAGAAAGGGGCAGTAGTTAACACATAAAATACCAGGACAAAGATGAGATCTGAAACGTCCACTGTGTTTTCCTATAAAATGTGATGAGGACAACATCCATATAGCAGTGGGCTGAATAGTGAGTGTGAGGGGAGGTCTCTGAAACGTCGACACAGGTTAACTCTTTCAATACACTTGTCTCTGAAGGGGAGGAAAGAGATGGGGCAGTAACAAAAGGGGGAATGGGGTGAAAGGAGATGTTTTTAATTGGAAAGGTTTGACCGTGGATCATTTCTCTTGAGCAAGAGCCAGTAAAGAGGGAAAAGTTAAAGGTATATTGGCAAAACTGAATTATTCTTTTAAGCAGAATTTATTAATCTGATTTTAGTCATACAGACTCTAGAAAATTGCATGCTTCCAGAATTCGGTACATGGGATGGATAGATAATGCGTTAAGGATATTAGCAAGGCAATGTTTGACATGATGGATTGGGAAATACAAGTACAAGGCACATAAAGATGGAAGCAGGCGGCTGACAGAGAAAAAGGGGCTCCAGAGCATGGATGAGGAAAAGGAGGCAGGGGCTTCCCTACGCAATTTCTTGGTTTGAGATTCTGAATAGGGGATCATCAGATGGTACAAGGGACTGTGAGGAAATGACCATTCCGTGTCTTTCCAAACTGGAGCAGTGAGGTCTTGTACTATGATTTGTATCTAGTCTGAGCCTGGATTTGGTAAAATTCAGCAGTCAGTGTGCACTGCAGAAAGGGGCACTGTGTTTTGTTTTTAGTCAGTGTCCTCCCACATAATCTTTGTCTTCTATGTCTTTAATGAATGGCTGTCAAGTTTGCAGTTTTGGTCTCTTCCATTCTATCCAACTGAGGTTTTGAAGCTAAGTTCAGTTTTCCCGGTTTCACGCTGTCTTATTATCTTACCTACTATGGTGCTGTTGCTTTAGGGATTCTTGTTTCACTGTAATGAAATCCTTTTGGATTACTGTCCTGTCATTTATCATATTAACTGTATTTCTAAGCTTTTGTTCAATTGGAAATATACTAAAATTATCTATATGTCACTGTAAAACTCATTGATAAAAATATAGATCAGGAAGGGTTGAAAACTTTGTGCTGCTAAACAGGAAGCAGGCTGGGTGTGGTGGTTCACGCCTGTAATCCCAGCACTTTGGGAGGCTGAGGCGGGTGGATCACGAGGTCAGGAGATCGAGATCATCCTGGCTAATGTGGTGAAACCCCATCTCTACTAAAAATACAAAAAATTAGCCGGGTGAGGTGGCGGTCACCTGTAGTCCCAGCTACTCGGGAGGCTGAGGCAGGAGAATGGTGTGAACCTGGGAGGCAGAGCTTGCAGTGAGCCGAGATCGTGCCACTGCACTCCAGCTTGGGCAACAGAGCGAGACTCTGTCTCAAAAAACAAAACAAACAAAAAAACAAGAAGCATTGCCAATGTATTAATGTCTTCATGTTGCATGGGAAACAAGTCTTTCTGGAACATTTATGTGCATTGAAGATGGTGCCAGCTTTAGTAATGTGTTCATTAATTCACTCAATAATATTTGCTGAGAACATTTTATTCACCAGACTGTGCACTGGAAGATGAGGATACAATGGTAAGTAAAAGACTCAGTTGCGTGGAACTTAAAGATTACTGATACAGACAGACAAGTGTTAAAAGTATGTGTAGCATATTCTTTGTAGCTTGCCGAATGTATCACATCCTTTAATCTCAATCCAAATCCTTTGAAATAAATTACTTTCTCTGTTTTATAGGTAAGTAAACTGAGATTCACAGAAACAAAATTTCCCAGGATAGGTGTCACAGCTGGTGAGCAGTAGAGTTGATCTGCAGGGACCGATATGAATGGTAAAGCCATTGCTGTCTACTATGGTAGTCATTCAAAAAATGGCTTTGATGTATTGGTTAAGCTACATATAAATTACTTCTTTGCTGTTATTAATTTACAATTTATCCATATTTTCCACAAGGGCATCAAGGGTGGTGTCCAAATGCCTTACCGGAGTCATTGATCGAGTGTGGATCCATTGATGATGACCTTCAGTCCAGTAAACTTAACAAAAAGAGGACAGAGTTAATTTGGCAAAAAGTGTTCATATTGAGCATATTGTAGGCTCCTGTTCCCTTTTTTGCTTTCTGACGTACTTTCTTATAATCCTGTTTAGATTTTTTGTCATAAGAAATGTGAATTTTAAAGTAGAGCAAATTTTTATGCATCTCTCACTTTCAGTTTATCCAAATGTGTTGGCAATCTCAGGTTTCTTAGAAGAAATGAATTTTGATGAGATTTGGACGGATAACCTAATGTTTCACTCAATGAACTTTATTCAAAATCTACTGTGTGCCCTGAATTACAATAATATTAATTTAACACCTCTTGTGTAGCATAAAGAAAGACACTGCTTTTTTTTTTTCTTAGTGTTGTGGCACAATCTTGGCTCACACCAACCTCTGACTTCCAGGTTCCAGCAATTCTCCTGCTTCAGCCTCCCGAGCAGCTGGGATTACAGGTGCCCATTGCCATGCCTGATTATTTGTGTGTGTGTGTATTTTTAGTAGAAACAGGGTTTCTCCATGTTGGCCAGGCTGGTCTCAAACTCCTGACCTCAGGTGATCCACCCACCTCCACCTCCCAAAGTGCTGGGATTACAGGCGTGAGCCACCATGCCCCGCTGAAAGATACGAATATTTATTTTACATTCATTATGTTAGCTACCACTAAGGAGCTCACAGCTCAGAGAGGGACAAAGACATACAAAAAGAATTCCAGTGAGTGTGACAAGTGCTGGAGAGAAACTGTACAAGCAGGGTTGGGCTAGAGAGGAGGAATCAACTCTTCTGGAGCAGCTGAGGAATGGATTTATCCCTTGAAGAGAGTGTGTATGTGCGTGTGTGTGTGTGTGTGTGTGTGGTAGTCCAGGCATCATGACACACCATAGGAAACATATTTGTTGCTAATTGGTTTTCTTTTCTTCTCCAAAAGGAGGGATCTACACTCTTCTCAGTCATTTGCTGGTCAGGCTTGGGGCTTCTTGGATTGTATGGGCTGACCGTAGTCGGAAAAGCAGGTGGGCACCCAGAGGTCAAACAGGGCTCCCAGCCTGGTTAGGCCTGGTGGGTAACCTACTGAAAGAGGCTGCCTGTCAGACCAGGAGGTGGGGCAAACGGGAGCAACACAGAATAGTAATGCTACATGTTACGTCTGAGTCTTTTAAAAGCAGTTTCCACATTATTGCATTTGACCCTAATCTCAGTGCTGTGATACGTCATGTCTACTTTCAGGCAAAGAAAGGTTGGATCTAAAGGACTGACTGGCCTGGCTGAAGTCCTGGAACAAACAGGCAGCAGGACTAGGATTCAAACAAAGGCCGTATCATTCCCAAGCCAGTGATTTCCACCCTGAAGAAGAGAAGAGAAAGAACACCGGACACAAAAAACTGCACAGCAAAATAGATAATCAAATACATGATTTAGTATCCAGGGAATCCTGCGAAATAATGTTGTAATTTGTGCTCAGTATACGAGGTATTCCATATCCTTCTGCGGTTTAGATGGGCGAAAGGCTATGGGAACTTTCAACACCAGTTTTGAAGACAGCTTCATTTTGGTGGGATTCTCAGATTGGCCGCAACTGGAGCCCATCCTGTTTGTCTTTATTTTGATTTTCTACTCCCTAACTCTCTTTGGCAACACCATGATCATCGCTCTCTCCTGGCTAGACCTTCGGCTGCACATACCCACGTACTTCTTTCTCTCCCACCTGTCCCTCCTGGACCTCTGCTTCACCACCAGCACCGTGCCCCAGCTCCTGGTCAACCTTTGCGGGGTTGACCGCACCATCACCGGTGGAGGGTGTGTGGCTCAGCTCTTCATCTACCTCGCCCTGGGCTCCACGGAGTGTGTGCTCCTGGTGGTGATGGCTTTTGACCGCTATGCTGCTGTCTGTCGTCCACTCCACTACATGGCCATCATGCACCCCCGTCTCTGCCAGACCCTGGCCATCACCTCCTGCGGGGCAGGTTTCATGAACTCTCTGATCCAGACAGGTCTCGCAATGGCCTTGCCTCTCTGTGGCCATCAGCTGAATCACTTCTTTTGTGAGATGCCTGTATTTCTGAAGCTGGCTTGTGCGGACACAGAAGGAACGGAGGCCAAGACGTTCGTGGCCCGAGTCATAATTGTGGTTGTTCCTGTAGCACTAATTCTAGGTTCCTATGTGCACATTGCTCGTGCAGTGCTGAGGGTCAAGTCAATGGCTGGGCGCAGAAAGGCTTTCGGGACTTGTGGGTGCCACCTCCTAGTAGTGTTCCTTTTTTATGGCTCGGCCATTTACACCTATCTCCAATCCATCCACAATTATTCTGAGAGTGAGGGAAAATTTGTTGCCCTTTTTTATACTATCATTACCCCTATTCTCAATCCTCTGATTTATACACTAAGAAACAAGGACGTGAAGGGTACTCTGTGGAAAGTACTATGGAGGGGCAGAGACTCAGGGTAGGAGATGAAAAAATGGGCAGTAAAATTTTCTGTAACAGCTCTTCAGTCATAGATCTTACCCTGTTCCTTGGAGGGCAGTTGGTCAGTAGGAAACAGCCCTCAGTCATCCTCAGAATTGATTTTTATTTTTGTTTTTTTAGTGGGACGGAGTTTCACTCTTGTTGACCGGGCTGGAGTACAGTGGCGCGATCTCGGCTCACTGCAACCTCAGATTCCTGGGTTCAAGTGATTCTCCTGCCTCAATCTCCTGAGTAGCTGGGATTACAGGCGCCTACCACCATGCCTGGCTAATTTTTGTATTTTTAGTAGACATGGAGTTTCACCATGTTGGCCAGGCTGGTCTCGAACTCCTGACCTCAGACAATCCACCCACCTTGGCCTCTCAAAGTGCTGGAATTACAGGCATGAACCACTGTGCCCAGCCGTCCTCAGAGTTTTAGTCCCTTCCTTGTTTAGAAACTGAACGTAGGGATCTCTTAGGACTCTTTCTTATTCAGTGTCTATGATCATTGTGCAGCCAGCAGTAAGTGCTGGTTTGTATCACAACTTTCCAAAGGAACGAGATTGAGAAGAGGTTGTATTGTGTCCAGTTATGGAGAGTGGGATGAGTTCTAGGCAAGCCTGAGAGTGATAGAAGACTTAACTGGGAATGACGATGCCTTTCCAAGGTCAATGACTCCCAGCGTGGTGCCATGCAGACGCACTGCGCCCGAAGGCAGACAGAGTGAGTTCCCCCTGCTCTTCTAAGCAACTGCGACCCTGCCGTGCACCCTCACATCTCAGGGCCCATTTCTAAGGTCTCTAACAGAGGTTATTCATGTCCGATATTTGCAGCACATAAGGAGATCATAAACAGAGGTGCTTCATGGAGCATGTAGAGTTTCAGGTTTGGATGCCATTTACACCCTTGAAGAAAAAGACAAAATCATCAGGGTGGCATTGAGTATAAGAAGCATTGACTCTTACTAGCTGCACCAGGAGTCTCTGTCATGCCGCTTGGTGCCATGGATAAGATATTTTCCATGCAAGAGAGAAGATAATAGAGAAGAAATGAACACACGAATAACGAGCCAAGAGGAACAGATATAGAAAAGAAGAAAGGATAAGGAGGAGTGACAACACTGAAAGCAACAGATTCCTGCAGAGGGGAGTGGTGGGAGGCTCAAGGAGCATGTGGCTAAAGTGTGAAGACAACGGGTACTGGAAGTTCCACCACTGCCACTTCATCCCACATACTTGGTTTCATATCAAAGTGTGGCATCCTTATTAATAAGCTTTCACAGTCTTGCTAAATTTCATGTTGAGGGAATAATCTTTTATTCCGATAACAATAACTAATATTTGTTTATATCTGAAAACCCTTTTTGCACAAAATGTTATTAGTCCTTACAGCTGTATTGTGAGAGTGAGTTTTGTTGTAGTCCCTATTTATTTCACAAGAAACTGAGGTTCAGAGGGTTGAAGTCACTCAAGTTCACATAGCAAATATGGGGTGAAGCTGAGATCTGGGTTTCTGAAACCCTAAATCCAACCCTTACTACAACACCCTCCTAATTCTCTTTTTCTGAAAGGACATTTTTAATAGGGAAAGATTGAATTTGGACAGAAGGGTGGCTGGAGAGAGAATCAAGTGTCAGCTTAGTGTACTTTCATAGTTTTGCTTTGGTTAATTCTGGCCAGGGTTCTAGACTCTTCTGAGTTACATATTCGTTGGTCAGAGGGCATATTTCTTTTCTTTGCACAAAGCTAATGTGTCCTGTAAAAACAGTTACCATTTATTGAACATTTACTATAGCTATATTCAAGCACAGTTCAGATACCATGCTATATAATATACATCACTGACACACTAAATTCTTACCATATGGAATGTAGGTACTATTTCCCTCCTTCCATTAGTTCTGCTGATCTAGAGACTGAAAGTTAGATAATCATTTTGGGTGATTTGCCTTAATTACCCCGGCACTAAATGGTGGGGCAGGATTTGAACCTGGCCTGTTTTATTCCAAATCCCACCCAAGTAGCCACTACTTCAAGACCAATTAAAAAATGTTTATTAGCTCAAGGAACTAACCTATAAATTGCCTGGAACAAATGATTTTTCTCCTGCATCCTTGTCTATCTAAGTCTAAATAATCCAAGTGTATACATTACCTAATGAAGAAAAGGAAACTATTTGAACGAGCAGGAATTTAATAAAATTGTTTTGTGGTTAATGTGTTCTTTTTTCATTTGGAAAGCAGAGATATAGCCTCCTAATTACATTAGAGGGAACATATCTCAGAGCTGAGCAATTTTAAGAGGTCACTGGTACAGTTGGGTACACACAGCCATTGCTCTCACAAGTCAGGTCTTGTGCCAGGCAAATGCCATCTCCACGGGAACCTATATCCCTTGCGCCTCCTTGGACCTTCTCATCCGTAACAGTGGCTAATTGATCATTAGAGATTTTTGTGTCCTCATAGCCCTCCCGGAGCCAGTGAGCGGTTCCAGGGTCCTTCAGTTGCCCATTTGAGAGAGGAAGTCAGAGGTGACTTCATGAATGGAACAGAATATAAGCACCTTGGCACCTTTGTCTGTTAGAGCCCAGCTGGCTGCCATTTAAACCTGCTGCCGTTTGTTCTTTACCTGCTAAACCACCTAAACAGAATTTTGAGCTAGAAATAATGATGCATGTAAGGCCTAAAACTGGGACATATTTATGGAAAGACAGGGAAATATCGGAGAAAAGAGATTGTGAGGATTGGTTCTCAAGAGAAAAAAATTAAATTGATGATTTCGTAGAGAAGAAAGAATAAGAACTTAGAGACATTTCAGTGAATATCAGGGAAAGCCATCTTTAAGAAACTCACACAACCAAGTCAATAGCAAACAGCTACATATTTCTCTCCAAGCTCTGTTTTAGTTGCATCTCATAGATTTTGGCATGTCGTGTCTGCATCTTCATTCATATCAAATTATTTTCAAAATTTCTTTGTGATTTCTTCTTTGCCCCGCTGATCATTTAAGAGTATATTGTTTAATTTCTACATATTGGTGACTTTTCCTAATTTCTTTCTGTTATTAATTTCTAATTTCGTTCCCTTTTGGTCAGAAAACACACTTTATACTATTTCAATCCTTTTACACTTATTGAAGTTTGTTTCGTGGTTCATCTTGGACAGTGTTGCAGGTGTATTTGGAATGAACATATTTTCTGTTGTCATTAGGTAGAATATTTGATAGATGTCTTAATTTAGGTCTAGTTGGTTCATAGTGTTGTTCGAATCTTCTATTCCTTGTTGATCTTCTGTTTAGTTGTTGTATTCATTATTGAAAATAAGGTATTGACATTATCTACTATTATTGTTGAATTGTCTACTTTCCCTATATGTCTGTCTGTTTTTACTTTATGTATCTTGTTAATAGGAGACATATGTTTATAATTGTTGTGTGTCTAATGAATTGGCCCTTTTATCATTATAAAATGTCTCTTTTTACCTCTAGTAACTTTTTTTTTGTTTTAAAGTCTATTTTGTTGGCTATAATTATAGCCATTCCAGCTTTCTCACAGCTGCTCTTGCATAATGTGTCTTTTTTCATCTGGAAACTTTTAATCTCTCTGTGTCTTTGAATCTAAAGTATGCCTCCTATAGACTGCATACAACTGCACATTTTAATCCAACTTTACAACCTCTCCCTTTTGATTAAAAGGTTTAATCCATTTATTGTTGTTATTGATAGAGGTGGATTTTGAAGCAAAGCTTTGGCATCTCCTAGATAACTACCCCTCTTTTAGTTTTCCTTTAAATTCTGGGATACATGTGCAGAATGGGCAGGTGGTTGCGTAGGTGCCCGTATGTCATGGTGGTGTCCTGCACCTGTCAACCCATCTTCTAGCTTTTAAGCCCTGCCTGCATTAGGTATTTGTCCTAATGTTCTCCCTCCCTTTGTCTCCCACCCCCGACAGGTCCTGGTGTGATGTTCCCCTTCCTGTGTCCACGTGTTCTCATGGTTCAATTCCCACTTATGAGTGAGAACATGTGGTATTTGCTTTTCTGTTCTTGTGTGAGTTTGCTGAGAACGATGGCTTCCAGCTTCATCCATGTCCCTGCAAAGGACAGGAACTCATCATTTTTAATGGCTGCGTAGTATTCCACGGTGAATATGTGCCACATTTTCTTTATCCAGTCTATCATTGATGGGCATTTGAGTTGGTTCCAAGTCTTTGCTATTGTGAATAGTGCTGCAGTAAACATATGTGTGCATGTGCCTTTATAGTAGAATGATTTATAATCCATTGGGTATATACCCAGTAATGGGACTGCTGGATCAAATGGTATTTCTGGTTCCAGATCCTTGAGGAATGGTCACACTGTCTTCCACAATGGTTGAACTAATTTCACTCTCACCAATAGTGTAAAAGTGTTTGTATTTCTCCACATCCCCGCCAGCATCTGTTGTTTCCTGACTTTTTAATGATCGCCATTCTAACTGGCTTGAGATGGTATCTCATTGTGGTTTTGATTTGCATTTATCTAATAACCAGCAATGATGAGCTTCTTTTCATATGTTTGTTAGCCATATAAGTGTCTTCTTTTGAGAAGTGTCTGTTCATACCCTTTGCCCACTTTTTGATGGAATTGTTTTTTTCTTTTAAATTTGTTTAAGTTCCTGATAGATTCTGGATATTAGCCCTTTGTCAGATGGGTAGATTGCAAAAATTTTCTCCCATTCTGTAGCTTGCCTGTTCACTCTGATGATAGCTTCTTTTGCTGTGCAGAGTTCTTTAGTTTAATTAGATCCCATTTGTCAATTTTGGCTTTGTTGCCATTGCTTTTGGTGTTTTAGACATGAAGTCTTGGCCTATGCCTATGTCCTGAATGGCATTTACCCAGGTTTTCCTCTAGGGTTTTTATGGTTTTGGGTTTTACATTTAAGTCTTTAATCCATCTTGAGTTAATTTTTATATAAAGTGTAAGGAAAAGGCCCAGTTTCTGTTTTCTGCATATCGCTAGCCAGTTTTCCCAGCAGCATTTATTAAATAGGGGATCCTTTCCCATTGCCTGTTTTTGTCAGGTTTGTCAAAGATCAGATGGTTGTAGATGTGTGGTGTTATTTTGGAGGTCTCTGTTCTGTTCCATTGGTCTATATATCTGTTTTGGTACCAGTACCACGCTGTTTTGGTTACTACAGCCTTGTAGTATAGTTTGAAATAAGGTAGCATGATGCCTCCAGCTTTGTTCTTTTTGCTTAGGATTGTCTTGGCTATGCGGGCTCTTTTTTGGTTCCATATGAAATTTAAGATAGTTTTTCCTAATTCTGCAAAGAAAGTCAGTGGTAGCTTGATGGGGATAGCATTGCATCTATAAATTACCTTGGCCTGTATGGCCATGTTCACGATATTGATTATTCCTATCCATGAGCGTGGAATGTTTTTCCATTTGTTCGTGTCCTCTCTTATTTTCTTGAGCAGTGGTTTGTAGTTCTCCTTGGAGAGGTCCTTCACATCCCTTGTAAGTTGTATTCTTAGGTATTTAATTTGCTTGTTAGCAATTGCGAATGGGAGTTCACTCATGATTTGGCTCTCTGCTTCTCTATTGTTGGTGCACAGGAATGCTTGTGATTTTTCCACATTGATTTTGTATCCTGAGACTTTGCTGAAGTTTCTTATCAGCTTAAGGAGTTTTGGGGCTGAGACAATGGGTTTTCTAAATATACAATCTCGCACCCACTGACTAACTCGTCCCAATGAGATGAACTAGGTACCTCAGTTGGAAATGCAGAAATCGCCTTCTGCATTGGTCTCACAGGGAGCTACAGACTGGGGCTATTTCTGTTTAGCCATCTTCGCCCCTCTCTCCGGCAAATGGATTTAAATACTGGAATGTGGCAAAATGAAAAGAAGATGATAGAGGAGATGAACACACCCATTAGGGAGGAAGAGGGAAGAGCAGGAATTCAAGCCTACCATGAAGTCAGAGTATTCAACATGAAAGACACAGGAGTCTGGGGGTGCACGAGGTTTAGAAGAGGACAGTGGTGGGGTGGGTAATATTCCACTAATAACGTGAATAAGATGAGCAGCACAAAACTAACAACACAAGAAAATAAGAAAAAGAACAACTGTAAGAGTTTCACAGGTACCAGTAGGCAGAAGCTGAAGGTGGGGTCAAGAAGAGAAGAATGGCGTGGAAGGAAGCAAAGTCGATGAAGCAGGGAGGGATGCAGTCACACCTGAGAAAGCTGGAGATCCCTGGGCTGAGCTGTCAGTCATCAGCAAGGCTCCCCGCCCTCAGGCTCTCCTGCTTCTTCCAAGAAACTTCCTGCTCCGTCTGGACTCTGCCTCCATGGCCCTCTCGGGGGCAGTTGGTTCTCCCAGACCACTTCATCAGTAAGGCCCTGGAGCTGGGGGAGTTTTCTACTGGCTTCTTTGATTCACTTGCAGATCAGTTTCCCACTGCCCTAGAGTGATGTCATGAGACCATTGTAGGTTCTAATGTTTTCATGCAATGCATGTAGAAAAATGACCCTCACGGGTTATTACATTGGCATAAATGCTTTATTATTATTTAAAATAGTTGTAAAGAATGTTAATTCTGACATGGCATGGTTATTGGCAAATACATAAAATATTTCTCATGTCTGTCATAATTGAACTTTGTGAAATACATATTTTTTCATTTCTCTAACATTTTTATTAACCTAAGAAGTCAAACTGTGATCATTACAAATACAATCTGCATCACAATGATAAAGATGTTAGAATCTTTTGTTCATTCTGTATTCAAAATCCAAAGTGTTTTTCACAGTCACAACACATCTCAATTGGAAAGTTCATTTTGATGAGATATTCTTGATGCCCATGTAGATTTCCTAAGAGTTACAGTCCCAAGATGACTTGAACACCAACTAATTTTCCAAACACACCATCAATTGTTCCGACAACTGAATCACTTTTTGGAAGTGAATTTACAGAGGAAAATCCCATCCCATTGCTGAGTTGCATCTAATTGTAAGAACGGGTCACAGTTTGTCTTTCTATTCACCCCTGCATGTTGTTAAAGTCCCTTGTAACTTTGGCGATGGTGAAGACAGGTGCTAGAAACTGTCACCCTTAGCTCTTGTCAACGTGAGTTCTCACTTCTCCAGACCAACTATCTTAGGGCGGGAAAGCCAGTGCCAGTGGTTTGCATTGATAATGAAACAATCAAACTGTTCTCCCTGCGGGTTGTGACATTTTGATTCCAACCAGCACTCACAGGTGTTCCAACTGCTTCACATTTTCTACAGCCCTTAGGATGGTCAGCCATTGTCACTGTGGCTTCTCTAATGGCTTCATGGTTGTATTCCAAGGTGTATTTGATGTGCATTTCTGCAGGGAAAGTGATGGTCAACACCTTTTGAAGTGTCTCCTTAGACCCCTTTGGGAAAGTGTCCATTTCAGTCTTTTGCAGATTTTTCTTCTTTCAAAAAAACTTTTATTTTAGGTTCAGGGGTACATGTGCAGGTTTGTTGTATAGGTAAATTGCGTGTCACGGGGGTGTTGCACGCAGATTATTTCATCACCCGGGTAATAAGCATAGTATCCCATCGGTAGTTTTTAATGCTCTCCCTCCTCCCACCCTCCGCAGTCAAGTAGGCCCAAGTGTCTGTTGTTCCCTTCTTTGTGTCCATGTGTTCTTAATGTTTAGCTGCCACTTCTAAGTGAGAACATGCGATATTTGTTATTCTGTTCCTGCAGGTTTACTTTGGATAATGGCCCTCAGCTCCATTTATGTTGCTGTAAAGGACATGATCTCATTCCTTTTTGGGGGTTGTGTAGTATTCCATGGTGTGTATGTACCACATTTTCTTTATCCAGTCTACCGTTGATGTGTATATAGGTTGATTCCATGTCTTCGTTATTGTGAATAGTGCTATGATGAACATATGCATGCAGGAGTCTTTATGGTAGAATGATTTCTGTTCCTTTGGGTATACACCCAATAATGGGATTGCTGGGTCAAATGGTAATTCTATTTTGAGTACTTTGAAAAATTGCCACACCGCTTTCGACAGTGGCTGAACTGATTTTACATTTCCACCAGCAGTATATAAACTTTCCCTTTTCTCTGCAACCTCGCCAGCATCTGTTATTTTCTGACTTTATAATAACAGCCATTCTGACTGGTGTGAAATGGTATCTTACTGTAGTTTTGCTTTGCATTTCTCTAATGATTAGCTATGTTGAGCATTTTCTCATATGCTTCTTGGCCACATATATTAATTCTTTTGAAAAGTATCTGTCTATAGCCTTTGCATACTTTTTTTTTCTTGTTCATTTGTTTAAATTTCCTATAGGTTCTGGATAGTAGACCTTTGCCAGATGCATAGTTTGTAAAAATTTTCTCCCGTTCTGTAGGTTGTCTGTTTACTCTGTTGGCAGTTTATTTTGCTATGCACTAGCTCTTAGTTTAATTAGACTCATTTGTCAATTTTTGTTTTTGTTGCAATTGCTTTTGCATCTCCATCATTAAATCTTTGTCAGGGCCTATGTCCACAATGGTATCTCCAAGGTTATCTTTCAGGGTTTTTATACCATACAGTTGGGTCTTGCCACTCTGTGCCTTTTACTTGGAGAATTTACCCTGTTTACATTCAAGGTTAATATTGATATGTGCAGATCTGAGCCAGTTATCATGTTGTTAGTTGATTATTGCGCAAACTTGGTTGTGTGGTTGCTTTTTAGTATCAATGGTCTGTGTACCTGAGTGTGCTTTGTGGTGGCTGGTAACAGTCTTTCCTTTCCATATTTATCACCCTCTTGAGGACCTCTTGTAAGGCAGGTCTGGTGGTAATGCATTCCCTTAGCATTTGTCTGAAAAGGCTCTTACATCTCCTTCACTTATGAAGTTTAGTTTGGCTGGATGTGAAGTGCTCGGTTGGAATTTTTTTCTAAGAATGCTAAATACGGAACCCTCCCGATATCTTTCGGCACGTAGCGTTTCTGTTGAAAGGTCTGCCGTTACCTTGATGGGGTTCCCCTTGTAGGTGATCTGCCCCTTCACTCTGACTTTAATACTCTTCATATATGAATATTTCAGTTCGCGCTGCTGGCGCGAGCACACACAGAAATGCGACAGCCCCACTTCTGCCAGAACCCCGCCACAGCCAGCACACATGCAGCCGCCCATGCTGCCATCCCAAGACACATAGTCATCAGAGTCTCCAAGGTCAAAGTAAAGAAAGTGTCATATCAATTGTTTTACTAATTGAAAACACACTTCCATCTTGTATCTTGATAAAAGGTTGACCTAATATGTTTTAAAATGGAAAATAATTATTGATCTCTATATTTTCTGCAGCTGTATGTGTGTGTGTATTTGTGTGTGTATGTGTGTGTGTATATGTGTTTGTCTTTGTATACGTGTGTGTTTGTGTGTTTTTGTATGTGTGTGCATGTCTGTTTCTGTATATATGTTGTGTAAATATGTGTGTGTGTATATGTTTGTGTGTGTTTATGTATCTTTGTGTACCTGTGTGTATGTTTGTATGTATATATCTTTCTGCAGGAAGGGGCTCATGTGGCAAATGTGGCCAGGGCCCAGGGAAGTCTTAATGCAGCCCTGGATGTGCTCACGCTTGAGGGGTCCTGGCATCCGCCTTGACCATGGCAGTGACTGACTCTGCCCCACCCAGGCTGGGTGTGAGGTGTGTCCACCCCTTTGCCAGCTTCTGCAGGAGGATGAAGGGATGGCGGGAACTGCTATGTGTGGAGCCCTTAGAGCCAGACCTCTCATGGCTGCACTGTGTCCCATCTACAGTGAGGAGACCAAGTCCTTGCAGATGTCAGGCGACTTTCCAGGGCCTTGTAGGTGCTGAGCACTGGGCTAGCACTGAATCTTGGTGGCCTCACTCTGAAGGTAAGGCAGAACCACAGCCCCTCCCCAGGCTGTCCAGGGCTCCTGTCGCCATGATTGGTGGACTCAGGGGGCACTTCACTCATATTCAGAAAAAGCCAGGAGGGACAGCTGGGGAAGCTCAGGTTTGGAGTGCAGCCCTGAGCTGACTCCTGCTCAGTGCGCTGCTGTCCTGTGTGTCCCGGGAAATCCTCGCCCTGCTCTGGAGGGTGGCAGTCGTGGCAACTCCTGCTTCAGGGGCTGTGGTGAGGATGGAGGCGCGGCTGTGCACAGAAGCATTCATCCCTCCTCCTCCTTTGCCCTCTGCTCAGAGGCCGCCTCAGAGACAGTCTCTACCTGTCTGAAGCTGTGCCCTGGGCTTTACAACCCCGTGTTTATGCCCTGCTGGGCCCTGTCTGGGTTCAGTGAAGCCTGGTTGTCTCTCTCCTTTGCGTGTTTGTTGTCATTCTCCCCATGACCCTGGGAGCTCCCTGAGGGCAGGCGGCTCCGTCTCTTCACTCTCCCCGCAGCGCCCCGAACATAGCAAGGCGATACCTGCATTTTTCTGTCTCCTCTCCCATTTCCATCACACTGATCTCTGCTGCTCTTCAACTTGCCAAGCACGTTCCCACCTTGGGGCCCAGGCCTCAGCTGTGTCTCCTGGACTGCTTTTTTGCCATGTTCTAGCAGGTCCCGGGTCTCTGCACTTGTGACCTCTTCTCCTGCTTTACTGTACTCCACTGCAGCAGCCACTAGGGCATGTCGAACGCTTGCTCATCAGCCACCGCTTCTGGAGGAAGGCCAGCTCGCTAAGGGCAGGGGCAAGGCTGGTCACTTCTGCCAGTTTGCCAAGGGCAGGGGCAAGGCCAGTCACTTCTGCCAGCTCGCCAAGGGCAGGGGCAAGGCCAGTCACTTCTGCCAGCTCGCTAAGGGCAGGGGCAAGGCCGGTCACTTCTGCCAGCTCGCCAAGGGCAGGGGCAAGGCCGGTCACTTCTGCCAGCTTCCTAAGGGCAGGGGCAAGGCCGGTCACTTCTGCCAGCTCACTAAGGGCAGGGGTGAGGCCGATCACTTCTGCAAAGGCAGCACCTGGCACAGCTGGCAGGATGAGGGGCACAATGAAACTCATTACAGAACTGGTGAATATGTGAAAACTCAATGACCCAGAATCAAATGCAATGGAGTTCTCAAAGAAGTGTTTTTGGGATGTCTTGCCTTTTAGACAAAAGAGATAGAAAGTAGGGTTGGAAGTGGGGGCACCCTTTAGGGCGGGGCAGGGGTGGGCAAAAGTGAATTTAGCTACATTTGGGGCCCCCTCTCCACTTTCCAGGAGGCCTCTGGTCCTAATCCCAGACTCCCCAGCAGGATGTGATAAAGATCTCAGCTCCCAGCGGAGACCCTCATCCTTTGTCCTGACCCACGGGGACAGACACAGTAATCCAGACTTTTTGGTATTTTTTGAAATATAAAGTTCTTTTACTCTAGGGCTTTCTAATGAGCTCTGAGTTAATGAGAACATGCAACCACCCAGAACGCTTGGGGCATTCTGGCTCACCCAGGGCTCACTAGTGATGACCTCTTACCTGTGCGTAAGGTACATTTGCCAAATGCCCCCACAAGGCCAATGACGGCTGGGGTCGGCCTTCACAGAGCCCACGCCCAGTGGACAGCCAGGTGACAGGCATTCATCGACTTCAGGGGGTGACCTGTAGGGGCTGAGGGGACTCTGTTGGGGGGTTCAGGTTGCTGGGGGAGGTGACAAAGGCTGCAGCTATGGAAGAAGTTTGCTGGGCAAGGCTTTATCTTCCAGGAGTTTCCACGAGGATCCTAAAAGCCAAAGGCTTCATGTGAAATACTTTCAGGCACAAAATTGTGGCATAAAAACCAACTATTGTAGAAAGGAGTGAATGTGGGGAACAAGCAGGATGCTGATGATAGGATGTAAAGAGGGCTCCTGTCACCCAGGGATGCAGGAAGTCCTGACACCTGGAGGACAGAGCTTCCCGCACTTGCTGGGAGACTGGGGGACCCTCCCGGATGATGTGGCATCTTAGTCAGGTCTCAACTCATAAGGAGCAGCTCACCTTGGAGTGACGGAGAGGAGCATTAGACAGAAGGATCAGAAGGCAGGGAAGTGTAACAGGACCCACGCTTTCAGGGAACAGCATTCAAAATAGGTGAGCAGTTGTGGGACACGAGGCTGATGCATCCGCCAGGGCATGGGTCCAGATAAAAGTGAGCAGGGTGAGAAGATATGATCCATGAGGCATTACATCTAAAAGTCATTTAACCTTTAGATCTAAAAGTTAAATGGACCTTTTAATCTAAAAGTTAAATGGAAGGTCCATTTAACTTTTAGATGGACCTGATCTGTTTAAGTTTCACATGGACCCATGGATCATATCTTCTCACCCTGCTCACTTTCCACTGGCAGAAATTCCCTGCCTAAAAACAAAAATATCTGGGGGCACCCCCAAGATGGCCGAACAGGAACAGCTCCAGCTTCCAGCTCCCAGCGTGAGCAACACAGAAGACGGGTGATTTCTGCATTTTCAACTGAGGTACCAGGTTCATCTCACTGGGCATGTCGAACAGTTGGCGCTGGTCCACGGGTGCAGCCCGACCAGTGAGAGCTGAAGCAGGGCAAAGCATTGTCTCACCTGGGAAGCACAAGGGGGAAGGGAATTCCTTTTCCCAGCCAAAGGAAATTGAGACACACAACACCTGGAAAATCGGGTAACTCCCACCCTAACACTGTGCTTTACCAAGGGTCTTAGCAAATGGCACACTAGGAGATTATATCCCACACCTGGCCCAGAGGGTCCCACACCCACGGAGCCTCCCTCATTGCTAGCACAGCAGTCTGAGATCTAACTGCAAGGTGGCAGTGAGGATGGGGGAGGTGTGCCTGCCATTGCTGAGGCTGAAGTAGGTAAGGAAAATTAAGGTAGAGGGAAATTTATAGCACTAAATGCCCATAAGAGAAAGCAGGAAAGATCTAAAATTGACACCCTAACATCACAATTAAAAGAACTAGAGAAGCAAGAGCAAACACATTCAAAAGCTAGCAGAAGGCAAGAAATAACTAAGATCAGAGCAGAACTGAAGGAGATAGAGACACAAAAAACCCTCCAAAAAATCAATGAATCCAGGGGCTGGTTTTTTGAAAAGATCAAGAAAATTGATAGACCGCAAGCAAGACTAATAAAGAAGAAAAGAGAGAAGAATCAAATAGATGCAATAAAAAATGATAAAGGGGATATCACCACTGACCCCACAGAAATACAAACTACCATCAGAGAATACTATAAACACCTCTACGCAAATAAACTAGAAAACCTAGAAGAAATGGATAATTTCCTGGACATTTACACTCTCCCAGGACTAAACCAAGAAGTTGAATCCCTGAATAGACCAATAGTAGGCTCTGAAATTGAGACAATAATTAATAATCTACCAACCAAAAAAAGTCCAGGACCAGACGGATTCACAGCCAAATTCTAACCAGAGGTACAAGGAGGAGTTGGTACCATTCTTTCTGAAACTATTCCAATCAATAGAAAAAGAGGGAATCCTCCCTAACTCATTTTATGAGGCCAACATCATCCTGATATCAAAGCCTCACAGAGATACAACAAAAAAAGAGAACTTTAGACCAATATCCCTAACGAACATTGATGCAAAAATCCTCAATAAAATACTGGCAAACTGAATATAGCAGCACATCAAAAAATTTATCCACCATGATCAAGTGGGCTTCATCCCTGGGATGCAAGGCTGGTTCAACATATGCAAATCAATAAACGTAATCCATCATATAAACAGAACCAAAGACAGAAACCACATGATTATCTCAATAGATGCAGAAAAGGCTTTTGACAAAATTCAACAGTCCTTCATGCTAAAAACTCTCAATAAATTTGGTATTGATGGAATGTATCTTGAAATAATAAGAGGTATTTATGACAAACCCACAGCCAATATCATACTGAATGGGCAAAAACTGGAAGCATTCCCTTTGAAAACTGGCACAAGACAGGGATGCCCTCTCTCACCACTCCTATTCAACATAGTGTTGGAAGTTCTGGCTAGGGCAATCAGGCAAGAGAAGGACATAAAGGGTATTCAGTTAGGAAAAGAAGAAGTCAAATTGTCCCTGTTTGCAGATGACATGATTGTGTATTTAGAAAATCCCATTGTTTCAGCCCAAAATCTCCTTAAGCTGGTAAACAACTTCAGCAAAGTCTCAGGATACAAAATCAATGTGCAAAAATCACAAGCATTCTTATACACCAATAATAGACAAACAGAGAGCCAAATCATGAATGAACTCCCATTCACAATAGCTTCAAAGAGAATAAAATACCTAGGAATCCAACTTACAAGGGATGTAAAGGACATCTTCAAGGAGAACTACAAACCACTGCTCAGTGAAATCAAACAGGACACAAACAAATGGAAGAACATACCATGCTCATGGATAGGAAGAATCAATATTGTGAAAATGGCCATACTGTGCAAGGTAATTTATAGACTCAATGCCATCCCCATTAAGCTACCAATGACTTTCTTCACAGATTTGGAAAAAACTACTTTAAAGTTCATATGGAACCAAAAAAGACCCCGCATTGCCAAGACAATCCTAAGCCAAAAGAACAAAGCTGGAGCAGCAAAAGAAACTACCATTAGAGTGAACAGGCAACCTACAGAATGGGAGAAAATTTTTGCAATCTATTCATCTGACAAAGGGCTAATATCCAGAACCTATAAAGAACTCAATCAAATTTACAAGAAAAAAACAAACAACCCCATCAAAAAGTGGGCAAAGGATATGAACAGACACTTCTCAAAAGAAGACATTCATACAGCCAACAGACACATGAAAAAATGCTCATCATCACTCGCCATCAGAGAAATGCAAATCAAAATCACAATGAGATACCATCTCACACCAGTTAGAATGGCAATCATTAAAAAATCAGGAAACAACAGGTGCTGGAGAGGATGTGGAGAAATAGGAACACTTTTACACTGTTAGTGGGACTGTAAACTAGTTCAACCATTGTGGAAAACAGTGTGGCAATTCCTCAAGGATCTAGAACTAGAAATACCATTTGACCAGCAATCCCATTACTGGGTATATATACAAAGGATTATAAGTCATGCTGCTATAAAGACACATGCACATGTATGTTTATTGCAGCACTATTCACAGTAGCAAAGACTTGGAATCAACCCAAATATCCATCAGTGACAGACTGGATTAAGAAAATGTGGCACATATACACCATGGAATACTATGCAGCCATAAAAAAGGATGAGTTCGTGTCCTTTGTAGGGACATGGATCCAGCTGGAAACCATCATTCTCAGCAAACTATCACAAGAACAGAAAACCAAATACCACATGTTCTCACTCATAGGTGGGAACTGAACAATGAGATCACTTGGACACAGGAAGGGGAACATCACACACTGGGTCCTATTGTGGGGAGCAGGGAGGGGAGAGGGATAGCATTAGGAGATATACCTAATGTAAATGACGAGTTAATGGGTGCAGCACACCAACATGGCACATGTATACATATGTAACAAACCTGCACGTTGTGCACATGTACCCTAGAACTTAAAGTATAATAAAAAAAGAAGAAAGAAAGAAAGAAAACTTACAGTACTCATTTTATAGACAAATGAAGGAAGGGTAAAGATTTTAAGTTGCCCTAAGCCACAGAACCCCATTTTTAACCATGGTATACTGTATCACACTATCCAACAGAGTTACTTACATGTATAAAAGTTTGTGGCCGGGCGCGGTGGATCAAGCCTGTAATCCCAGCACTTTGGGAGGCCGAGACGAGTGGATCATGAGGTCAGGAGATCAAGACCATCCTGGCTAACCCGGTGAAACCCCGTCTCTACTAAAAAATACAAAAAACTAGCCGGGCGAGGTGGCAGGCGCCTGTGGTCCCAGCTACTCCGGAGGCTGAGGCAGGAGAATGGCGTGAACCCGGGAGGCGGAGCTTGCAGTGAGCTGAGATCCGGCCACTGCACTCCAGCCTGGATGACAGAGCGAGACTCCGTCTCAAAAAAAAAAAAAAAAAAGTTTGTGCATTCTTTTAAAATTTTGTAAACATAAATAAATATGCTGTAGAAAGAGGCAACCTTGTGGAATGGACTGCAAGTCAGAGATTTCAATTCTGTCTCTTGGTTTTTTCACTGATTTACTGTGTGATCTAGGAAAGGTCATCTACTTCACAGGTCTCAGCCTCACATCCACAAAGTAACTGACCTCTGAAATATATTCTGACTTTAAATTTGTTTCTACTCTGGGTTTAGTTTCTGACTGGGATAGCCTGATCCCTTTGAAAGACAGACTATCAAAGTATAACAATTAGATGGCCTACGATATTATTTTGCTAAGATTTTTCACAAAACCCCATCATCATCAGAGATATGGTAGCTCCTGGAGAGAGAGCACACTCTTTGAGGGTTTGGAATGCCCAGTTTCCATCCTTGCTCCATCCCATACTGTGGGAGACACAAAGGGAGGAGGTAGGAAATTTCTGCAGAAACCCTTATGAAGGGATAACAGATCACCTGTACTTCTGCCTAACGTTCTTCACAGGATACAGTCAAACAATGGGAATCAGTCACAGAAGTCATGATTTTGATTTGTTTCCTAATCTAATGTATTCTGCAAACCATCATTTCTCTGTTTAATTCTACAGAGTATACTATATAATGTACATAAACAGTATACATTCAAAGACCCTAATGCACACATCACATAAAATATATATATATATATACACACACACACACACAGAATCTCAACTCATTACACAAAATTCAGCACCCTTTTATGATTGAAAAACACCAAAAATGCTTAAACAAGAAAAAAACTACTTCAACACAGTAAAGGTCATATTTTCTTTAAAAATCCACAGCAAACCTCATGAAACAACAGTGAAAAACCGTAGGCTTTTCCTCTGAGTCAGGAACAAGAGAAGGATGCCCAGTTTTGTCACTTCTATGCAATACAGGAAATTCTAGCCAGAGGAATCAGGCATAATAAATAAAGATATCCAAATTGCAAAGGAAAAAACAAAATATGCCTGTTTTCAAAAGATATAATCTGATATGTAGAAAACTCCAAGTAGTCTACAAAAACAACTGTCAGCATTAATAAATCAGCAAAGTTGCAGGATACAAAATCAACAAACAAATACTAGTTGAGTTTCTATACACAAACAATGAACAATTTAAAAATGAAATTAAGCAAACAATCCAAAAGAATAAAATAAATTGAAATAAACTTAACCAAGGAAGCAATGACTCATACACTGAAAACTACAAAACGATACCAAAAGAAATTTCAAAAGACATAAATAAATAAAAGGATCCCAATATTCATGAATTGCAAGACTTAACATTAAGATGTCAATACCACCCAAAGTTATTATAGGTTCAATGCAATCCATATTAAAATCCCAATGACTTTCTTTTCAGAAATTTAAAAACTCTATTATAGAATTCATGTGGAATCAGCTTGGTGCAGAGGCTCACGCCTGTAATTCCAGCACTTTGGGAGGCCAAGGTGGGCAGATCACAAGGTCAGGAGATCGAGACCATCCTGGCTAACACGGTGAAACCCCGTCTCTACTAAAAATACAAAAAAAATTAACTGGGCGTGGTGGCAGGCGCCTGTAATCCCAGCTACCTGGGAGGCTGAGGCAGGAGAATGGCGTGAACCTGGGAGGCAGAGCTTGCAGTAAGCCAAGATCGCACCATTGCACTCCAGCCTGGGTGACAGAGTAAGACTCCATCTCAAAAATAAAATAAAAATAAAAACAGCAATTTGGTGAAAATGCAGAGAATTTGGAACCCTTGTCCATTGCTGCTGGGAATGTAAAATAGTATAGCCACTGTAGAAAACATTCTTCTGCTGTGTTTTCAAAAAGTTAAACAGAAAACTATCATATGACCCAGTAATTCACTCCTTTTTTTTTTTTAAACTTTTTTTTTTAAACTTTTTTTAAAGTTTTTTTTTTTTAACTTTTTTTTTTTTTTTGAGACGGAGTCTCACTCTGTCATCCAGGCTGGAGTGCAATGGCACAACCTCTGCTCACTGCAACCTCCACTGCCTGGGTTCAAGTGAACCCAGCTGGATCCATGTCCCTACAAAGGACACGAACTCATCCTTTTCTATGGCTGCATAGTATGTATTTTTTTTGGTGAGGTATCTGTTCAGACCTTTTGCTGATTTTATTGGTGGTGGGTGGTGGTTTTTTTTTTTTTGCAATCTCTGCCTCCCAGCTTCAAGCAATTCTCCTGCCTCAGCCTCCCAAGTACCTGGGATTACAGGCACCCACCACCACAACTGGCTAATTTTTATATTTTTAGTAGAGATGGGGTTTCACCATGCTGGCCAGGCTGATCTTGAACTCCTGACCTCAAGTGATCTGCCTGCCTCGGCCTCTTGAAGTGCTGGGATTGCAGGCCTGAGCCACCGCGCCCCCATCTTCTGCCCATTTGAGACTCGGGTTGCTTCTTTATTTTTGAATTTGAAGAGTTCTTAGTATATTTTGGATACAAGTCATTTATCAGATAAATATTTTATAAATATTTTTTTCCAGTTGGTGGTTTGTCATTCTTTTTTTTTTTCTTGGAGACAGAGTTTTGCTCTTGTTGCCCAGGCTGGAGTGCAGTGGTGCGATCTCGGCTCACCGCAACTTCCGCCTCCCAGGTTCAAGTGATTCTCCTGCCTCAGCCATCCGAGTAACTCCTATTACATGCATGCGCCACCGCTCCCAGCTAATTTTTGTAATTTTAGTAGAGAGGGGGTTTCACCATGTTGGCCAGGCTGGTCTCAAAATTCTGACCTCAAGTAATCCGCCCACCTTGGCCTTCCAAAATGCTGGGATTACAGGTGTGAGCCACTGGCCCTGGCCAGCATTTCATTCCTTTTAAAGCTGAGTAACCATCTATTGTGAGCACACACTACATTCTGCTTATCCACGTTCGTCTGCTGTTGGATATCTGGGCTGCTTCCGCCTCTTGGTTACTGTGACTGATGCTAATATGAACCCTAACGTATGAATATCTATTCTAGTCACTACTTGCAATTCTTTTCAGTAAGTACTCAAAAGTGGAACTGGGCTGGGCGGTGGCTCACGCTTGTAATCCTAGCACTTTGGGAGGCCGAGGTGGGCAGATCACTTGAGGTCAGGAGTTCGAGACCAGCCTGACCAATATAGTGAAACCTCGTCTCTACTAAAAATACAAAAATTAGCTGGGCGTGGTGGCGTGCGCTTGTGGTCCCAGCTACTCAGGAGGACTAACATAATAAAGGAGGACTTGCCGGGCGCGGTGGCTCACGCCTGTAATCCCAGCACTTTGAGAGGCCTAGGCCAGCGGATTATGAGGTCAGGAGATCGAGACCATCCTGGCTAACACGGTGAAACCCTGTCTCTACTAAAAAAAAAAAAAAAAATACAAAAAATTAGCCGGGCGAGGTGACGGCGCCTGTAGTCCCAGCTACTCGGGAGGCTGAGGCAGGAGAATGGCCTGAACCCGGGAGGCGGAGCTTGCAGTGAGCCAAGATCGCGCCACTGCACTCCAGCCTGGGCGACAGAGCGAGACTCTGTTTCAAAATAAATAAATAAATAAATAAATTAATTAATTAAAATAAATAAATAAATAAAATAAAATAAAGGAGGACTTTGGTGAATGATAATGTACTGATACTGGCTCAGTAACTCGAATATGTACGGCACTCACGAAAGATGTTCGTAAAGAGAAAACTGAGGTGAGGGGTATATGGAAACTGTACTTTCAGCTCAATTTTTCTATAAACCTAGAACTGCTCAAAAAAGGCATATTAATTTTTTTAACATCCTAACAGAGGATCTGAGGATGGCAAACAAAGCCTGGGCAAAACATGGCAGAAAAAGCACAAAGTACAACAAAAAACAATTTTCTTTCCAGTAAGTTGTTATTGTTGCTCTCAGTACCTGCTACGGCCATTCTAGTTGGCGACTAAGATTTGCAGGTGGAAGGGAGAGGGGGTCAGGGGGAAGCTGGAGGATGGTCTGAAAGAGGGAGAGGGGAGCTGTTCAGGCAGAAGTGGGTTGGATCCTGACTCTACCACTCACTATGCGACCCTGGCAAAGAGACAAAATCCAGCCCCAATTACGGGGGTAAGGGAAGATTTTCATCAGTACCCACCGCTGCACTAGGGAAGAGTCCGGCCTGAGCTGGACTGAACTTGGATTTGTAGAGGTGACTTTGAGTTTCAAAGGGAGAATGAGGGAATAGGGAAGGGGTTGGGGGGTGCTCAGTAGAGTCAGGAAAGTGACAAATTGCAAAGGGTTGGTGTGAGCGCTGTTGGCCGCAGTGCTGCTCCCCATGTGGAAACTGTGGTCCTCCCAGAGGGAGGGGAGACAGAGACCTTGTCTCAGGTGCCAGCCGGAACAAACGGCATGGACTTTTCTCAGGCAGGCAGTTTAAGGGGCGCCGGGGCCATCTCAGGGGTGTGGCCTCCAGCGCTGGTAACGTCTAGTGTTTGTTCAAGTCTCCATGGGCCAAGCCTGAGGCCTGGGGGCGAACGGGGCTCAGAGTGGCCGGGCTGGAGTCGGCTCCAGGAGGTTCTTTGTCAACAGAGCGAGTTAACCGGGCCCTGGGAGCTTCGTTTTCCTCGCGTGTCCTTGAGGAACAAGAGACGACGTGACCCAGGAGCCTCCCGCTCCAAGAGCAGGGTCTAGCGGAGGCCGGTCCCCGCCGGGTCCCTCCCGCCCTGACGACTCCGGCTCTGGGAATCCACCGGCCTAGGAGCGCCCAGGAAAGACCCCGCGTTCGCCCCGCGGACCCCGGCGAGCCCCGCCGCCTCTCTCCCGGGTCCGGGGAACAGAGCCAGAGACGCGCGGGCTCCGGCGCAGCGGAGCGGGGGTCAGGCCGCCCAGGGAGGGCGAGGGCAGTGGCCGCGGTGGCCCCGCCCGCCTCCCGCTCCCCACCCGCAGCCGCGTCCCGCAGACGAGGGCTCCGCAGCTGCCCTTTCTGAGAAAGGAGCCCGCCCGCCAGGCGCCCTGACTGTGGCCACTGGAAGCCCCGAAGGAGTGGCTCCTGGAGCGCGTCCTGCGCTGGAGACCTGGAGGATGCCAGGATCTGGAGGGGGCGGTGGGGTCCTGGAGGATGCCAGGATCTGGAGGGGGTAGTGGGGTCCT
>NC_045437.1:109759000-109777562 GCF_002776525.5 Piliocolobus tephrosceles | reverse complement strand
GAGGATGCCAGGATCTGGAGGGGGTAGTGGGGTCCTGGAGGATGCCAGGATCTGGAGGGGGTGGTGGGGTCCTGGAGGATGCCACAGATCCGGAGGGGGCGGTGGGGTCCTGGAGGATGCCAGGATCTGGAGGGGGCGGTGGGGTCCTGTCCCAGACTCGCCTTAAACGCTGCGAGGACAATGACCCCCCAGCCCGCCTCAGGCAGGAGGCGCAGTGGTCCCCTCTGCAAGCTGCAGATTCCCCACCCTGGCTCCAAGTGACCATAGGTGAAACCGAGCTGGAAGTGACAAAAACGCCTTAAAAACCTGAGTTCCCGCCTCAGGGGAACTCTTTAGTAAACTTTTAGTAAAGGGATGCCCTTTACTAATTGTAAAGCCGGCGTGGAACTTTGCAGCCTTGGCTCAGAAACACAGCTGAGTGTCCTAGAGCAGGTAGGACCAGAGGACGTTGGCAGGGGAGCAGTGCCTCCTTGTGGTCAGTGCGTGCTGGCCTCTGTGACAGGAGAACCTTAAGGCTGGTGACATTCAGTCCCCAAGCAGGCAAATCACAGAGGTGGCTGGGGGTGCGCAGGGCTAATGGGCAAACTAGAGCCATGGAATAATGTCTTTCCTCTCGGACAGGGAAATGTTTTAAAAATAGATAACACTAGGCCGGGCACAATGGCTCACGCCTGTAATCCCAGCACTCTGGGAGGCTGAGGCAGGTGGACCACGAGGTCAGGAGCTCCAGACCATCCTGGCTAACACGGTGAAACCCTGTCTCTACTAAAAATACAAAAAATTAGCCGGGGGTAGTGGCGAGCACCTGTAGTCCCAGCTACTCTGGAGGCTGAGGTAGGACAATGGTGTAAACCCAGGAGGCGGAGCTTGCAGTGAGCAGAGATAGCGCCACTGCACTCCAGCCTGGGCGACAGAGCGAGACTCCATCTCAAAAAAATAAAAAATAAAATAAAATAAAAACACTCAATGCTGGTGGGGGCACATGGAAACTGGCACTGCCATAAACTGCCAGAGGAGGAAGGAACGTGGGTGGTGAGAGGTTTCTTGGTTTGTTTTGTTTCGTTTTTGGGGGGTTTGTTTTGTTTTTCGGGGGGTGGTTTGTTTTTTGGCAAAGGTAGGGTCTCACTATGTTACTTAGGTTGGTCTTGAACTCCTATCCTCAAGCAATTCATGTGCCTTGAGTTCCCAAAGTGCTGGGTTACAGGTGTGAGCCACCAGGCTCAGTCCCTGAGAGCTTTTTGGAACTAGGAATCAGAAGTCTTTATCTGGGGTTGGGGGAGGGGAGGGGAACAGTGTATGTGTGTAGGGGTTTGGAAACTTTGTGGCTTGGCCGTGGATCTCATGGCCCGAGAGCCTCACCTCAGTTTCATGGGCGAGATTGGCCCTTGTGGAGTTCGAGTCCAACCCAGAAGAAACAAGGAAGCCTGGGTCTCCTCCAAGTGTGCAGCAAGCAGGCCTGGGTCCCCCCAAAGGCCGCCAGAGACAAGCCCAGGATCACTCAGTCTGCAGCAGGGTGCAAAGGTTTGGGGTCCTCCCAAAGGCAGCCAGAGACAAGCCCAGGATCACCCAGTCTGCAGCAGGGTGCAAAGGTTTGGGGTCCCCCCTAAAGGCAGCCAGAGCCAAGCCCAGGGTCCGCCCAGCATCAGCAAGATCTACACCTGGAATCACCTCAAAGGCAGCCGGAGTCTAGTCCTGAACCCCCACAATGTCAGCCAAAGCCAAGTGAGGAGGCACCATAGTGTTCTCAGGGCCAGGGAGAACTAGCCTCGGAGCGGGCCCAGAGTCCAGAGGAGCTGACCCGGGGGTGTGGGTGGCATCAGCAGCTATACCCGGGCCCAGGATCACCAGGGCCTTACCCCAGTCAGCAAGTGTAGAATTCAGAGCCCTCACGGCCAGTACAGGAGCTTGACACCCACGGCACCTGGCTCCTTGCCAGGGTCAGCATGAGCCAAGCAAGCTGCCTCTCCGCTGGGGAAAGGTGACAGGCGCCCATGAGGCAAAAAAATGAAAACATTCTTCAGCTTAGGCTCCAGTATCCAAGAAGTTGAACGAGGAGGAGGAGGAGTCTCCTGTAATTCAGAAGGGGAGGCCCAAATTGGGGTGGATGTGGAAGGACCAAAATCTGACTTTTATAACATTTCCATTTGCCCAAAAAGAAAACTCAATGCCCGTTTGCGCAGTCACTCTCCACTCTCACCCACAGGCCCTGGTAACAATAAATGTACTGTCTGTCTCTATAAATTTGTCTTTTCTGGACATTTCTTACAAGTGGACTCTTACAGGCTGGGGGTGGTGGCTCACACCTGTAATCCCAGCACTTTGAGAGGCGTAAGCGGGATGATCGTTTGAGACCGGGAGTTTGAGACCAACCTGGACATCATCGCAAGAACCCTGTCTATACAAAAACATAAAATAAACAAATTAGTCAAGCATGCCAGTGCTTTACCTGTAGTCCCAGCTTCCAGGGAGACTGAAGTGGGAGAAATTTGAGCTGGGGATGTCGAGGCTGCAGTGAGGCATGATCGCGCCACTATACTCCAGACTGGGCGACAGAGCAAGACTCTGTCTCTAAAAACAAACAGAAAGCATGGTCCATTCCTTAGAGGGAAGCCAGTAGATTTTACAGGAGTGAGAACCTCTTTCTCATTCACCTTTCCCTCCTGAGTGCCAGCCAGGCAGGAGCAAAGTAAATAACTGTGGAATTAATAAGTAAGTAAGTCCACACATGGAGCGCTCCACACAGAGGCTGGCTCGCAGGCAGCATCCGTCCAGCACAGCCGTCATGACTGGAGCTGTCACCTGCTCCGAGGAGAAGTTCTCTTCTCTGGGTACAAGCGTCCCATCACAGGTGGAAGAGAAAAAGCCTGGCCCTCTAGCTTTTCCTGTATCGAAGCTCTCGTTTCTCCTGGTGTGCCCTTATTCTCTATCCGCATAAATTATGTGAATTTAAAATTGCATGCTACAAACCACTCATAAGGCCTCACTTTGTGCACAATTTTTGAAGATAATATCTCTCACTTCAAATTTTTAAAAAAATTACTTGGAGGAGTGATCTTCAAGATGACAGGTCTTCGGCGTGTGGACCCATGACACAATTTGGTCACACGGTGGCGCCATGGAGGCAGTCCGCAAATTGTTGCCACAGTTGCTTCCTCAGTGTCTTGCACCCTGGCAGCTGTGTCCCGGCAGCTCACTTCTGCAAGTGCTTTCCATGAGCACACCGCTTTTCGGCGCTTATCACAGTGAAAGAGGGGCATGCGTTAAGTAGCAGCGCTGGTGCAGGCGCTGAGAAACTCACACAGGCCAATGTCTGAGAATCTGTGAGGCAGCAGACACAAGGTCGTGGAGAAAATGAAAGATGGTCTTAAAGTGGAAAGATATGACACACACACACACACACACACACACACCCCTAAGTGAAAGATTAGTCTTGATCCATGTACATATTCAATTGTGTAGGATCTTCAGAAACACGTTGCTTCAAATAACATGGAATCACCTTGAACTTTCGGTGCATGGTGTCTGAATCTGTCCCCAGAGCCAGGAAGAAGGACTCAACCCCTGTTTCCCGCAGAGCCCTTTAGATGTCTGAGGATGGGCTCCTATCCCTAGGGGCCAATTTCAAGAGGAAGGAAGCCAGTCACAGGCGTGCCCTGAGTTGTGGGGATGGAATGAGATTGGGCCGTAGGGTGCTGTGGGTGCCGCAGACGGCTTGAGTCTTCCTCTTCCTTTATTCAGATGGGCACCCTGAGCCTGGGCTGGCAGCTGCCCTGACCACAGGGCAGATGGCTCAACTGGCAGGTCCCCAGATTCATTCCTTCTAGCCTGCCTGCCTCCCTTCCTCCCTTCCTTTCTGCTTTCTCTCCTCTTTCTCACTGGAAGGGGATTACACTGCCCTTCGAGTTCTGTCACTTGCCTTTTTCACCCAACGGTAGCTCATGGCCATCTCTCCACCTCAGTACCCAAAAACGGACCACATTCACTCCGTGGCCATCTGGGAGTCCGCTCTGCGTCGTCTATCATGAGGCCAAAACCCCTCTTGGGGCTTTTTCCTCTCTCACATCAGTGTGGAGGTTTTGACATTTACACATCACAACTCAGAGGCACAGAAGTTCCTTGTCCATCAATGAATGAAATTGCTGTCAACACCACCCCTCATTTCCACAGATAGTGTCAACAAACAAACTTGTGCCTACAGTTTGTTCAGCTGTTTCTAGATTAGATCGCAGAGCCTCCCGGGCTAGCACGGGCTCCCGTGGGTCAAGCTTCCCTCCACCCTCACTGTCTCCCAGCCCGTCTGAGTGATCTAAGTCTGGACATTGCATAGGCTCCCCAAAGTTCACTCTCCAGCACCAGGAAGAGTTGGGGTCTCCTCTGTCTTTGACCATTCCAGTGTGACCGGTCTGATGCTCTGTCAGGCCGAA
This sequence comes from Piliocolobus tephrosceles, assembly GCF_002776525.5. Classification (NCBI taxonomy): domain Eukaryota; kingdom Metazoa; phylum Chordata; class Mammalia; order Primates; family Cercopithecidae; genus Piliocolobus; species Piliocolobus tephrosceles. The sequence goes on along the minus strand of NC_045437.1, from coordinate 109,773,138 downwards.
GCTGTGGGGTGTGTGCTGTGGGGACTGGCCCAGAGACACCTCTCCAGCCTCCCCAGGCTGCACTGAGCAGGGCTTTCTCTGGGAGGCCTCCTTAGGCCTATCACTGTGGCCATTTCCCTTGGCCCTCAAATGTCTGCTCTCCATGGGCCAGGTGCTCCAGCCCTGTGCTGGGTGTGGGGTTCTGTGCAGTGCTCACATGATAAGCCCCAGGCACACACAGCACTGCCTCTACAGCCTGAGGTGTCCTCTACCCACTGTCTGTTTGTTTGTTTGTTTGTTTTTTTTTTGAGACGGAGTCTCCCTCTGCTGCCCAGGCTGGAGTGCAGTGGTGGAATCCCGGCTCACTGCAAGTTCTGCCTCCGGGGTTCACGCCATTCTCCTGCCTCAGCCTCCCGAGTAACTGGGACTACAGGCACCCGCACCACGTCCAGCTAGTTTTTTGTATTTTTAGTAAAGATGGGGTTTCACCGTGTTATCCAGGATGGTCTCGATCTCCTGACCTCGTGATCAGCCTCGGCCTCCCAAAGTGCTGGGATTACAGGCGTGAGCCACGGTGCCCGGCCTTCCACCCACTGGCAGATGCCTGTGTCTTCCTGGGCCAAGGCCCGAGTACTGGGAACACAGAGTCCCTTAGACGACCCACGCCTCATCTGCCTGCTCCTAAGGTCCTGTGTCACTCTCTTCTTCCTGTGTAGCTATGGCATGCACAACTTTCCCAGGGGAAATGGCTCTTATGCCATAGCTGCTTCCTTTCCTACTTCACGCCTTCATTTCATACACTCTGTGGTCTGAGTCCTCCAAGCTTAACTTTTTCAGAGTTCAAAGCAAAAGTGTTTCTTTGTCTACCACCTAGCACTTGCAAATCAAGAGTCTTCCAGTTGTCAGGATGTTTGCTCTGCTCTGCATTTTAGAACATTTAATCTGAAATTCATCGTTGAGTCATTCATCCTTTGTGATGCTCCTCCACTTTCCCATCCTCCAGCAGGCTTCCCTGGGCGTGCCACATATGGCAGTGGCAAAGTTGTAAGATTCTAAAGGGACAAGGTCTTCACATTGTCACTTTTGCTGAATTAAATTAACTTGGCTAAAGTAAGAGGCTGTTTCTTTTTCAAAGGGAGGAGAAATTGACTTCAATTTCCTTTTTTTTTTTTCTTTTTTTAGACAGAGTCTCTCTCTCTCTCTCTCTCACCCAGGCTGGAGTGCAGTGGCGCGATCTCAGCTCACTGCAACCTCTGCCTACTGGGTTTAAGTAATTCTCCTGCCTCAGCCTCCCGAGTAGCTTGGTTTACAGATGCCCACCACCACACCCGGCTAAGTTTGTATTTTGTAGTGAGGACGGAGTTTCACCGTGTTGGAGAGGCTGGTGGCAAACTCCTGACCTCAGATGATCCACCCACCTCAGCCTCCCAAAGTGCTGGGAGCTGCCACACCTGGCCCCTGACTTCCGTCCTTAACAGGAGAAGCTACAAACGCACATTGTAGAAGTGCATGAATATAAGGAGAAGTAAGGCATGGTGGCCGTCTTTGCTATCTACCATATTAATAGAAGAGAAAAAAATAAACACTTGATGGATCCATAAAAATTAAGAAAGAAGGAATAAATGAACAACAGAATGATGAAACAAATAGAAAACAAATAATAATATGGCAGATGTAAACCCAAATATATCAGTAATTACATTAAATGTAAATGGACTAAAGTCGAAGATTGTTGGTCTGTTTTCTTAAGCCAAGAGACATTTTAAATATAAACTCACAGCTACAGTCAGTTATGCTATAATATGTGTTTTAAATATTAGGGCCAGGTACAGTGGCTCATGCCTATAATCCTAGCACTTAGGGAGGCCAGGGTAGGTGGATCACCAAAGGTCAGGAGTTCAAGACCAGCCTGGTCAACAGGGCAAAACCCCATCTCTACCAAAAATAGAAAAATTAGCCATGCGTGGTGGCAGGCACCTGTAATCCCAGCTACTCAGGAGGCTGAGGCAGGAGAATCACTTGAACTTGGGAGGCCGAGGTTGCAGTGAGTCAAGATCGTGCCACTGCACTCCAAACTGGGTGAACAGAGCAAAACTCCATCTCTAAATAAATAAATATTGGAATTTTATTCAATGCACTGATATATTTGAGGGAACTTGAGCATAATGTGACTTTTGCATTTGTTCATGCATGACTTCATTTGCCAAAAACATGACGTGCATGCAGAAAATTATGCCCAGTCCAGCTGATCAAGCAATGTAGACGTGCACAAAAAGCACACACGCACACACTTCCAACTGTGTGTTATGAGCCACAGCCACGCATAGCTGGCGGGACAAAATTCCACCCCATCCAACTTCAGATAACGTCCCTTCCATCACCTCACCGTAAACCACGAGCTACAGCCACTTTAACAAGCAGCTTTGAGGTCTTACTCAGGGTGAAATGCCACATTTATTGTACTGTTCATGTATGTCTTAACTATTTCACCGTGCTGTCACCGTGTAAACTGTGCTGTCAATTTTTTGGTAACAACTTTATTGAGATATAATTCACATACCATATGCTTAATGTGGCTTTCAGTATATTCACAGAGTGGTGCAACCATCACCACAATCAATTTGAGAATGTTTCTGTCACTAGAAAGAAACCCCATACTCTTTAGGTATCACTCCCCTATGCTTCCATCCCCTCCCCCTGCCCAAACCAATAAACAACCAGTGATCTACTTTCTACAGATTTTCCTACTCTGGACAGTTCATACAAATGAACTAGTATAACATGTGAGTTTTTTGTTTTTTGCTTTTTTTGAGACTAGCTTCTTTTTTTCCTTTTTTTGAGATGGAGTCTTGCTCTGTTGTCCAGGCTGGAGTGCAGTGGTGCAATCTCGGCTCACTGCAAGGTTCGCCTCCTGGGTTCAAGCGATTCTCCTGCCTCAATCTCCTGAGTAGCTGGGAGTACAGGCGCCCGCCACCATGCCCGGCTAACTTTTTGTATTTTTAGTAGAAATGGGGTTTCACCATGTTAGTCAGGATGGTCTTGATCACCTGACCTCGTGATCCACCCGCCTCAGCCTCCCAAAGTGCTGGGATTACTAGCGTGAGCCACTGCGCCTGGCCCCTACTGGCTTATTTCAATTAGCATAATGTTTTCAAGATTCCTCAATCCTTATCATGTGAGAATATTCCACTGTGTGAATATACCACATGCTATTCATCCATTCATTAGTGGACGGATATTTGAATTGTTTCCATCTTTGGGCTATTCTGAACAATGCTGCTATAACATTTGTGCACACATTTCTGTGTGGACCTACATTTTCGTTTCTCCTGGATCTATATACGCCTGCGAGGGAAATTGCTGGGTCATACGGTAACTTGATGTTTAACGTTTTGAGGAAGTGCCATAATGTTTCTAAAGTGACTGTACCACTTACCATTCCCACCAGCAGTAGATGAGAACTGAGTTCTCCACATCTTTGCCAACAATGTTTATTTTCCATTGTTTGGCTTATGGTCATCCTAGTAGGAATAAAGTGGTATCTCGGGGCTTACATTTGCATTTCCTTGGCGGATAATGATGGTGAGCCTCTTTTCCTGTGTTGATTTGGCCATTTGTACATCTTCTTTGGAGAAATTGTTACGACTCTTTTCCCATGTTTAATTGAGTTACTTGTGGTCTTTTTATTATTGAGTTGTAACAGTTCTGTATAGATTCTAGATAAAGTTCTTTATCAAACATTTGATTTGCAAATATTTTCTCTCATTCCATGGTTTTTTAAATGTATAATGTCCTTTGATGCACAAAAATGTCTTAATTTTGATGTCCAACTTATCTGTTTTTTCTTTTCTTGCATGTAATTTTTCTTTTCTTGTATATCCCAGCTAAGCTTCCATTGCCAAATGAAGATTTACTACTTGGCTTTCCTCAAAAGTTTATGTTTTCACTTTTACATTTAGGCCTTGAGTTAATTTTTGATCCATTTGGAGTTAACTTTTGTCTGTAGTGTGAGGTAAAGTTTCAACCTCATTGCTTATGGCTATCCAGTGGTACCAGCACCATTTGTTGGAGAGGCCATTTCTTCCCCTGATGAATAGTCTTAGAAGCCTTGTTAAAAATAAAATGACCAAGAAGAGAATTCTGGGAAGATGGAGGAGCAGGAAGCCTGAGAAATCTCTCTCCTCACCTAGACAATAATACTCACAGAATCTGTCTGATGTAGCTATTTTGGAACTCTGAAGTCCATTGAAGGCCTGCAACTTCCAGGAAAAGACTCAGATGGTACATTGTGGTTAATTTTGGTCAGTGAGCTCTTAGCATAGTTGCAGCTGCCTTTTCCCCACCTCTCATCCCCACAGCAGGCAACTGTGCACATGTTCCTGGAGTAGCTTACAAATCGGTGGCAGAAGCCAGAGTAGGCATAAGAGACCCCATCCTCCAGATATTGAGTATCTGTTCTGATCACTGATTGCTTCATCTGATCACAGAAGTACAAAGAGGTAGCAACCCTTGTTACTGCAACTTCTCCCATTGTTTTTGTTTTTTTGTTTTATTTCTTTTTTTTTTTTTTTTGAGACGGAGTCTCGCTCTGTCGCCAGGCTGGAGTGCAGTGGCGTGATCTCGGCTCACTGTAAGCTCCGCCTCCCGGGTTCACGCCATTCTCCTGCCTCAGTCTCCCGAGTAGCTGGGACTACAGGTGCCCGCCACCACGCCCAGCTAATTTTTTGTATTTTTTTAGTAAAGGTGGGTTTTACCGCGTTAGCCAGGATGGTCTCGATCTCCTGACCTCATGATCTGCCTGCCTCGGCCTCCCAAAGTGCTGGGATTACAGGCGTGAGCCCCCGCACCCGACCACCTTCTCCCATTGTTACAAGCCCCTCCTCCCTTGCTGGCTAAAGTGACTTCCAGGGGATTAAAGGACTGGTGACGTTTTCCCCGTTAATTTCTCTCTATTTCCCCTTCTTGGAACCAGACAATAAAAAGTAGGACATTCAAAAGCAACTGCATATGCACGGGAATTAGAAAGTTACAAGCACGCCCAGCGGAAGGTCTGGTTCCAGAAAAGGCCTGAGGAGACCTTACGGTCACACCTCAAGCTGATCCTTGGCTCCAGGACAGTCTACAACAATTTCAAAACCAAAAAAGCACAACAAACACAAACACAAACGCAAACAGCAGCAAATCCTGGAGAAACAGGAAAGTCTGATTTTCAGAGTCACTAAAGTATTAGATTCAAATGTCCAGTTTTTGACCAAAAAACCCCACAAGAGTATACAAAGAAACAGGAAAGGATGGCCCATTCAAAATAAAAACTAGGCCAACAGGAACCGTCCCTGAAAAAGACCTGGGAGAGAATCCACTACACAAAGACTCCATACCAACTGTCTGAAATATGTTCAAAGAGGTTGGGTGCGGTGGCTCACGCCTGTAATCCCAGCACTTTGGGAGGCTGAGGTGGGTGGATCATGAGGTCATGAGTTCAAGACCAGCCTGGCCAAGATGGTGAAACCACGTCTCTACTAAAAATACAAAAAATTAGCCCGGCGCGGTGGTGGGCACCTGTAATCCCAGCTACTAGGGAGGTTGAGGCAGGAGAATTGCTTGAACTCGGAGGGCAGAGGTTGCAGTGAGCCGAGATTGTGCCACTGCACTCCAGCTTAGGTGACAGAGTGAGACTCCATCTCAAAAATATATATATATATATATGTGTGTGTGTGTGTGTGTGTGTGTGTGTGTGTGTATTCAAAGAACAAAAAGAATCTGTGGAGAGGCTGGGTGAGGTGGCTCACACCTGTAATCCCAGCACTTTGGGAGGCTGAGGCGAGTGGATCACCTGAGGTCAGGAGTTCGAGACCAGCCTGACCAACATGGTGAAACCCCATCTCTACTAAAAATACAAAAATTAGCTGGGAGTGGTGGCACATTCGCCTGTGGTCCCAGCTACTCAGGAGGCTGAGGCAGGTGAATCACTTGAACCTAGGAGGCGGAGGTTGCAGTGAGCCAAGATCATGCCACTACACTCCAGCCTGGGGAACACAGTGAGACTCTGCCTCAAAAAAAAAAAAAAAAGAATCTGTGGAGAAAGGTGGAAAAAGTCAAGAAGATGCAAGATCAAAATGGAAATATCAATAAGGAAATAGAAAACCTAAAAAGAGCCCCACAAAATTCTGGAACTGAAATGCACAATGACTGAAAAGAAAAATTTACTAGAGACAGGTTTTCACCATGTTGACCAGGCTGGTCTTGAACTTCTGATCTCAGGTGGTCCACCTGCCTCGATCTCCCAAACTGCTGGGATTACAGACATGAGCTACTGCGCCCAGCCCAATTTTTTTTTTTTTGAGACAGAGTATCTCTGTGTCGCCCAGGCTGGAGTGCAGTGGTGTGAACTTGGCTCACTGCAACGTCTACCTCCCAGGTTCAAGAGATTCTCCTGCCTCAGCCTCCCAGGTAGCTGGGACTACAGGTATCTAACACCAAGCCCAGCAAATTTTTTTATTTTTATTTTTGTATTTTTAGTAGAGACAGAGTTTCACTATGTTGGTCAGGCTGGTTTTGAACCTGACCTTGTGATCCACTTGCCTCAGCCTACCAAAGTGTTGGGATTACAGGTGTGAGCCACCACTCCCGGTCAACACAATTATTTTTTATTTTTATTTTTATTTTTTTGAGATGGAGTCTTGCTCTGTTGCCCACGTTGGAGTACAGTGGTGTGATCTCGGCTCACTGCAAGCTCCGCCTCCCGGGTTCAAATGATTCTCCTGCCTCAGCCTCCTGAATAGCTGGGACTACAGGCACCCGCCACCACGCCTGGCTAATTTTTTGTATTTTCAGTAGAGACACGGTTTCACCGTGTTAGCCAGGATGGTCTCGATCTCATGACCTCGTGATCCACCCACCTCGGCCTCCCAAAGTGCTGGGATTACAGGCTTGGGCCACTGTGCCCGGCCCCAGTAAACAAAATTTTTAAATGACAGAAGTAAGTCCCTCTTTATCAGTAATTAAACATAAAAGGTTAAACACTGCAATCGAAAGAGACTGAAAGAAAGGGTAAAAACATAATCCAATTATACGCTGTCTACAAGACACTCACTTTAGATCCAAAGATACAAATAAAATTTGAAAGTGAAAAGATGGAACAAGATATTCCACAGAAACGGTAACCAAAAGTTTGCTGTGTGGCTATACTGATATCAAACAAAATAAACTTTGAGTCAAAAATTGTTACAAGAGACAAAGAAGTACATTAGATGTTGATTAAAATAATAATAATAATAATAAATGTGACTGGGCATGGTGGCTCATGCCTGCAATATCAACAATTTGGGAGGCTGAGGCAGGCGAATCACTTGAGCCCAGGAGTTCAAGACCAGCTTGGGCAATATGGCGAAACCCTGTCTCTAAGAAAAATACAAAAAAAAAAAATTAGCTGGATATGGTGGTGCACACCTGCAGTCCCAGCTAGTCGGGGGTGCTGAAGAGGAAGGATCACTTGTACCTGGGAGGTCAAGGCTGTAATGAGCCATGAGTGCACCACTGCTCTCCAGTCTGGGTGACAGAATCAGACCTTGTCTCAAAAAAAAAAAAAAAAAAAAAAAAAGAGTAAGTACATCAAGAATATAAAGAATATACAACATTTACAAATATATACACCCAGTAACTGAGTCCCAGAATATATGAAGAAGCAAATGTTGGCAGAACTGAAAGGAGAAGCGGACAGTTTACAATAATACTTGCAGAATTCAATACTCTACTCACATTAATAAATAGATCAACCAGACAGAAGATAAATAAGGAAATTGAGAACTTTAAAACACAGCAAACCAAGTAGATCTAACAGGCATATACAGAGCAATCCACCCGATTACAACAGAATACACATTCTTCTCAGGGGCACATGGCACATTTTCCAGGATACAACATATGTTAGGATACAAATTAAGTCTCAAAAGATTTTAAAAGGTACATATCATACAAAATATCTTCTCCAACCAGAACAGGATGTAGTTAGAAATCAATAACAGAAGGAAAACTGGAAAATTCACAAATTTATGGAAATTACACACTTTTAAACAATGAATGGATCAAAGAAGAAATCGCAAGGGAAGTTAGGAAACAGACACAAAAGAAAAAAAACACAACACACCAAAACTTATGGATGGAGCCAAAGCAGTGCTAAGAGGGAAAGTTTATAGCTATGAACATTTAGATCCTTTTAATCTCAAATCAACAACAATGTGATAATTTAAATAAGTAGGAAAAGGACAAACTAAAATCAAAGCTAGCAGAAGGAAAAGATTAAAGCTGAGATAAATAAAATAGAGAATAGAAAAATCACAGAGAAAATCAACAAAACCAAAAATTAGTTCTTCAAAATTATCAACAAAATCACAAACTTTCGCTGGATAGGCTAAGGAAAAACGGGAGAAGAATTACATTACTAAAATCAGAAATGGAAGTGAGGCCATCAGTACCAATTTTACAGAAATAAAGAGGATTATACAAGAGCAACATAAGTAATTGTACAGCAACAAATTGGATAACACAGATGAAATGGACAAATTCCTAGAAACACAGAATCAACCAAGACTAAACCACGAAGAAATAGAAAATCTGAACAGACCTATAGTAAGAAAATTGAATCACTAATCGAAAATCTTCTAACAAAGAAAAGTTCTAGACCTGATGGCTTTGCCAGTGAATACTACCAAACATTTAAAGAATTAATACCAATCCTATTCTAACTTTCCCAGGAAATTGTAGAAGAAACACTTCCTAACACATTCTACGAGGCCCGTATGACCCACACCAAAGCCAAAGACAATTTAGGAAAACTACAAACCAATACCCCTTACAAACCTTGTTTTGTAAGGATTCAAAAATCCTCAACAAGCCAGGCACTGCGGCTCACGCCTATAATCCCAGCACTTTGGGAGGCCGAGAAGGGGGGGGTGGATCAATTGAGGTCAGGGGTTCGAGACCCACCTGGCCAACATGGTAAAACCTCTCTCTACTAAAAATACAAAAATTAGCTGGGCGCGTGGCACACACCTGTAGTCCCAGCTGCTTTGGAGGCTGAGGCAAGGGAATTGCTTGAACCCGGGAGGAGGAAGTTGTGGTGAGCTGGGATCGCACCACTGTCCTCCAGCCTGAGGGACAGAGCAAGACTCTGCTTAAAAAAAAAAGAAAAGAAAAAGAAAAGAAAATACTGGCAAACTTAATTCAGCAGCATATTAAAGAGACTATATATCATGACCATGTAAGATTTATTGCTGGATTGTAAAGATAGTTCAACATGACCAGGCACCATGGTTCATGCCTGTAATCCCAGCACTTTGGGAGGACAACACAGGAGGATCGCTTGAGCCCAGGACTTCAAGACCATCCTGGGCAACATAGCAAGACTCTGTCTCTACAAGATAAACCTTTAAAAACAGGACACACTTTGGCTATGCGGACTCTTTGTTTGGTTCCATATTAATTTTAGGGTTGTTTTTTCTATTTATGTGAGGAATGATGGTGGTATTTTGATGGGAGTTGTATTGAATTTGTGGATTGCTTTTGGCAGGATGGTCATTTTCACAACATTGATTCTACCCATCCATGAGCATGGGATGTGTTTCCATTTGTGTCCTCTATGATTTCTTTCGGCAGCATTTTGCAGTTTTCCTTGTGTAGAGATCTTTCACCTCCTTGCTTAGGTATATTCCTAAGTTTTATTTTATTTTATTATTTTATTTTATTTTATCTTATTTATTTTATTTTATTTTATATTTTATTGTTGCAGCTATTGTAAAAGGGGTTGAGTTCTTGCTTTGTCAGGTTGGTTAATGTTGCTGTACAGCAGAGCTGCCAATTTTGTTTGTTTTTGACAGTCTCACTCTGTCGCCCAGGCTGGAGTGCAGTGGCACCATCTCTTGGCTCACTGCAACCTCTGCCTCCCCGGTGAGGGAGGCGGAGAGGTGGGGACTGGGGGGTGTGGGAGGTGGCGGTGGGGAAGCAGGGTGGGGCGTGGCGGTGGGGGAGCAGGGTGCGGCGTCGCGGTGTGGGAGCAGGGTGGGGCGTGACGGTGGGGGAGCAGGGCGGGGGGTGGCGGTGGGGGATGCAGGGCGGGGCGTGGCGGTGGGGGATGCAGGGCGCGGGGTGGCGGTGGGGGAGCAGGGTGAGCGAAGACTCTAATAGAGGGAAATCAGGGGCTACTGCAGGCAGAGCAGGCTCCTTAGTAGAAGAAGGTGGGAAGGAGGAGGGAGGTCCAGGTTCTTTTCCATCCCATGCCCTCCACTTCGCAAGCTGCAAGACGGTGGCCTTAGTTCCTTCTTGCCCTTCCACCACCGTCCAGCGATAAAGCGAGAGAAATCAGGTGCAGGAAGGAGGGGCGGGCAGTCATGGAAAAAACCACAAACAGGTGAGCTCTGCGCCCGGCTCCGGCGCACAGATGAGCCACCCTCCTGCGGAGCGGCCGCGGCAGGCAGGCCAGGGAAGGAGCCGCGCGTGTGCCCGGGCCGGCAGCTAAGCCTCGCGGCGCCTCCACCTCAGGCCTTAGCACCGCCGGCCGCGCTCCGTGGCTTCCCGGGCTGGGCCGCTGTGGCCGCTGTTCCGCGGGCGCAGCACGCGCCTCTCCACGTGGTCTAGAGCTTCAATTTTGCAAGATGGAGAGAGCTCTGAAGATATGGATGGGGAAGACTTTAGCACAACAATGTGATCCTACTTAATGCCACTGAGTTGTATACTTAAAAACGGTTAAGATGGTACATTCTGTGAGTATTTTAAATTTTTAAAATCAGAAATAGGAACTTAAACAAATTAAGAAGCAAAAAAAAAAAAAAAAACCCATTTAAAAGTGGGCAAAGGACAGGAAAAGACACTTTTCAAAAGGAGACATACAGCCAACAAGCACATGAAAAAAATCCTGGGCATCACTAATCACTCCAGCCTGGGGGACAGGGCAAGATCCCGTCACTAAAAAAAAACAGAGGTCAAATGTCAGATCTATTTAAGAATAACTAAGGCCGGGCGCAGTGGCTCACACCTGTAATCCCAGCACTTTGGGAGGACCAGGCGGGCAGATCACGAGGTCAGGAGTTCAAGACCAGCCTGGCCAACATAGTGAAACCCCGTCTCTACTAAAAATACAAAAAGTAGCTGGGCGTGGCGGCACACTCGCCTGTAATCCCAGCTACTCGGGAGGCTGAGGCAGGAGAATCACTTGAACCCGGGAGGTGGAGGTTGTGGTGAGCCAAGATCCCGCCACTCCATCTAAAAATAAATAAATAAATAGGCCGGGCACGGTGGCTCACGCATGTAATCCCAGCACTTTGGGAGGCCGAGGCAGGCGGATCACGAGGTCAGGAGTTTGAGATCACCCTGACCAACATGGTGAAACCCCCTCTCTACTAAAAATACAAAAATTAGCTGGGCATGGTGATGTATGCCTTTCATCCCAGCTACTCGGGAGGCTGAGGCAGGAGAATCGCTTGAACCCAGGAGGTGGAGGTTGCAGTGAGCCGAGATAGCGACACTGCACTCCAGGCTAGGCGACAGAGTGAGACTCCATCGAGGTCAGGAGATCGAGACCATCCTGGCTAACACGGTGAAACCCTGTCTCTACTGAAAATACAAAAAAACTAGCCGGGCGTGGTGGCGGCGCCTGTGGTCCCAGCTACTTGGGAGCCTGAGGCAGGAGAATGGCTTGAACCCGGGAGGCGGAGCTTGCAGTGAGCCGAGATCACGCCACTGCACTCCAGCCTGGGCGACAGAGCGAGACTCTCTCAAAATAAAATAAAATAAATACATAAAGCTACAATAGTTGCCAAAGGATACACTGCATGAAAAGACATTAAGTGCAGCATCAAAACCATAAAACCTGGGAGGAGGAAGAGTAAAAACGGAGAGTTTCTGTATGAGATTAAAATTAAGCTATTACCATCTTAAATTAACTTGTTATACATATAAGATGTTTTAGATAAGCCTCAGGGTAATCACAGAGTAATCACAAAGCAAAAGCCTATAACAGGCACACAAAAAATAAAAAGGAAAGAACCAAACCGTACCACAGTAGAAAGCCGTCAAACCACAGAGGAGGAAAACAGAAGATTCACACAACAACTAGAAAACAATTTAACAGAATGGCAGGAGTAAGTACAGGCCTATCAATAACAACCTAAAACAGAAGTGGATTAAATTATCTAAAAGATGTCGAGGGGTTGAATAAATAAAAAGGCAAGACCCAGTTATACGCTGCCCAAGCTCAGCTGTAAGAACACACGTAGACCGAAAGTGAAGGGATAGAAGATATTCTATGCAAATGGAAACCAAAAGAGGAGAAGAGTGGTTATACTTAGATCAAATAGACCTGAAGTCAGAAACTGTAAAAAGACACAAACAAAGTCATTATATTATGACAAAGGAGTCCATTCAGAAAAAGGATATCACAATTATAAATATGAATGTACCCAATACAGGGCACCCAAATGTAGAAAGCCAATATTAGCAGATTTAAAGGGAGAAACAGGCTGCAATACGATGATAGTAGGGACTTCGACACCCCACTTCCAGCAGTGGGCAGATGATCCCAAGAGAAAATCAATAAAAAACGCTAGAGTTAAACCTAAACTCTAGACCAAACGGACATGACTGATATTTACAGAACATTTCATCCAACAGCTGCAGAATACACGTTCTTTTTTTTTTCTTTTTTTTTTGAGATGAAGTCTTGCCTTGTCGCCCAGGCTGGAGTGCAATGGCCTCCCGGGTTCAATCAGTTCTCTTGCCTCAGCCTCCCGAGTAGCTGGGATTACAGGCTCACACCATCACACCCAGCTAATTTTTTTTTTTTTTTTGAGATGGAGTCTCCCTCTGTCTCCCAGGCTGGAATGCAGTGGCGTGATCTCAGCTCACTGCAAGCTCCGCCTCCCGGGTTCACCCTATTCTCCTGCCTCAGCCTCCAGAGTAGCTGGGACTACAGGCGCCACCACCACGCCCGGCTAATTTTTTTTTTTTGTATTTTTAGTAGAAATGGGGTTTCACCATGTTAGCCAGGATGGTCTCGATCTGCTGACCTTGTGATCCGCCTACCTCGGCCTCCCAAAAGTGCTGGGATTACAGGTGTGAGCCACCGCCCTGGCTAGTTTTTCGTATCTTTAATAGAGATGCAGTTTCACCATGTTGGTGAGGCTGGTCTCGAACTCCTGACCTCGTGATCTGCCTGCCTCACCCTCCCAAAGTGCTGGGATTACAGACGTGAGCCACCACCCCTGGCCAGAATACACATTCTTTTTCTTTCTTTCTTTTTTTGAGACAGAGTCTTGCTTTGTCCCCCAGCCTGGAGTGCAGTGGTGCGATCTCGGCTCATTGCAACCTCTGCCTCCAGAGTTCAAGCCACTCTCCTGCCTCAGCCTCCTGAGTAGCTGGGACTACAGGTGCCCACCACCATGCCTTGCTATCTTTTTTTTTTTTTTTTTTTTTGTATTTTTAGTAGAGACGGGGTTTCACCAAATACACATTCTTCTTGTCAGCACATAAACGTTCTCCAGGATACACCATATCTTAGGCCACAAAATAAGTATCAACAAATTCTAGCATATTGAAATTAGATCAAGTATCTTTGCTGACCACACTGGAATAAAACTAGAAAATCAATAATAAGAGAAATTTGGAAACTGTACAAATATGTGGAAATTAAACATGTTCCTCAATGACCAATGGTCAAAGGAGAAATTAAGAGGGTAATTTAAAATTTTATTGAAACACACCAAAACCTAGGGGTTGCTGCAAAAGCAGTACTAAGAGGGAAGTTTGTAACAATAAGCTTCTACATAAAAAAAAAAAAGAAAGATTTCAAATAACCTAACAGTACACCTCAAAATAACAAGAACAAACCAGACCCAAAATTAGTAAAAAGGAAAGACATAATAAAGATCAGAGCAGAAATAAACAAAACGGAGATAATTTTTTAAAAGATCAATGAAACAAAAAGTTTCCTTTTCACAAGATAAATGAAATTGACAAACCATTAGCTAGACTAATTTAAAAAATATGGAGGAGGCTGGGCACAGTGGCTCATGCCTGTAATCCCAACAATTTGGGAGGCCAAAGCGGGCAAATCACCTGAGGTCGGGAGTTCAAGACCAGCCTGACCAACATGGCGAAACCCCATCTCT
>NC_045437.1:109755102-109758900 GCF_002776525.5 Piliocolobus tephrosceles | reverse complement strand
GCTATGTCGCCGGGGCTGGAGTGCTGTGGCCGGATCTCAGCTCACTGCAAGCTCCGCCTCCCGGGTTTACGCCATTCTCCTGCCTCAGCCTCCGGAGTAGCTGGGACTACAGGCGCCCGCCACATCGCCCGGCTAGTTTTTTGTATTTTTAGTAGAGACGGGGTTTCACCGTGTTAGCCAGGATGGTCTCGATCTCCTGACCTCGTGATCCGCCCGTCTCGGCCTCCCAAAGTGCTGGGATTACAGGCTTGAGCCACCGCGCCCGGCCGAAACCCCATCTCTACAAAAAATACAAAATTAGTCGGATGTGGTGCAACATGCCTGTAATCCCAGCTACGCAGGAGGCTGAGGAATGAGAATCACTTGAACCCGGGAGGCAGAGGTTGCGGTGAGCCGAGATCGCGCCATTGCACTCTAGCCTGGGCAACAAGAGCGAAACTCCGTCTCAAAAAAAAAAAAAAAATTTACATTCTTTCAGTCCTTCCACGTTCCTCTGCCCGCTTTGTTCTAGCCACGCTGGCAGTTGATTAGATGGTGGCCACCCAGACTGAGGGTGGGTCTGCCTCTCCCAGTTCACTCACTCAAATGTTAATCTCCTTTGACAACACCCTCACAGACACACCCAGGAACAATACTTTGCATCCTTCAATCCAACCAAGTTGACATTCAATATTAATCATCACATATATTAAAAATAAAAATGAAGAGATATTTCATGTTTATGCATTAAAAGAAAGTTGATTTGCCCCAAATTGGTCATAGATTAATTGTAACTCTAATCAAAATCCCAGCATATCATACGTATGTGGAAACTGATTAAAAATAAGTCTAAAATTTAAATGAAAATTCAACTTGTGAAAAATTGCAAAGTCACTTTTGAGGAACAGGTTGGAAGGACTTACGCTTCCAGGTATGTAGATTTTTATATAACTAAGGTAATGAAGATACGGTAGTACTGAAATCAATTCAATAGTCCCATAGATAGTTTTTTTGGGGGGGTAAATGTATAAATGGATGCTTCTGGTCTTAAAGCTTGAGCCTTACATTTGTTTTAGCTGAGTTCCTTCCTCAGGAAACAACCTTCAGTCCTCTCAAAAAAAAAAAAAAAAAAAAAAAAAGTATCAAAGAACTGAAAATCACCAGATCTCCACATCCAGACAATGAGATGCTAGACCCTTCATTCATCATGATTGCTTCCTTGCCCCTCTTTAGTTTGTTTTGTTACACATTGTGTCATTTCTTCCTTGCTATATAAACCCCTAGTTTTAGTTGGTCCGGGAGATGGATTTGTCAGCCACAGCACCTGATTAAAACGTTCCTCCTCAACAATACTTGTCTCCTCTGTCACTGGCTTTCTGTGTGGTGGGTGGCCAGACCTAGACTGAACCTCTGATGTTTTGGTGACAGTATCAGTACAAAAATAGACAAAGCCCAGAAAATGAGCCATCAGTGTAGATCTTTAATTTGTGACTGAGGTGGAACTAGAGAAAAGTGTAGAAAGAATGACCTTCTCATAATGGTCGTGGGATAGCAAGATATTCCATGGGGTGAAAGACAGAAACTCGACACACACGCCTACTTCACCCTACACAGAAAAGGCAATAGAGGGCCCATAGGTCTAAATATGAAAGAAAAAAAATAAAATTTATAAATGATAAAAAGTAAATATCTTCATGACATCAAGAGAGAGAATAGTTTCTTTAAACGAACACAAGGCCGGGCACAGTGGCTCACGCCTATAATCACAGCACTTTGGGAGGCTGAGGGGGGCAGATTACCTGAGGTCAGGAGTTCAAGATCAGCCTGGCCAACATGACAAAACCCCATCTCTACTAAAAATACAAAATTTAGCCAGGCGTGGTGGCACACACCTGTAATCCCAGCTACTCGGGAGTCTGAGGCAGATGAATCACTTGAACCCAGGAGGCAGAGATTGTAGTGAACCAAGATCTCACCACTGCACTCCAGCCTGGGCAACAGAGCAAGGCTCCATCACAAACAAAAAATAATAATAATAAAATAATAAAAGAACACAAATAACACCAACCATAAGGAAACTAATTCATAAGGGTGCTGTGTTAAAATTAAAATCTTCTGTCTTAACCTGCTTCCCAAATAGAGACCATTAAGGAAGTGAAAAGTCAGACAGTGAATGAGAGAGGATATTTGTAGTACAATGTCCTCAAGTACCTTTTCCACAGTATCTGCCATCCCACATGCTGTTCTGCGTGCGACCTTGCCTCCCTCTAATAATCGTGGGGAACGTGTCCCCTAGGCAGGCTGTGACTTCTTTAAGACTATCTAGTTTCCACCTAGTTCTCTTGGATAGTCACTCTGGGGCAGCCACCTGCTACACAAGAACTTCACTTAGCTTGGGGTTGCCATGCTGGAAAGACAGTGAATGGGCACACTGGTTGGCAGCCCCAGCTGAGCTTCCGGACAACAGCCACTCCAACCACCAGGCATCCAACCCAGCTAAGTAAGCCCTTGTCAAATTCCTGACTCTCAAAAGCATGAGCAAAATGAAATAGCTGCTGCTTTGCCCCACAACATCTTGGAGTACTTTGTTATACAGCAATAATAAAAGAACTAACGAGAGACTCATATCCAGAATATATAAAGAACTCCTACAAATCAATAAGAAAAAGACAGATAGGGAGTGGTAGTTAAGTAGCAAAAGACTTGAAATCTACATGGCCAATTATAAAAACGCACTCAACCTCAAGGGTAATTAAAGAAAAGCTAATAGATCAGGCATGGTGGCTCACCTCTGTTAATCCCAGCACTTTGGGAGGCTGAGGCGGGTGGATTACCTGAGGTCAGGAGTTTGAGACCAGCCTGGCCAACATGGTGAAACCCCATCTCTACTAAAAATACAAAAAATTAGCTGGGTGTGGCGGCGGGCGCCTGTAATCCCAGCTACTCCAGAGGCTGAGGCAGGAGAATTGCTTGAACCAGGGAGGAGGAAGTTGCAGCGAGCCAGGATAGCGCCATTGCACTCCAACCTGGGAACAGAGTGACGCTCTGTCTAAAAAAAAAAAAAAAAAAAAAAGCTAATGAAACCACAATGAGATGCCAGTGCAAACCAACTAGAATGGCCACGTTTTAAAAACCAAACCTGACAATACTGTGGGTAAAGGTGTGCAGCAATGGTAACTGCTTACACTGCTATGAACATGCAAAATGGTACAAATAACTTGAAAAACTACTTGGCACTGGCTACCGAAGCTGAAGACAGCATATGTACACCAGGAGACATATACACGAGTGTTGTGGCAAAAGTTGGAAACTGGTAACCACTCAAACTTCCATTAATAGCAGATGGACAGGCCAGGCGCGTTGGCTGACGCCTGTGATCCCAGCACTCTGGGAGGCCGAGGTGGGCGGATCAGGAGGTCAGGAGATGGAGACCATCCTGGTTAACACAGTAAAATCCCGTCTCTACTAAATATACAAAAATTAACCATGCGTGGTGGCAGGCGCCTGTAGTCCCAGCTACTCAGGTGCTACTCAGGAGGCTGAGGCAGGAGAATGGCGTGAACCCGGGAGGCGGAGCTTTCAGTGAGCCGAGATCTCGCCACTGCACTCCAGCCTGGGCGACGAGCGAGACTCCGTCTCAAAAAAAAAAAAAAGGCCGGGCACGGTGGCTCAAGCCTGTAATCCCAGCACTTTGGGAGGCCGAGACGGGCAGATCACGAGGTCAGGAGATCGAGACCATCCTGGCTAACACTGTGAAACCCCGCCTCTACTAAAAAAAAAAAATACAAAAAACTAGCCGGGTGAGGTAGTGGGTGGCTG
>NC_045437.1:109738772-109753772 GCF_002776525.5 Piliocolobus tephrosceles | reverse complement strand
CCAGGCACAGTGGCTCACGCCTATAATCCCAGCACTTTGGGAAGCTGAAGTTGGCGGATCACGTGGTCACAAGTTCAAGACCAGCCTGGCCAACATGGTTAAACCCCCATCTCAACTAAAAATACAAAAATTAGCCGGGTGTGGTGGCAGGTGCCTGTAATCCCAGCTACTCAGGAGGCTGAGGTGGGAGAATCTCTTGACCCCAGGAGGCAGAGGTTGCAGTGAGGTGAAATCGTCCCACTGCACTCCATCCAGCCTGGGCAACGAGAGAGACTTCGTCTGAGGGGGAAAAAAAAAGTGTATTCTGAAAAGGAAAAAAAAGCAAAACATATATTTTGGTGATAAAATGATAAAGAAAAGCAGGGAAATGATAATGCCAAGGTAGTGGCCCTCTTTGGGGGTTAGTGAGGGGTCTGTGATGGGTGGTGAGGGGATGTGGGGATGTCATTGTATGTCCCTTGGCCTGGAGAATGGAAACGCAGATGTTTGTTGCTTTAAAATTCAGGTTTATAATATGCTGATATATTACATACTTTCCATAAGTGTGTTACATCTCATAATAAATCTTTCAAAGCTAAAAAAAATCAATATATGATTGATAAATACCTAACTTCATGTATCATTTGGTTACCTAGTTTCCCCAACCTTATTTATTAAATTTTCTAAACTATCCTCACTGATTTGCAATTCCAGCTTAATAATATAGCCAATTCTTCCTAGGTTTGAGAGAGCTAGTAGTGGTTATCGAAAATCTACTCTTGCTTTTTGGCGAGGATGAACGGACTTTGGGGGCCGGGGGTGGGAGGATGGAAAATGTGAATGAAACGAAAAGCAGGGAGGGAGGATGAGACAGTCATGGTCATGGGCTTTATTATTAAACAGGAAAAATCTAGAGACAAACTGAAAAGAGAACGGAAGTCTGTGAGAGGGTTGCCAAGTCAGAAAGCAAAAGCAAAGTGTCGCTTTATTAAAAAGGTGGGGGTGGGTCCTGATTGAGCTGAGAACAAAACATTTGGGGGGTTCTAAAGCTTGGAGGCCAGGCCTGCAGGGTGGGGGTCGGTTATCCCGGGTGTCCCGCTCCAGGGTGCAGTTTCCATCGGCACTGTCCATCGCCACTGTGCAGGTAGTTAACGACTGCTGAACGGGGTTTGTTTTTGCTTTTGTTTTTGTTTTTTTGAGGCGGAGTCTCGCTCTGGCTACCAGAATGGAGTGCAGTGGCTGGATCTCAGCTCACTGCAACCTCCTTCTCCCGGGTTCAAGCAATTCTCCTGCCTCAGCCCCACCCCGAGTAGCTGGGATTACAGGCGCGCACAACCAAGCTCGGCTTATTATTTTATTTATTTATTTGTTTATTTTTGAGACTGGGTCTCCCTATGTTGCCCAGGCTGGTGCCAATATTTTCAAAGATTTAACATACTGCTATTTTTACACGTACTGCTTTTTTGCTTACTCTAGATTTTATTGATGGAAAGAAAGAACAGAAAAGGGCGCGTGCCGCATTTTGTGCCCCCTTGCCCACCAGGCTCCATTCCCTCCGGAGCGCACACCGAGGCCGTCTGCGTTACCCGCGTCCGCGCGCCCGGAGCCGCCCAGGAGGGGGCCCGGACCCGGTGGTGCAGAGCGCGCACTGCTCGGGTGGACCGGACGCCCGGCTGCGGGCTGGGAGGGACGGGGGGAAGGGGGGGCGCGGGGGGCGGCCTGAATCCCGGGCCCGCCTCCCCGGGCCCCCGCCCCGTCCCGCCCCGGGCCAGCCTGCGCCCGCGCCCGCGCCGACACTTTCAGCCCCGAGCCGCGGCCGCTCAGGTCGGACCCACGCGCAGCGGCCGGAGATGCAGCGGGGCGCCGGGCTGTGCCTGCGACTGTGGCTCTGCCTGGGGCTCCTAGACGGTGAGCGCGGGGCCGCCGGGGAGGGTACCGCGCACCTAGGGCGGGCGCTGAGACCGCTCCGACGGGGACGGGCGGGGGACACGGTGGCCCTGGTGCGCGGACGCCTGAGGGAGCACGGCGCTCGGGGCCCGGGACCTCGGGATGAGAAAAGGGCGGGCGGGGATTGCAGCCGGGTCAGGGCCAGGGCGGCCGGGCCGCGCCTGGGCGCAGGGTTAGCCCTCCCGGCCCCCGAATCGGCTTCTCAGTGGGTGGCTCAGGGTCCTCGGAGCCGGGCCCCGTCGGGCTGCGCGCTGAGCCTGGATCCTTCGTGCCCTTCCTCGCTTCCCCACGGGGTCTCTGCGCCGCGCCGCTGGCCCGACCCACGCGCACCGGAGATCGCGGCCATCCCGGCCGGGCCCCAGACTTGGGTGCGCACTTCCCGACGCCCGACGTCTCCGCTCGCGGTCGGTCCCCCAGAGGGCGCTCGAGCCGGGCTTCCACCTCCCGTGGCCCGGGGCTGCGGCGCAGGGGCTGGGGACTCCCGTGCGCAGGAGGCAGACAGGTGCAGGTGCACGCTGGAACTTCAGAGGAATCTTGAGGAGGCGAATTGTGGGCTATCAGCGCGGCAGAAGGGGCGGAAGGCCAGGGGTCCCCGGATTTGAGGGGACAGGGGACCCCACGGGAGGGTCCCCTGCCCAGGAGAGACAGGGTTCGGTTTGTGTTGGGAATGCGGCTCTGGTGGGCAGAGACCCAGACCTAAGGCGGAGGTGGAGGGGTTGGAGAGAGGGACTGTGGGGGATGAGGGAGGGGCAGAGGGAGTGGATGGAGATGTCAGGGAGGAAGCTGAGAAGAAGAGCTGGGAGTCCACACGGAGCTGGTGTCCCTGGAAATCAAAGGGTGGAAGAGCGGGGTCAGGGGTTCCAGTGTCTGAAAGGGGAGGGCCGGGAGCCCTGAAGCCAGCGATGGGGACCTCAACATTTCTGCACACCATAGGAATTAAATACTGGCTTTACATGCTTGTAATTCTCACAGGGAGTGTCAGACTCATTTTACACATGGAGAAGCTTAGAGCAAGGACAGGTGTCACTTCCCCAAGATCCCCGGGAGGCCCAAAGTAAGCCTAACAACGCCTGCCTTCTGCCCACCACCTGTATGTCCACTGGCTGAAGGGCAGAGGCCAGGAGAGGGGACAGGTCTGGCTCAACCAGGGGAGGAGGGAGGAGAACATCTGTCTGGGCCTCTGAGTCGGGTAGGTCAGATCAGGGCGCTGCCCTTGGCCCTCCGGGACCCAGCCCAGGACCAGGCTCTCACAGGTGCTCAGGATGTATTTGTGAGTGGCTGTTAGAGCTTGGTTGGACTGCAGGGCTGTAGAATAGGAGACACTTAACCAAAAGGAGACACGGGACGGGCGCCTGAGTGCAGTGTCTGAGGCTGAGCTGAGGAGCTGGAGAGGAAGCAGAGACACCCAGGAGGGGACCCTGGAGGAGGGGCCCAGAAGGCAAGGGGGCTTCCAGGGAACATTCTGCAGGTCTAAGGAGAACCAGGAGAGGCCAGTGTCCTGGTGCTCCCGGGTGGAGCACAGCGGGATGTGGGGTGAAGGGTGATGAGGCCATTTTCTGCAGTAGGTGCAGTGACTCTTAGCGACCCAGTTATGAAGAGGAGAGAGGGCGTAAGGTGGGGGCCCCATGGAGAGGGGTGTCCTGGGCTGGACCTGGGTTTGGCTGGTGGGGAGATGGCAACAGAGACTGAGGTCATCCCTCCCTGAGCCCTGCACCTCGCTCTATCCCTTGCTAGGCTGAAGACCCCGGGAGCCCCCAGCTTGATGGGGGATGCCATGGCGGGAGCACAAGCCCTCAGCTGCAGTCGGGTGTCAGGGCACCTGGGGTGGGAGCAGGCCAGAAGCCTGAACACCCTGAAGCTGACCCCTTAAACGTGTGCTGTTGGTCATAGAACCGGACTTGTCCTGCCTCTGCCGTAAAGTCATTTCTGTGTGACCTGGGCCCCCTCCTTTCCCCTCCTTGCACCTCAGTTTCCCCAAGCATAACCATGGCATAAGCTGGCAAGCACCGGGGTTGTGTGGGTTGTGTGTGCTTGGGCTGGACTCCAAGACCCAGTTTCCTGCTTCAGTTCCACAGTCTTGCCCTGGTGGAGAGGGTAGGTCGCAGATGTCTCTTGGGGCTTAGTCTAGAGAGAGGCCATTGGCACCTCTGCACTGTGGCTGCCAGCTTAGGGATATGCGGGAGCAGGGTCTGCTAGGTATCTGAGGTGGCCTGGTCTCCGGACGTTTGCCCTTGCTGTGAGCTGAGTCACACAGGCCCAGGAGTGGACAGATGTGCGGCCCAGGGATGCAAGTCAGTGCAGGCAGGATGTGGGGACCAGGCCCACTTTACTTGCGCCTGGGGACCTTCTGCTGCAGCTCAGGGCTCTGAGGACTCGAATGCGGGTGCTGTTCCCTCCTCCACCAGGCCTGTGGCACAGAGCCAGTGTAGCTAAAGGGGTCCTGTGCCCTCCCAGAGCATAGGCCCCACATGGCTGGGCCCAGACAGGGTGTGAGGTGTGATGTGTGGTCTGTCTGGCGAATTCTCCACCGTGACCCCCAGCAGTGGCACCCCGACCCAGGGAAGGAGCCTGCAGTTCTATGCAAGACCCCAGCATAGTGCCTGTTCAGGGTGGCCCAGGGAGGACTTGGACCCGGCCCCATCCCACAGGGGTTTCCTGTGCCTTACAGGGACACAGACGTGCCATCAGACGTCTATCGCCCAGGGATGAAAGTGTTCAGGGGCCCTGGTGAGGCCCAGCTGGTGGCTGTAAGCTGCACAGGAAGGCAGTGTCGCTTCCAGCTAAGGGCTTCCTGGTGGGGTCTGCAGAACTCCAGGACAGGGAATTCCAAACAGGGCAAAGAACCCCGTGAAGGCTCAGAGGCAGGCAAGTCCAGATGGTGAATGTGGTCAAGTGAGTGGTCTGGTGAGGCTAGAGTCTGGGAGGAGTGGATGGGAGGTGGGGGAGACGAGGCTGGAGATGGGGCAGCGCCAGCAGCAAGGAGGCTGGTGTCCAGGGGAGACAGGAACGGCAAGTGGATAACCCGGGGATAAACTGGGGTGGAGGCAGGTAGCAGCTGGGGATGGTGGGGAAGGAGGAAGTCCCAGGTCTCTGGCTTCAAGGGTAGTTTATCAAAGGGAGACCCTGGGAGAGGAGCAGGGCCTCGGGGTGGAGGTATCCAGTGGGATTTCCTGGGGGGCCTCAGCTGATGCAGCCAGCCAGGTAAGGAAGGAGGAAAGTTGGGAGTACTTGAGTGTGATGGGGTTGAGGGGAATGGGGGAACCCAGGGAAATTAAGTGAAGTCAGCTGCAAGGGGAGGTTCTTCTCTGTGTCTGGCTTACTCCCCTCCTGCTGTCTTTTGGGTATTTTCCTCCACAGGGCAGTTTTCTCTCCACCAAGGAGTAGCCTGTGCCCCACGTTCCTCTGAGATGCCCCTCAGAGTTGGGGGTGGGCAGGGAGAGGGTTCTGGAGAGCCTCTCACACCCCCTAGACTCTGAGCAAGATTCAGTCAATGTGTCCAGCTGGAGCCAGGGATTCCTGAGTTTCGATCCTTTTCAGACACTGGCTTCCTCTGGAATCCGGGTTTTCCGGTCACACTGAGGAGACAAGTCTGGGAGCAGGAAGGTGCGGGCATTCATTCCTGGTGGGGGAGCAGGGGCCGGCCCTGGCCAGGCTGGACGGGGCTAATAGCAGGCACACTCCCGGCCCCGTCTGAGGCCCGCAGCACCCTAGCCTGCAGCCAGGCCTGGGCAGATCCAGGTGCTGAGTCGGGGAGCCCCGCCACGTGGCCAGCGAGGTCAGCAGGGGTTCATGGGAAAGGACTTGTCGGCCACAGGAGAGGACATCCTGCCTGCATTTCCCTCTTCCTGCGGCAGGAGCTGGTGGCCCCGATTTAGCAGCACTGGGGGGCCACCTCTGCGCCAGCTGGGTTGTCTGATAACGCCGCTCGTCCTGCCGGCCAGCAAGCAGAGCCCTGACCCCACGGAAGCCAGGGAAACTGCATGGCATGGCGGGCTGCCCCACGGCAGCCCTGTGCTGGGAGCTTAGCATCTGCTCAGGCCCCTCCTCCTGGTCTCCACCCCCACGGGGTACTCAGGCAGCCCATGCTCCCCACAGGTCCAGCCCCTCTCAACCTCATCACCACTCCCTGCTTCCAGCATCTTCCAGAAATTTGTCTCCATTCTGCCCCAAAGGGACTGCCATAAAATACGAATCTGAGCCTTCAGGCCCCCGCCCCGCCCCCACTCACCCACAAGATAAGCACCAGCTTCTTGGGCTCGTGGTACCAGCCCTTCCTGCTGGAATTCCAGGCCGTCCCTAGCCCCACGTCCACCCAGCCTACGCTCACTGCACACACCAGCCCTGGCACCATGGCCTTTCACCCGCTCTGGACGTGCCCTTTGGGAGACTGCTGGGAACTCCAGGCAGACAGGGTGCTAAGCGGCCTTCCAGGGCAGGTGAGGGCTTTGTTCCCGCTCACAGTGTGCCCCTGGGAGCACAAAATTCAGACTCTCAGGTGGGTTTAGGGGAAGCCGTTATCATCACCCAGCTCGACACGCTGGCCTCAAAGCTCCTCTAAATTCTACCAAATGGAGATGGATTTGTTTGAGGCAGCAGGCGTGCACACGCACACAGATGTGTTTGAGGCAGCAGGCGTGCACACGCACACAGATGTGTTTGAGGCAGCAGGCGTGCACATGCACACAGATGCGGAGTGTCCGGCAGCGAGCCACACCTCGGTGTGAAAAGGTTTCTCAGATTGCTTCACAGCAGGGCGTGTACAGGTTTTAACCTTGTCACACAGACCTTATTATTCTTATTTTGGAGATTAGAAAATTAAGGCTACAGGAGTGAAACGGCTCTCTAGATAATAGATGGCTTATTTCGGGGAGGTAATAGGTGTCTGGTATCTGGTTCCAAATAGCACAGGGGCCAAGGGGGAAAGAAGGGGCAGGCACACAGGCCGCTGTCCACATTCTCCAGGGAATGCCCTGGAGGGCTGGCCAGATGGACTCTTCAGTTTCTAACCATTTTTTTTTTCATGGCCATTTTTACTTTGCTGTCCCAGAGACTTCCCAAAGTAGCATGTCGCAGACAGTTCCCCCAGGCCCACCATTCGCCCGGCGTGCCCCTCTGTGCACAACTTCTCCACCCTCCCGGTACCCTGTGCCCTCTTCCCCCTCACCCCCACACCTGCCCACACATCCTACGGTGTCTTTTTGTCCCTTGGATCCTCAAAGTCAGCCACCGGTGAATTGCTGGCCAAGTCCAGTGCTGGGAATGCCACTGCAAAAAGACAAACAGAAGCCCTTGTCTTGAACTAACACGGGGAAACCCCATCTCTACTAAAAATACTACACTTGATCTTAGCCAAAAGGCCGAGAAGCGATCTCTCTACTAAAAATACAAAAAATTGTCCGGGCGTGGTGGCAGGCGCCTGTAGTCCCAGCTACTCAGGAGGCCAAGGCAGGAGAATGGCGTGAACCCAGGAGGCGGAGCTTGCAGTGAGCCGAGATTGCGCCACTGCACTCCAGCCTGGGTGACAGAGCGAGACTCCATCTCAAAAAAAAAAAAGCAAGTTTGAGAGCCTGGCCAACAAGGTGAAACCCTGTCTCTACTAAAAATAGAAAAATTAGCTGGGTGTGGTGGCAGGCACCTGTAATCCCAGCTACTCGGGAGGCTGAGGCAGGAGAACTGTTTGAACCCGGGAGGCCGAGGTTTCAGTGAGCCGAGATCATGCCACTGCATTCCAACCTGGGCAATAGGGAGAGACTCCATCTCAAAAAAAGAAAGAAAGAAAGAAAGAACCGTTAAAAGTGGTAATGAGCCAGCAGAACTATGGAAAAGTCCACGAAACTATGGAAAAGTGCAGGAGTCCTGGGTGGGAAGCCTCAGTGTGAGATGCTGAAGTAGCACAGGAGCTCAGACGTCAGAGGTAGGGAGGGACTGTTCCAGATCTATGGTACATGGAGGTCTGGAGCCACACTGGGTGGGTGGCAAGGAGGCAAAAGAGGCACCAGATTCTGCCCATAAGCAGCAAAGAGGCAGGGGATGGTTTTAGGCAGGAGAGGGACTTGTGTTCTAGAAAGATCTTTTGACCTCTGAGCAAGGACTGGGCCAGTGGGGAGACACTGGTACTGCGATCCGGGGGAGAGTCATTGAGGCTGGCCAGCAGTGGGGTGGGGAGGAGGGAGAGTGGAGGGACAGCAGCCCTGGAATGCCCGGGAGGGGCTCTGCGGCTAGAAGGTGTCCATACCAAGGTGCAGTCAGGATGGTGAGGAGAGGTGGGGGCAGGGGCCTGGCACTTCCAGCCACCCCACCCATGGTGCCCTCCTCCTGGGCCAGCAAGCTCCTACTCAGTCTGCAGAGCCCACTTCAGCTCAGAATGGAGGCAACTTGGTGGCCGATTGGCTGTGGGGGATGAGCGGGGTCAGGAATGTCTGGTGGGTGAGCATCACTTCGACAGCCAACCTAGTGGGAGGGAGAGCGGTATTTCCAGCACTGATGGAAGACATGATTCCATTTTGTAAAATGCAGAAATGCAAATTATAGACATCTGTAGAACAAACAGTAGCTTCCCATAGTCCTGTCTTCCCAAGACAATCTTTTAATGGTCATGTATTTTGGAGCACGTTAGCCTCTGTGTGCTAGCTTCCTATCTGGACAGTGGCAATATGGAAGCTACTGCAGGTGTGTGAAGGCATGTGGAATGCACATGTGATAGGGCTGTGCGCACACGGACAGTGCTCAGTGCCTGCTGTTATTGTTGTGGCAGGAGGTATTGGGAAAGCAGAATTTGGAGAATTTGCCATCGGTGTATGGATACTGTTTATCATTACTGTGTGGGTGCCTCCTTCTCCACATTCTTGCCAGTGCTGGGAATTCTCTTTCTTTGTGGTACTTGCTCCTCTGGCAGGTGCACAGTTGTGAGCTCCATGCCTCCAGTCATCCTCCCCAGTGTTGGATGTGGGCTGGGCTCGAGGGCTGGGTCCTCCAGGACTGGAGCCCAGGAGAGCTGTCAGGGAGGGTGGGAGCACAGAGTGGGGCTGAAGCCCCCCGGTGTGCCACCATCCAGAGAGAGAGTAAATTCAGCGAGCAGGACAGGGGCCCGAGGCCGGCTGGGGACCTGGGTCTGCTTCCACGGCCTCATCACCCTCACCATGCTCCATCTACTTGAGGACCCGAAGTCACGGGCACTCTGGCCTGTGTGCCCTCCTCCTGGGCCAGCAAGCTACAATGCCCCTTTCAACTCCCATGAATCCCCTCCTACCAGCAAGGCTTGCCCCCCTTGCTCTGAAGACAACACAGGGTCAGAGTGAAACAGCAGCTGTAGCAAACCAAGCATTCAGGAGGCAGGTGAGAGCAGAGAGATCCGTGTGCATGATCCAGAGACAGCGTATTCTTTCTTTTTTTTTTTTGACACAGAGTCTCACTCTGTCACCCAGGCTGGAGTACAGTGGCGCGATCTCGGCTCACTGAAACCTCCACCTCCCGGGTCCAAGTGATTCGCCTGCCTCAGCCTCTCGAGTAGCTGGGACTACAGGTGCCTGCCACCACGCCCAGCTAATTTTTGTATTTTTAGTAGAGATGGGGTTTCACCATGTTGGCCAGGATGGTCTCAATCTCTTGACCTCGTGATCCGCCCGCCTTGGCCTCCCAAAGTGCTGGGATTACAGGCAGGAGCCACGGCGCCCGGCCGACAGTTTATTCTTAACCCTGTTGTTTGTGGTCTGTAGTTCCCAGTGATCTTAGGGCCAATGCATATCTCACAAGTGGGAAAATTGGGGCTTGGAGAGAGGAAATTATTTGCCCGAGACCATACAGCAGACAGCAGAAGTGTGGGGTGCCCAACTGGGTGTGTGGGCTCAGCTCTCAGCCTGCAGGATGTGCAGTGAGGACCGATGGCCCCTTCAGCTCTGGAGGCACAGGGGCTGCTGGCCGGGTTAGCGGGGGCCACCAGACAGGACGCTCCTGCCGCCTCCCCCCAGGTCTCTGCAGAGGTCTGGCCCCAGGAGTGAAGAAAGAAGGTTCAGGTGACCCTCTCTGCCCAGCCCCAGCTCAGCCAGCAGCTCCGTTGCTCCCCACAGCTCCCTCCACTCGGCAGCCTGGCTTCTGGCTGCCTTGTCCTGCTGGACTCAGCTGCCCAGAGACTGTGTGTCCAGCCGGCAGGCCTGCCACACAGCCCCTGTCTTCCCAAGCACCCCAGGGAGAGGGAGAAGTGGGGCCGGGCCCAGGGTGGCCACAGCGGGGTTATGCTCTCTGCCGATGCGGAGGGGGCCCCAAGCTCATGGATAATCCCAGTGCCATCCTTGTGCCGGCTGTGCTGGGCCTGGGGATAGAGCCATGGGCTGATGACACCCCAGCCCAGGAGCCGCTTGATGACACAGATCCTCCATGTGCTGTGGGTCAGGGCCAGAGTGGGGATGACATGCTCAGCTGGGGGCAGCAGGGCAAGCTTCACGGGCCCTGGAGCTGGGGCCACAGTTTGCCGGGCACGGAGGGGGAGGAAGGACAGAGGACACAGCCCAGCCGGGCAGGGAGGAGGCTGCTGGAGAGCAGGGGTCCGGGAGACTGGCGCTCAGGGTGGTGGTTGAGAGAGACGGCAGGGCGAGAGCAGGGCAGGGCTGCAAGGATGCAGCTAGTTCTACCCTCACTCTCTCATGCCGGCCCCCTCACCTCTGCACCAGGAGCTGGGCCCAGCCATGCCCTGTGGACTCAGCCATCATTCTGAGGGCAGCTCCCAGAAACCAACTAAGGCCAGCCCTCACCCATGCTGCCCTGTAGAGAGGGCCGGGACCCTGTCCCACCAGGGTGTGGCACAGCCGGCCCATCTCAGTCCCATCCTGGTGGGCCCAGAGAGGATCTGATGAGAAGATATGGATTCTGTACGGAGCAAGGGATGCAGGACAGGCAGGTGTGGAGCCACGGAAGGGCCCAGCTCACACATCATGGGAGGAAAGCAAGGCTGGCTCTGCCAGCAGCTGTCACTGGGCTGGGCTGGGCTTTCCCTCCCTGTTCAGGAAAGAAGCTTTTGAAAAAACGGCATCATTAGCTTAAAGGGCTTTGCCTGCAGCCAACTAGGGCATGAAGCCAGATGGAGGCCAGGCCCCAAGGAGGGGTGTAGTGGAGGCCACTGGGGCGCAGGGCCCAGGCAGCCATGTGCCTCCTACGTGGGCCCTCCTGCCTATGGGGATCTCTGAGGCTTCAGACTAGGGGCTAGGAGGAAGGCCGGGCTGGGGTCTGGCCTGAGCCTCTGCCCCCGGCCTTTGGAGCGGAGCCTGGTCCTGGGGCAGGGACCATCCTGGACTCAGCCAGACTGGGTTTCTGCATGGCCGCCTGCTGCTGTGAGGGCTGGAGCCTCAGTTTCCTCACTGGCTGACCTGGCTGTTGAGCCCTCCCTCCTGGGCTACTGTGAGGATCCAATGAGGCAGTCGCAGTCAGCTAGCTGCCCGCCGCCTCGCTCATTGCCAGCGCCTAACCCATGGGACTTTTCCCCACCCTGCCTGGCCCTCGCGGAGGGGTGCCAGCACTTCCCAGGGGGGCTGCAGGACCCTCCTGTGCTGCTCTCACGCCCGCCATGCCTGTGGCTGACGCCAAGGCCCCGTGGGCCAAGGCCGGAGGGTGTCCCGGGGCTGCGGACAGCACAAAAAAGAGGAGGTGTGCACTCTGGCCTTGCTGACCTCCACCCGGTGCCTGCCCCAACCATGCTGCTGCAGGCTTGGGGGCCAGGGCTTTGCGGGGCCTTGGGGAAGGAAGAAGCCAGTTCCCGGGCCAGGAACAGGAAGGCAGGGGGAGCGCAGCAGAGGCCAGGATGACAGTGCTTCCTGCTGCGGGAAGGGAAGGACAGCAGAGACAGACAACAGCCAGGCAGGAAGGATGCGCCTTCTTCAGAGCTGCAGGTGGGGGCTGGGCAGTCACAGAGCCTCTGGACGTGGCAGCCTGCAGGCCTGAATCTGCCCAGGGGAACCCATTCTGTAAAAAGGGGAAGCATCTTTTCCAATGGAAAAGACTCTTTGTCAGGGTCTGACAAGAGTCTCTGAGGTCTCAGAGGTCTGTAGAGCCATCCATCCATCTACTTTCTATCCATCCAACTATCTGACCATCCACCCATCCACCCTTCACCCATGTGCCCACCTTTCCACCATCCATCCTTCCATCCAGCCATTCATTCATCCTTCCATCTGCCCATCCATCCATCCTTCTGTTCATCTACCCATCCATGCAACCTTCCATCTGTTGATCCATCTTTCTATCCACTCATCCATCCACCCATCCATCCATCTATCCATCTACTCATCTACCTGTCCATCCATCCATTCATCTGTCTGTCCATGCATCCATCCATCCATCCTTCTACTCACCCATCCATCCACCCACCCATCCGCTCCTCCATCCATCCATCCATCCATCCATCCACCCACCCACCCACCCAGCCTTCCACCCATCCACCTACCTACCCATCCATCCATCCATACTTCTTCCATCCCTCCATTTTTTTCATTCAATGAGTATTCACTGAGACTTTACTCTGTGTCAGGTGCTGTGGGAAGCATGGGGTGGGATAAAAAAGAGCTGTCTTGGTCCTTACCCAATTGAAACTTACTGCCTAGTGGAGGACATGGACAGATACAGCTTAAACAAACAAACACATAAATAAGTAATTCCAAGTTGTGACAGGAAGGATGCCGTAAGCAGCCGGGAGGCTAGGACGGAGCTGTTTTGTAGGGGTGAGGAGGCCATGTCTAAGCTGAGTCCTGAGCGTGAGAAGTCAGCCTGAGGGCACAGGACAGTCTGGTGGCTGGAAAACGTGAATGTGAAGGGGACGAACCACGAGGGTGTGGAGAGAGGGGCAGGGACCAGGAGTTTGGATTTTCTTGGGAGTGCAGAGGAATCCAGTGCACTGACAAGATTGAAGCACAAGTGTGATCAGGCTTGTGCTTTTTCAAGTATTACTCACTGCAGGGAGCGGGGCCTAGAGGGAGGCCTGGAGGAGGACAAGAGAGGGCCCAGGAAACCATTTTGGGGTGCATGCAGTTGTGCTGGCCCCAGTGGGAGAGCAGGGGCGGGCCCTAAGATGTGTCCAGCCTGACAGACTTCAGTGGTCTGTCAACGGATGGGCTGGGAGAGGAGCTGGGGAGAGGGAGCTATGGAGGGAGGAGCCTTTGGTGGGGCTGGAGGGAGTGCGTGTCTGCAGTTTAGCATTGGAAACGCAGACTGCTGGTTGTCTGTGGGGTGTGCAAGTCCAGTGGGCAGCTGAATGCTTAAAAGTGAAGTTGCAAACAGTAGTCCTGGCTGCAGCTAGAGACCTGGGAGGTGTCTGGACTCCAGAGAGAGGGTGGTGCCCAGCACTGTGTGTTGGGCAGAGGGGAGTTGGGGAGAGGTAGGTCACAGATGCTGCCCAGGGGAGAGCATGCGTAGCTCCCTGCCCTGTGTGCCCACTAGGTCTGCAGCCTGGAGGTCATGGGAGGCCCCGCCCAGTGACTCTATGAAGTGAGGGAGCCGCACCCCACTGGTGGGTGAGGGGAGACCAGCAGAAGGGAGACCAGCAGAGGGGAATGAAGGGGGATAGGAACAGGAGCAGTGGCTGCAAGAGAGTGTGGAACCAAGGAATTATTTTGTTTTGTTTTTAAGATGGGACATGGGCCAGGCGTGGTGGCCCACACCTGTAATCCCAGCACTTTGAGAGGCCAAGGCGGGTGGATCACCTGAGGTCAGGAGTTCGAGATCAGCCTGACCAACATGGAGAAGCCCCATCTCTACTAAAAATACAAAATTAACCGGGCCTGGTGGCACATGCCTGTAATCCCAGCTACTCAGGAGGCTGAGGCAGGAGAATCGCTTGAACCCAGGAGGCGGAGGTTGCGGTGAGCCGAGACTCGCCATTGCACTCCAGCCTGGGCAACAAGAGCGAAACTCCATCTCAAAACAAAAAACACAAAAACCGATGGGAGATGATTGCATAAAGACTGGTGATCAGAAGAGAAATCTGTGGCGGGGGGCCCTAGGCACGATGGAGGGCCTGGTTTGGGGCAGGCGTGTCAGAGGATTTCGGGGGCCCTGGCTGCAGTGTGGGCTGGGACGTGGGAAGATGAGGTGTTTCTTTTTTCTTTCTTTTTTTTTTTTTTGAGATGGTGTCTCGCTCTGTCCCAGGCTGGAGTGTGGTGGTGCAATCTCCGCTCACTGCAAACTGCCTCCCGGGTTCAAGCAATTCTCCTGCCTCAGCCTCCCAAGTAGCTGGGATTACAGGTGCCCGCCATCACACCCAGCTAATTTTCGTGTTTTTATTAGAGACAGGATTCACCATGTTGGCCAGGATGGTCCACCCGCCTGAGCCTCCCAAAGTGCTGGGATTAGGCCTAAGCCACCGCACCGGCCAGCGGGATGTTTCTGTCTCATGATTTTGCCCTGTTGATGCTGACAGTGAGAGAGGAGCACCCTGAACTGTGTGCACCCAGGAATATGAGGGGGAGGAGCTCATGTGGGGGGCCTTGTGCTGCCGTGTTGCTCTGTTCGGGATGCATGCTGTCTCAGGGTTGGGATGGAGGACAAGAGGTGAGGGAGCATGCAGAGAGATGGGCTGCAGACCCCATGCATCAGGACCCCATGCACCAGGACGGGGCAGCACCAGGAGGGCACCAAGGGGTGCGGAGGAAGCAGTGGGGGCTTTGATGAGGCTGAAGGACGTGGTGCTGTGGAGCAGGAACAGGGGAAGCGGGAGAGAGATAAAGACATGTGTTTGGGATGGCGCAGCCTCTGGTGATGACCAGGTCCAGGGTGCGCGGTTGGAGCTGAATGACTGAGGAAGAGAAGAGGGGAGGACCATGCACGGGGATCTCAGAGGCCAGGGTGCTGGTGAGTCAGCCCTGTGGATGGTGAAGTCATGGAGAAGGGCAGGAGCTGGGGTGGAGGGGATGGTGAGCCAGGAGCTATGGTCAGCAGAGAATGAGGGGAAGTGACGGGGGGTGCAGCTGATGACAGCTTCAGTGGGGAAGAGGGCGGTGCCACCAAAGAGCAGGACCCTCAGAGGGAGGGCAGGCGGCTGCGAGGGGTTCAGGCCAGAGGGACTGCTGTAGGGAGGGCAGGCGGCTGTGAGTT
>NC_045437.1:109693162-109738762 GCF_002776525.5 Piliocolobus tephrosceles | reverse complement strand
GGCAGGTGGCTTCGAGGAGTTCAGGCCAGAGGGACTGCTGTAGGGAGAGCAGGCGGCTGCGAGGGGTTCAGGCATGTGGGGTGGAGAGCAGTAACCGCCCAGGGGCAGTGGCGTGGCCAGAAAGCCAGGCTTCACATAAGACAGGAAGGGACATTCGGAGTCGACAGTGAGGTCTACAGCAAAGTTTGCCAAACACACAGGGCACAGTGGAAGGTTGGTGAAGGCAGAGGGGTCACTGGAATAAATTATGGCATGTCATGGAAAAGGAGAGCTTGCGTGGATGGGCAAGCACGTGGATGGTCCTGCCCAGCGGTGATGCAGGTGCTTCCTTTGGTGGCACGATGCCTCCAGGAGGAAGCTCCTACAGACTCCACTTCCCACCCTCCCTTCACCCATCCACTTTCCTTTCACCCGTCCACCCACTCTTCCACCCATCCATCCATTCATCCTTCCACCCACTCATCCATCTGTCCACCAGTTTACCCACCCGCCCACCCATCCTTCTATCCATCCATGCATCCATCCTCCCATCCACCCACCCATCCTCCCATCCACCCACCCACCTTCCTCCCCACGCACCCATCCACCCATCTGTCTGTCCACCCATCCGTCCATTTATTCATCTGATTCATCATTCATCCATCCCATTTCCATCCATCATCCATTCGACCATTCTTCTTCTTTTTTTTTTTTTGAGACAGAGTCTCGCTCTGTCACCCAGGCTGGAGTGCAGTGGTGCAATCTCTGCTCTACTGCAACCTCCGCCTCCCGGGTTCACGCCATTCTCCTGCCTCAGCCTCCCAAGTAGCTGGGACTACAGGTGCCTGCCACCTCGCTTGGCTAATTTTTTGTATTTTTAATAGAGACGGGGTTTCACCATGTTAGCCAGGATGGTCTCAATCTCCTGACCTCGTGATCCACCCACCTCGGCCTCCCAAAGTGCTGGGATTACAGGCATGAGACACCGCACCCAGCCCATCCAACCATTCTTATATCCACCCCTTGAACCTCCTTTGCACATCTCTGTCTTGGGGTTAGGAAGATGAATAAAATTGAGCCTCTGTTCAGATGTGATCATAAAACCACAATTCAGACTTACTGTGTTCTAGCAGGAGCTCAAGGAGGAGGAAGAGGCTGATGCTGCCTGAGTGATGAGGAAACCTGAACTAGACCCTAAAGAGGGAACTAGACCCTAGGGAGGGAAAGAAGGAAGGAGGGATGTCTGAGGAAAAAGGACAAGTGTTCAAGACAGGAAAACAACAGGCACTTTGGGAGGATGGGAGGAGGAGGGCCACGCCTCCTGGGAGAGGAAGCTGGAGAGAGGCAGCAACTGGAGGGCAGAGGCCCAGCCCACCTTGCTTTATCTTGGGAACAGAGGGGCGCCATCGGAGGAAGCTGGGCTGACAGCTGCCGTACAGTGGAGCTAGCAGGTGTGTGCTGGATGTGCACTCCTGAGAAGGGGGACCACCAGCTCCACACTCCAGACCTCAGTGGGGTGGGGCTGTTCTCTCTCCTGCAGTGAGGGCCTGCATGGGGCTGGGCAGGTGGACGCTGGATTCGAGCCTGGTCTCCTGACCTCCTGCTAGGCCCACTGGGAAGGTAGAGTCCATTCGTCCCGACAGGTTAGCCCCGTGCTCATCATCCCTCCTCTGTAACGCTGAGGAAAGACCACCACCCACTCTGGTGCCCACACACATGCCCAGCTGTCTTCCTGGCGTGGACTTACTTTCCACTACCTGGAAAAAAATCCCCCTCCTTCAAAGCCCAGCTCAGAGGGATTCCTTCTTAGCTCCTTACCACCCGAGGGGCACCTCCTCTCTGCAGGGATCCCCCAGCCCCCGGCCCAGACTCCTCTCGTGGCAGCCCCAGGGGTGTAAGCTATGGGCTGCTAGTGCGCAGGCCCTGCTGCTGTGCTGTGAAGGCTGGGCACCACCCAAGGGGAAGGGGCTGCAGAGCCCACAACCCCCTTCCACCTCGGGGCCCCAGGGGAGGGCTGGCAAAGCAAAGACTTGGTGGTAGTCACAGCAGCAGACAGGCAAGGTGCTACCTTCTGAGGGTGGCTGGAGGGCCTCAGTGTCCCAGTCTGTACAGTGAGTCTGGATGTGTGGTTTAAGGCCCTTCCTGCTCTGGACCCATAGTGAAGTGGCGCCTGGAAGGGTTTGGCCAGGAGAGAGGAATAGAAGGGAGAGGCCAGAGGTCACTGACCAGCGACTGTGCTGCCCATGTGAGGCCGAAATGAGATCTTGGCGTGCAGCAGGTGCCTGGTGCCGCGTCCTAGGGTGGCTTGGGGTCAAGGGTTCCCTGGGCTCCACCCCACCCCCATTAGCTTCAGGGCAGGACACTGGGGCCTCAGGGAGCTGTCCTCGGGAGGGCAGAAGAACTAGACTGCTGCTGCCCCAAACCCCGAGGGACCTGTTGGACTGGAGGGGCCTGGGGGCAGAAGAGTGGGCTGTGCCCCCAGGAGGACAGGGACCTGGGGGAGGAACAGGACGCAGCCCTGGGCCTCTGGCCATGCAGCCCTCCCTTCCTGTTGTCTCAGGATGCCCCCGGCAGGATGCATCTGCCAGAGTTCCAGACCCAGACCTCCCCTGGGGCCTGCTCCCGCCCACACCAGGATCCCACCACATACACACTCATATGTGTACATACGCTAGCATGTCAGAGATGCACAAACATGCATGCTTGCACATACACACAAAGCCACACACACCACTCAGACATAGGCACACACAGACTCACACACCCAGGCCTACAGGGACCCACACACGCACACACACACACACAAACACGAACACACACACCACCCCACGGGGAGGAGGGTGTGGGGGCAGCAGGGCTGAGTCCTGCAGGACAGAAGGCCCAGCCCAGCCAGCCTACAGTCTCCGGCTGAGGGTGGGTTTCAGCCAGATGGGGCTGGTTTGTTTGTGTGTCTGAGGAAGAGCCCTGTGAGAAGGTCTGGGGGTGTCTAGGGAGGCCTGGGCAGGGAGAGCCCAGAGGAGGCTGGGGCAGCTGGCAGGGTCTGTGAGGGTGCGAGAAGCTGAGGAACCAAAGGACACCTGTGAGGTGACGCCACGTGGCCTGGGAGGGGGCGAAGCCCCTGGCAGAGAGTAGGCAGGAGGGCCGAGGCCTGTGTGGTGTGGGGAGGACCTGGGATGAGCAGGACCCCCTGGGAAGCAACAGGTGTAGGTCAGCAGTTGAGGGGGGAGGGCCTCGGGCAGCAGCACTGCAGGGGCCGTGATGCGGAGGTGACATGCTCCAGCAGCCCTCCCCCTGCTTCTTCATGCCAGCCGCTCCACTCACTGGGGTCAGAGGTTGGGGTTTGGTCCAGGGGTGGTGTGTAGGTGAGGATGGCGGCTGTGGGGCAAGGCAGGGTGAGCCTATGGGAGAGGTTTGTGACTGTCTTGGGGCCTGGGGGCTGGTGCTGCTTACGGTGCCCATGGCGAGGCCAGGCCACACTGCCCTGGCTGAGAACCTGGGCTGCTTCGGCCCTGCAGCGGGTCCGCTCTCGTGATGCAGAATGCCCAACCATGCCCGATCAACGTCGTGTGAACTCACGACCCCAGCACCACGCTGACCCTGTCTCCCACCCCAGGCCTGGTGAGTGGCTACTCCATGACCCCCCCAACCTTGAACATCACAGAGGAGTCACACGTCGTTGACACCGGTGACAGCCTGTCCATCTCCTGCAGGTACGGGGTCCCTCTCCCACTGGCAGGCCAGGGAGGCTGCAGAAGCCTAAGGCAGGAGGTGGTGGCTGAGGACCCAGACGGCAGCCCCTCCCAGGGCAGAGTGGCCTCGGGGCTGTGGAGTCTCCCAGGCTGTGGGTGACTTTTGTCCTCCCCAGCCTCAACCATACACCCCCATCAGCATTTCTTTTTTTTTTTTTTCTCTTGGAGATGGAGTCTGGCTCTGTCACCCAGGCTGGAGTGCAGTGGCGCGATCTCAGCTCACTGCAAGCTCCACCTCCTGGGTTCACACCATGCTCCTGCCTCAGCCTCCCGAGTAGCTGGGACTACAGGCGCCCGCCACCACCCCTGGCTAATTTTTGTATTTTTAGTGGAGACGGGGTTTCACTGTGTTAGCCAGGATGGTCTCGATCTCCTGACCTCATAATCCACCCAACTAGGTGTCCCAAAGTGCTGGGATTACAGGCGTGAGCCACCGTGCCCCGTTTTTTGGTTTTTTTTTTTTTGTTTTTTTTGAGACAGAGTCTCACTCTGTCGCCCAGGCTGGAGTGCAGTGGTGCGATCTTGGCTCACTGCAAGCTCCGCCTCCTGGGTTCACACCATTCTCCTGCCTCAGCCTCCCAAGTAGCTGGAACTATGGGCACCCGCCACCACGCCCGGCTTATTTATTTATGTATTTATTTATTTGTATTTTTGGTAGAGACGGGGTTTCACTATATTAGCCAGGATGGTCTCGATCTCCTGACCTCGTGATCCGCCCGCTTTGGCCTCCCAAAATGCTGGGATTACAGGCATGAGCCACCGTGCTTGGCCCCTCATCAGCATTTCATATGGGGCTTCATCTCCCTGCACCCCACTCCTGACACCTCACACTGGCCCCAGGCCACCTCCCAGGTCATCTGCACCCACTCCCACCCTGGGAGCCACCCACTAGGGCCCCGGAGGTGGTGTCTCCCCACCTTCCCAGCTGTGATCCAAGGCCTGTGCTTGTCTGCAGGCCAGCCTGCCACACTCAGCCCCAGGAGCCTAGTCGAGGCCCAGGGGTCGGGGAGTGCCCTGCCCCAGGCAGGGTCTGTAGTGTGCGCCCAAACCCTGGGCAATTCCATGCTCCGGGTAAGACAAGCCTAGTGAGGCTTGGCCTGAGGGAGGCTCCTCAGGGATAGTCCCCATGGGCTGCCGCTGGGGCCCACCTGACCACTCCTGTCCTCTGCCAGGGGACAGCACCCCCTGGAGTGGGCCTGGCCAGGAGCCCAGGAGGCACCAGCCCCTGGGGACAAGGACAGCGAGGACACGGGGGTGGTGCGAGACTGTGAGGGCACAGATGCCAGGCCCTACTGCAAGGTGTTGCTGCTGCGTGAGGTGCACGCCAACGACACAGGCAGCTACGTCTGCTACTACAAGTACATCAAGGCCCGCATCGAGGGCACCACGGCCGCCAGCTCCTACGTGTTTGTGAGAGGTGAGACTTGGAGGCAGGCCAGGCTGGGGCAGGGTCCCGGGCAGCTGGGGCCCACACCGCCCCCAGCCTGTGGACCCCGGGATGGCAAGAGGAGAGAACGGGGCCCCACCTGCTCCAGCAGGTGGCTGGTTCAGGACCAGCACCGCCCAGCCCCATGGAGCCCTCCCCTAGCCTGGCCGCCACATCACTTCCCCAATACCTTGCTCCCTCTCCATAGACTTCGAGCAGCCATTCATCAACAAGCCTGACACGCTCCTGGTCAACAGGAAAGACGCCATGTGGGTGCCCTGTCTGGTGTCCATCCCTGGCCTCAACGTCACGCTGCGCTCGGTACGGCCCCACCCCCACCCCGGGATCCGACCCTCCAGTCCCACCCCTGGGAAAGGCAGCTGCCCGTCTGGCCAGGAGCAAGGGACACTGATGGTGGCCTTGTCCCTCCAGCAAAGCTCGGTGCTGTGGCCAGACGGGCAGGAGGTGGTGTGGGACGACCGGCGGGGCATGCGGGTGTCCACGCCGCTGCTGCGCGAGGCCCTGTACCTGCAGTGCGAGACCACCTGGGGGGACCAGGACTTCCTTTCCAACCCCTTCCTCGTGCACATCACAGGTAACCGGGCTGTGTTCCATTCACAGTAGCAGGGCTGTCACTGCCTCACTGGCCTCAGTGGGTGTCGTCCTGTGAGGGCGTGGGAATCACTGTGCGTGTGTCAACAGGCAACGAGCTCTATGACATCCAGCTGTTGCCCAAGAAGTCGCTGGAGCTGCTGGTAGGGGAGAAGCTGGTCCTGAACTGCACCGTGTGGGCTGAGTTCAACTCGGGTGTCACCTTCGACTGGGACTACCCAGGGAAGCAGGTGAGGTCAGCAGCCCTGCCAGGCTGTCCTGTCCCCAGGAGTCCCTGCCACTGTCCAGCACACACTGAGCCTCTGTGTGGAGGATGTGTGGACCCAGGCCTGCCCCAGGTGCCCCAGTCTGATGGGCAAGTGTTCCACCCAAAGACGACTCAGGGCCTGGGTCCAAGGCTTCTGGAGCCACCGCTGGCTGGGCTGGGAGGGGTGCCTTTGGTGGGGTAGCTGTGCAGGAACCCGCTGCTGATGCGGGGCTTCCCTGGGTGCGGGCAGGCAGAGCGGGGTAAGTGGGTGCCCGAGCGACGCTCCCAGCAGACCCACACAGAGCTCTCCAGCATCCTGACCATCCACAACGTCAGCCAGCACGACCTGGGCTCGTACGTGTGCGAGGCCAACAACGGCATCCAGCGGTTTCGGGAGAGCACCGAGGTCATTGTGCATGGTATGGCATGGGTGGGTCAGGGTCAGGCGCCATCAAGCCTGGGAAACAAGGGTCCTTGTGCCATGTGGGCCTGGGCCCCGAGCTCATGGTGCACGTGAGCATTCGGGGGTCCAGCCAGAGGGAAGGGAGGGCCATGAGCGGAGGAGCTGCCCAGCTCCTGCACCTGCCCAGCTCCTGCATGGCCAGCCCCAGTCTGCAGGTGTCCGGCTGCTGGGGCTGCAGGGGCCATGGGGGGAATCCCTGGTCAGTCAACGACGGGTCAGTCCTGGATTTACACTGACTTCTCCTGTCTGGCAGAAAAGCCCTTCATCAGCGTCGAGTGGCTTAAAGGACCCATCCTGGAGGCCACGGCAGGAGACGAGCTGGTGAAGCTGCCTGTGAAGCTGGCGGCGTACCCTCCACCCGAGTTCCAATGGTAACAGCCCTGGCTCCCCCTGACCCCGCCGCTACCCTTCCAAGCCAAGGGGCAAAACAGACCACGGGGGAGGAAGGGCAACGTCCTCACCATCAGGACCTGCACGCTGAGACCAGGCATGGCAGGAGCCTCTCTCAGGAGACCTCCCAGGGAACCCGCCCGTAATGTGGTATTCCAGATGGAGGGTCTATCTGCGTTCCTGCCACACTGGGAAAGGTTTCAGTACCAGCCTTCTGTTCCATGTGGGTGTGGTGGGCACATGAGGGGCTTTTCCTAACTGCCTCCTGACGGCTGGATGCCTCTCTGCCCTGCAGAGTCTCTAGGGCCTGCCCTGAAGCAGTGGCTTAGCGTTCCCTATGCCTCCTTCTAACGAGGTTGCCTCTCCCAGGACCTGCCTGTCCAGAAATGTGGAGATGCCACAGGGAACTGACAGATTGTCTGGGCTGGGCCTGTGCCATATGGCCGTGAGCAAGAAAGCTTCCAGGAGGCCGGCAGGCTGCTGGAGTCCCTGCAGACCCCCGGTCTGCAAGCTGACTGAGGCTACCCTGCAATGTGCCGAGGGCCAGGGAAGGGATGCCTCAGGGGTGGCTCTGCCTCTGCTGGCTGCTCCCTGCAGGCTCTAGGGGGGCGAGGCATGGCACCCCTCACAAACATATCCGCAGGCCGTCTGAGTAATCCACATGGCTCACCCATGGTCAGTCACACTTTGAGTCCCCATTGCATAGATGAGGAAGCAGAGGCCAAGAAAGGGTATTCGTAACTGACCCCCAAGTCCCCAGGAGGGGTCTCTGCTCTGAGCTAGCCCAGGAGCCTCCTCCTTTTCAGCCTGGGCACCTCCCTCCTGGCAGGGCAACTCTTCCTGGAGCTGGGCAAGCAGAGGCCCAGGGTTTCCCCAGCCAGGGCCCCCTGCACTGGCTGGGGGCTGGTCTGCCCTGGGAAGGCCCAGGGTGTCCTGGCCCTGAGCCCAGTGTGACCCTCCCACTGAGGACACAGACTTTGGTGTCCATCCAAGGCACCTGGTCAGTGCCAAAGCCCTTGGGGCAGAATCCTGAGGGCACTGGCAGATCCTGGAGCCTCACTCACAGGTGCAGCTCCTGGAGACTCCTGGGCCCTGTCCCCCACCCTCCAAGGCCAGCAGGACGGAGCCTGCTCTGGGCAGGTGGCAGCTCTGTTGCATCCAGGGTCTACCTGATCCTCAGGCAGCTGCCTCTCAGAACAGCTTTCCAGGATCACTCCTGCCACATCTGGTCTTCCTATGGCACCCACCCAGCCTTCCTGTGGTGCCCACCCTTCCTATGGCACCATCACGTGCCGATGGCGAGCAGTGACTGGGTGGATGGTCTGGCAAACACACAGACAGACTGGTCCTCGGCTTCTGAAGCACCCATAGTGTATCCAGCACGCTGCTGGCACTGTCCGAGTTAAACCTCACGACAGTTGCAAGGTGCATGTCATCTCCTCCGCTGAGGCAATGAAAGGGTCTCAGATCTGGCAAGTGGCAGACTCGGGACCAGAGCCACGCAGACAGCACCACCTCAGTTCCGCCCCTGCCCGGCCCTGCCTCACTCTGTGACCCCAGGCCAGGCAGCTCCCCTCTGGGTCCCTGCTGTGGTGTCCCAGTTGAGATCAGGTCCCTGCATCCCCTTCTCTCTTGGTCTCTGCCCAAGGGCTATGCCTTTCCCGGGCCACACTGCGGTGTCCCTCTGGTCTACCACACTCAGCACTGGGGCAGGCACCTGTCCAAAGGAGGAGTATCTCCATACAGAGTCCAGGCCACAGAGATAGGTTCCTGCCGGGGCCCCAGCACACCCTCTGGGGCTGAGACATCTGCTTCCTCACGTGTGCAGCAGACACGTAGGGAGCTGGGTGCAACTCTGCAGGAGGCAGCCCTGCCCTTGTGGGGCTCCCAACCCAGGAGGAAGATGGGCAGTCAATAGACACAGCAAGGCAGGGGGAGGCCACAGCATAGGATAGGCAGGAAGGCTGCACACCCCCACCCAAGTGAAGGAGGCAGGGAGCCCTGCAGATTCCTGGCTACAGAAATGAGTGTCCCAGCGAGGCGGGCAGTGAGAGACAGGCCTTGGGGTGGGGGGTGGACAGCAAGAAGGCCACGTGTCTGGAGGGGCCACACACATGGCAAGGAGCTAGACTACTCACAGGGACTGCACCTCCACACCTTCAGATGTCTGTAAAAAAGAGGACAGGATCTCCAGGCCTGCCACATCTGGGTGCCCACCCAGCCTTCCTGTGGTGCCCACCCAGCCTTCCTGTGATGCCCACCCTTCCTATGGCACCATCACATGTCGATGGCGAGCAGTGACTGGGTGGATGGTCTAGCAAACACACAGACGGGCTGGGTGGAGGAGCCAGGTGTGTGGGATCCTCCTGGGCTGGGCTGGGCAAGCCTGGCTGAAGAAGGCTGTCTGCAGCCACAGGTAGGGAGAGTGAAGGCGGCTGCCCCAGCAGTGACATGGTCATCTCGCTGCTTGTGGAGAGATCACAGAGCCTTTGGGGCAAGGCAGGGGATGCTACTGCAGACCTCAGTGACCGATGACCCTGAGCCGGCCGCCTGACATGGTTGTCACACTTGGGAGATGCGGCCTGGAGATATCTCCAGGGACTTAGGCCTTCCGCTCCCAGACCAGTGTCTCCCGCCCTACCCTGCACTCCTGCCAGCCCCTCCCTCCTCCTGACAGTGTATTTGGGGTCGGGGGCTGGGGGTGCCAGAATGAGGTTGGGGCTGAGGTGGGATCTGTATGGGCCCTGACCTCCCTCCCCTGGCCAGGTACAAGGATGGAAAGGCACTGTCCGGGCGCCACAGTCCACATGCCCTAGTGCTCAAGGAGGTGACAGAGGCCAGCACGGGCATCTACACCCTCGCCTTGTGGAACTCCGCTGCTGGCCTCAGACGCAACATCAGCCTGGAGCTGGTGGTGAATGGTAGGCCAGGGATGAGAGAGCACACAGGTGGGCGGTGGGCGGCGTGGCATTGGAGGTCAGCTGACCGGCCATCTGCTGTACCCCCAGTGCCCCCCCACATACACGAGAAGGAGGCCTCCTCCCCCAGCATCTACTCGCGCCACAGCCGCCAGGCCCTCACCTGCACGGCCTATGGTGTGCCCCTGCCCCTCAGCATCCATTGGCACTGGCGGCCCTGGACACCCTGCAAGATGTTTGCCCAGCGTAGTCTGTGAGTACAGCTCCTACGTGCAGGGCTCAGGCCCCCTGCATAGCCACAGCCCCCGCCCTCAGCCTCGGCCATGAGGAACCCTCTTTATGGCGCCCCTCACCACCCAGGCCTTCCCTGTACCCCTCCCCAGGGCCCTGCTCTGAACTGGAACCCTACCTTCAGCTATAGCCAATCCCTGGCCTCACCTGGCCTGAGTGAGGCT
This sequence comes from Piliocolobus tephrosceles, assembly GCF_002776525.5. Lineage (NCBI taxonomy): Eukaryota > Metazoa > Chordata > Mammalia > Primates > Cercopithecidae > Piliocolobus > Piliocolobus tephrosceles. The sequence goes on along the minus strand of NC_045437.1, from coordinate 109,728,523 downwards.
CAGAGCCTCCCTTGCACCCCTCCTCCACCAGCTGGTCAGGTTGGACAAAGGATGGGTCCGGCCCCCACCCGCCTCCCTCAAGAGCGAAGACCTCTGGACACATAATTGCATCATCTGGAGGGAGGAGGAAGCACGTGCCTCTGAGCACCCAGCAGGACACCTCCAGTGGGGCAGGGGTCTGAGAGGGTGTTATCTGAGCCTCCGGGATGGTTGCACTGAGCCCCACGGTTCACCATGTGTGCTCACGTGCCTCAGTTCATCTGTGCAGCACTCACATCACCCCCTATAGACAGGGAAACAGGGCAGAGAAGGGAGACGGCTTTCCCAGGGGCACAGCTGTAAGCAACAGGACCAACCCGCCTGCTGAGCCACATTCCCCTCACCCACCTGCTGAGCCACGGTCCCCCACCCACCTGCTGGGCCACGCTCCCCTCACCCACCTGCTGGGCCACGGTCCCCTTCCCCACCTGCTGGGCCACGCTCCCTCCCCCACCTGCTGGGCCACGCTCCCTCCACTGAGCGGGATGCCAGCAGGACAGATGGGTTTCACAGGACACTTAGACGAGCAGGGGATGAGAGGAGGGCACCCAGGTGGGCAGGGCTTGAAGGCACTAGGGAGCCAGCGAAAGGTGTTGAGGAGTGGAGACATGGCTCAGGTTTTCCTTTTAGCAAGAGATCCTAGTGTCAAACTGGGGCGGGATGGGAGTTGAGAACGTAGATGGGAGATGAGGGTGGCCCCACTGGCTGTGGCTCTGCTGTGGTCCGTGGGGGTGGCTCGGTAGGGGTGGCCTGAGCCGGCCCCAAATGTCCAAGGTTCATAGGTATCCTAGATCATGTGGCCTGCAGCTCGCTGCCAGCACCTCCAAATGTCCTTCCTTCTGGGTGTGCCACCTTTATGCTCTGTGCCAAGTGATGGAGCCCTTCAGGGAGTCCCTGCTCAGCTCCTCCACAGGGGCAGATAGGAGCCTCCCTTGGGGCCCTGAGGCCACCCCCCAATCCTGGCAGGAGGCCAGGGCTGCTGGGGGTGCACACGCAGCCCAGAGGGAGGCCGCAGCTCCTAAAGCAGGAGAGAGGAAGAGGCTGAGCAGAGACGCCTCCTGGGGCAGAATGGGACTGTGCTGCCCCTGCAGCCATGTGGGCAGAGCCAAGGTGGCCTCTGCGGGAAGGAGCAAGAGAAGTGGGACAGGGTGCGCATGTGCGTGAGGGACAGTGGACACAGGAAGGTGGTGTTGGCAGCCTGTGTAGGACGGGTTGCCGGGTCCTGAGCCTGAAGGGTGGGAGACAGAGCTCCAGAAACAGGCCGGGCACGGTGGCTCACGCCTATAATCCCAGCACTTTGGGAGGCCAAGGCAGGCGGATCACCTGAGGTCGGGGGTTTGAGACCAGCTGACCAACATGGAGAAACCCTATCTCTACTAAAAATACAAAAAAATTAGATGGGCGTGGTGGCACACGCCTGTAATCCCAGGTACTTGGGAGGCTGAGGCAGGAGAATCGCTTGAACCGAGGAGGCGGAGGTTTCGGTGAGCCGAGATCATGCCATTGCACTCCAGCCTGGGCAATAAGAGTGAAACTCCATCTCAAAAGAAAAGAAAAGAAAAAACAAAGTCCCCTTCCCATCTCCCTCACTCAGGCCCAAGGGCCAGCCTTGCCCACCACCCCGTATGAGAAGGTGACTGGGTATGACGAGGGCTTGACCCCGCCCCTGAAGTGGGCCCTTCCTGCCTGTATCCCTGACCTGCCCTCGCCTCTTCTGGTTCTGGCAGCCGGCGGCGGCAGCAGCGAGACCTCATGCCACGGTGCCGCGACTGGAGGGCAGTGACCACGCAGGACGCTGTGAACCCCATCGAGAGCCTGGATACCTGGACCGAGTTTGTGGAGGGGAAGAATAAGGTACAGGCCAGCCGTGCTGCTGAGTGCCCAGGGAGAAGGAGAAGGGAGGAGAGAGAGGCCACTACTGCTGTGTGGTTTCCACCTGGCTTCCAGAGTGCTGGGCAGAGCGGCCGAGAGCGGGTGACCTTCCTGCAGTCTGTAGGCCTCGGCCACCCTGCCTGCAGAAAGGTCAGAGGGCCAGCCTCCGGCTTTGTGATGGAGGGCGAACCTCCGGCGGCTTCCCAGACAAGGAAGCTGAGATGCAAGGCCACCTGGCCGGGCCATGAACCCCTGAGGCCCACAGGCCCCAGGGCCAGGAGGGGACAGGGCTGGAGGCTGACCAGGTCTGCACAGAGGGCTGTTGAGCCGCTGGCGCGGCCTGGGGGCAACGCCGAGAAGGGGGTACTGAACAAAGGCACCTACTTCCTCCAGTCACTTCCTGTTTTCCTACACACCTCCAGAGCCTCTTCCTGTTCCAGTCCTGGACAGGAAGTGCCCAGCTGGGGGTTGGGTGGGGGTGGGGGTCTTTGGATGGTAGGCCGGGCCTATGGCCCTCCCTCCTCCCCTGTGTCTCAGGCTTCCTACTCCCTGGGGCCTCGGTCCTTCTGGGAGCCATCCCCACCCCTTGCAGTAACCCTGGACCCAGGGGTTGCTGTTGTGGACAGTCCTGGGCTGAGGAGGGCATCTCACAAGGATTTCAGCAAGCAGCGACTGGGTTGGGCCTGACCCCATCCAGAAGTGACTGGCCTTTGCTGTGACCACAGCCTGAATTCTCACCCTGGCTTGGACTGACCCTGGTGCTGCCTCAGCATAGCCACAGACTGAGCCCAGTCCCAGCCAGAGGTCTCTCTGGTCCTGCCAAAGGCTGCCCTGTGACGTCACCGCAGCCTAGGCCAGCAGTCCCATGCACTGTCCCTTGACTTTTCTGGGCAGCTGCCTCCCTCTGCTGCCCAGGGGCCTTCTCTTCCCTGCCTCACCATCCCTGGTCCTGTGAGTTTCGGTCTTCTCCAGTCCAAAGCCTCAGTTTCCCCCATGACTGTGGTGGGCACAGTGATCTTCTTGCAGAAGGGGAGGGCCCAGGTTGGGAGAACTTGGGCAGGAAATGGATCCTTTTGCCTGTGCTCTCCCAGACCGTGAGCAAGCTGGTGATCCAGAATGCCAACGTGTCCGCCATGTACAAGTGTGTGGTCTCCAACAAGGTGGGCCAGGATGAGCGGCTCATCTACTTCTATGTGACCAGTGAGTGACCAGACCATCGCGGGCAGGCCTGGGTAGAGGGTCAGGAGGGGGCAGATTTGGGCGCATTGAGTTTCTGGGGTCCATGGGGCACCCAGGAGAGAGATCCAAGGCCCACCAGTTGTAGACAGGAAAAATAGATTTGAGGGTCACCAGCATAGGGCCTGGGTGCTGGTGCACTGGGATGGAATGGTGTCCTCCATCCCCAACCCTGAGGTTCCTCCTTCAAGGATGCCCTTGGCTCACTGCAGCTCCTCCTAGCTATACCCCCTCCCACTCTCCCCTTCCCAAGCCCTGGGACCTTGTGAGTCACATGTGAATTTTGCTCTGGGGAGAAGGTCTGTGGTTTACTCGGATTTTCAAATGTGCTAGTGACCTCAGGAGAGCTGAGCCCAGGAGAAGACACCACTGGGTCCCAGAATGTAAATCAGGGCACCAGCAGAGAGATGGAGCCCCAGAGAACACCTGGGGGCTGGGGAGGCCACAAGAGCCTCACCAGAAGGGACCAGAGAGGCAAAAGGAAAAGGGCGCATGGCACTGGGAAAAGCGAGAGAAGACACTGTTCCAAGCTGAACATGGGGTGGGCCATGGCAAGCTTCAAGAGAGAATGAGGGCTCAAGTCTCACTGAGTTGTGTCACGGAACTCCTGATGACCTGAGCTTCTCGGGGGTGGGGGCACGCAGTCCAGCTGGGGCTCCTTCAGGAGAGAGAGAGAGAGAGGGAAGGACGCAGGAGACCCCGGGGCGGCAGGTGGATGGGTGAGCAAACTCCCAGGGCAGTGTCACGGGGCTTCTTCCTCCCTCCACAGCCATCCCCGACGGCTTCAGCATCGAATCCAAGCCATCCGAGGAGCTACTAGAGGGCCAGCCCGTGCTCCTGAGCTGCCAAGCGGACAGCTACAAGTACGAGCATCTGCGCTGGTACCGCCTCAACCTGTCCACGCTGCACGATGCGCACGGGAACCCGCTGCTGCTGGACTGCAAGAACGTGCATCTGTTCGCCACCCCTCTGGCCGCCAGCCTGGAGGAGGTGGCGCCTGGGGCGCGCCACGCCACGCTCAGCCTGAGTATCCCCCGCGTCGCGCCCGAGCATGAGGGCCACTATGTGTGCGAAGTGCAAGACCGGCGCAGCCATGACAAGCACTGCCATAAGAAGTACCTGTCGGTGCAGGGTGAGGCTGGCCGCGGGGAGGGCGGGGACGCGCTCTCCTAGCCGAAGCTGCCTCTGCCTTTGCCCCGGCGTGGCTCGCCCCAGGGAGGTCTATTCACAGCCCTGGCCTGCAGGAGCGCCCCCTCCTGACTCTCCGCCTCCCCCTGCGGAGGCGCGCCGCGCTCCTGTCCGATGCACAAACCCTGAGTCCAGCTTTCAGGGATCCTTCGCTCCCTCTGCTCCCAGCCCAAAGAGGGTCCTCCTGCTAAGTGCAACTCCACTTAGTTCCTTCTCAACCCCTGCCCCCAGCCCTGGAAGCCCCTCGGCTCACGCAGAACTTGACCGACCTCCTGGTGAACGTAAGCGACTCCCTGGAGATGCAGTGCTTGGTGGCTGGAGCGCACGCGCCCAGCATCGTGTGGTACAAAGACGAGAGGCTGCTGGAGGAAAAGTCTGGTAGGGAGGGTGGCCCGGGCGAAGGGCAGGTCCGGAGGCCCGCGAGGCTAACGATCCCAAACCCAGGTGGACCCGCACCTCCACCCCACCCCCTGCAGGAGTCGACTTGGCGGACTCCAACCAGAAGCTGAGCATCCAGCGCGTGCGCGAGGAGGATGCGGGACGCTATCTGTGCAGCGTGTGCAACGCCAAGGGCTGCGTCAACTCCTCCGCCAGCGTGGCCGTGGAAGGTCCGGCCTCAGCCTGCACCCCTCAACCCCCTTCCTGCCCCCAATTAGCGCTTCTTGTGGCCACTTTGGGCAAGTCGTGCCCACCAGAAGCGGCGCTGCCTGCAGTGCACCCTCTGCCACACACACACACACACACACACACACATGCCGGCCCCCTTCTGCCCACGCAGGCTCTGAAGATAAGGGCAGCATGGAGATCGTGATCCTTGTCGGTACCGGGGTCATCGCTGTCTTCTTCTGGGTCCTCCTCCTCCTCATCTTCTGTAACATGAGGAGGGTGAGTGTCCCTCGCCTCTCCTGGTGGGGTCTCTCTCAGGACTCGCCCCTCCTGGCCGCCCTTAAGATAAAGAATAAGATGCCTGCCCTAGTTGACCTGGCAGCCTTGTCTCCTGGGTAGCCTCCCAGCCCTCCACCGTGGGCTCCAACCCCGCAGAGGTTGTCTGCCTGTTACTCCGTCCCCTCCTTGACTGAGAGCCCCGCAGGACGTGCCATCTGTCCTGGGCAAAGTTCTGCCCCAGACACAGTGGTATGGCCAAGTCAGTGAGCTGCCCCACTCCTCCCTGTCCTGTCCCGGCAGCCGGCCCACGCAGACATCAAGACGGGCTACCTGTCCATCATCATGGACCCCGGGGAGGTGCCTCTGGAGGAGCAATGCGAATACCTGTCCTACGACGCCAGCCAGTGGGAGTTCCCCCGAGAGCGGCTGCACCTGGGTGAGGCCAGCACCAGCCTGCCCAACCCACACCTCCTGCCCGACCCACCTGCTGCAGGCTGGAGTTCCTGAATCCCTCCATTCTCAAAACTCCCACCAGGAAGGTCTGCCTGGCCTGACCTGCCCCTCTGGGCGTGGGTAACCAGAGCCTTAGCCAGGGTTCCCAGTTCCCAGGCTCCCCGAGGTCACCTGCTGCCACCCTGAGCAGGGTGTGTCTGTCACACCTACCCGGGAGGATGCGCGGCTTCCTGTCCACCCTCTCCCTCTCTTCCCGCTGTGGCTCCCACGCTCTTCCTGTTTGGCAGAGAGGCTCCCCACGCTCCTCCTGCTGCCAGGCCTGTCCTCCTGCACCTCTGGACGGGGCCCCCCTGCTGCCCACCTGTCTCCACCCTCAGCCCATACAGCTCACCTGCAACTGGCTCCCTGCCCCGACAGGGAGAGTGCTCGGCTACGGCGCCTTCGGAAAGGTGGTGGAAGCCTCCGCTTTCGGCATCCACAAGGGCAGCAGCTGTGACACCGTGGCCGTGAAAATGCTGAAAGGTGTGGGGTCTGCGGGCGAAAGGGGTAACCTAGCTAGTGAGGAGCAGCAGCCTGGGTGGGCCGGTGGGACGGCAACTCAGGAAGGGAAACTGAGGCTGGGAGCCAGGCTCATCCGAGATTCTACAGGGAGGCTGCGGGAGTCAGAGCCAAGGTACCACCTGAACCCCCTGCCTCAGTGGGGCCAGCAGCATGTCCTGGGGCCTTGGTACCCCTCCCCGTCCCCAGAGTGCTGGCTGTGCCTTAGCTAAGCAGCCAGTGGCGGGAAAGGGGGACGTGCCCGGATTGGGGCCGACGTGAGGCCTGTGTCCCCTCCAGAGGGCGCCACAGCTAGCGAGCACCGCGCGCTGATGTCGGAGCTCAAGATCCTAATTCACATCGGTAACCACCTCAACGTGGTCAACCTCCTGGGGGCGTGCACCAAGCCCAAGGGTACGTAGCGGGGCGGCCCGCTGGGACGGCGAGACCCTGGGCGCAGGGCGCTGCGGGCGGGAGGGGTTGCAGGGCCGGGGCTGGGAGGCCCGCGGGGGCGCGGGGGCGAATGCGGAGCGCGCCCGCGGCGCGTCCCGGGTTCCGAACGCACGGCCCGGCCCCGTCCCGCCGCAGGCCCCCTCATGGTGATCGTGGAGTACTGCAAGTACGGCAACCTCTCCAACTTCCTGCGCGCCAAGCGGGAGACCTTCAGCCCCTATGCAGTGAGTGGGCGGCCTGCGGGGCGCCACGGGCGGCGGGGGAATGGAGGCGCCTCTGCCGTGGACGCCTGGGCGCCCTCGAACCAGCTTCCTGTATCCGCAGGAGAAGTCTCCCGAGCAGCGCGGACGCCTCCGCGCCATGGTGGAGCTGGCCAGGCTGGATCGGAGGCCAGGGAGCAGCGACAGGGTCCTCTTTGCTCGGTTCCCGAAGAACGAGGGCGGAGCGAGGCGGGCTTCTCCAGACCAAGACGGTTAGAGCCCGGCTGCTTCCCCTTTCCTGGTGCCTGACAGGCCCGGTTAGATACCATGATCAGGCACCCCAGGGAAACCCAGCCTGGGGCCCTCGGTGGGGGCTTTGATGGGAGAGTGTGGAATGGGCTCTGCCTTAGGAAGGGAAGACACCTCGGGGACAGTTTTCACACAGGTGTTCTACGATTGACTGGGTCATCACAGGCTGAATAGGAAATTGCCCTGCAGACCAGGCAGGCAGTTGAGGGCCAAGCAGCAGGTGCCAAGCCCCCACAGAGCAACAGTATTTACTGCTCTGGGAGGAGGACGTGGGTGCTCCGGAGGCTGAGGGGGCAGGAGAGGGGCTGAAATGCTTGTTAGCTGCTCCCTGGGGCTGGGTAGATGGAGGCGGTGGCGGAGGCGCCTCCTGAGCCCACCTCGCCCCGCTGTGCAGCTGAGGACCTGTGGCTGAGCCCGCTGACCATGGAAGATCTTGTCTGCTACAGCTTCCAGGTGGCCAGAGGGATGGAGTTCCTGGCTTCCCGAAAGGTGAGCTTCCCGAAGGCCCTTCAGATGGGGAAAGGGTGGCTGCATCCCCACCAGCCGCCAAGAAGTGCTTGGTTCAGACTCCACCCTGCAGTGGTTCTGAGGTCCATTAGTGTCTCTCCCACTTTGCAGAGGAGGAAACTGCCCAAAGCAGGGAGTTGACCTCCCAGTCTCTTGGCTGGTCAGCAGCAGAGTCTGTTTGACTCCACGACTTTCTCTGCTTCCCCACAATTCCACAAGCTGTCTCCATGATGAGTCCTGGAGATGGATAGAAATCCTTCCCCTGGCCGGGGGCGGTGGCTCAAGCCTGTAATCCCAGCACTTTGGGAGGCCGAGACAGGCGGATCACGAGGTCAGGAGATCGAGACTATCCTGGCTAACACAGTGAAACCCGGTCTCTACTAACAATACAAAAAACTAGCCAGGCGAGGTGGCGGTCGCCTGTAGTCCCAGCTACTCAGAAGGCTGAGGCAGGAGAATGGCGGGAACCCCAGGGAGGCGGAGCTTGCAGTGAGCTGAGATCCAGCCTCTGCACTCCAGCCTGGGCGACAGAGCGAGACTCCGTCTCAAAAAAAAAAAAAAAAAGAAATCCTTCCCCACAGGCAGGGCACCCCCACGGTCCCCACTGCTTGGGCACCCTGGAGTTTTGGGTGTGGGTGTTACCCCAGGGGCCTGCACTGACAGCCCCCCTTGCGCCTCCCTGTACCCCAGTGCATCCACAGAGACCTGGCTGCTCGGAACATTCTGCTGTCAGAAAGCGACGTGGTGAAGATCTGTGACTTTGGCCTTGCCCGGGACATCTACAAAGACCCTGATTACGTCCGCAAGGGCAGCGTGAGTGCAGGCCATTGAGGAGAGGGAATGTGGGGCGAAATAGGTGATGGGGTGGGACCACAGACTGCCTGTCCAGGAGAGGGAGCGCTGGCACAGGGTGATATGAGCTCCTTGGCTGGCAAGCCACCTTGCCCAGCTGCTGGGGGACTTAGAGGACCCTAGTGACCACCCCCCCCCCCCACAACTTAGGCATCCTGGGGCAAGGAAGTGGAGACGGGAGTTGACAAGTGGGGCCCCAGTGCTCCAATTGGAGCTTGTGCTTTGCCCAGTGCCATGGTCCATGCAGTGGGCCTTGACTCCCAGGGCCTGCCCTGTGGTGCCTGTGTGTGCAAGGCATTGTGTGGCATCTGTCCTAGAGATGGACCAGCTTGATGGAGTATGTGGAACTCAGGAGGCGGAGTGTGTCTCATGAGTGGAGCTCAGGCAGGGCAGGAGGTGCCTGGATGAGCCTCCAAGGCGGGTCAGGGTTCCGCCCCTGGAAGAGGAAGGGTGTCAGAGAGAGGTGGAGGAGCAGGATGGGCCCAGGGCCTGGGCATGATGGGCCATCCAGCCCAGTGTGGCCGCTGTTTGGAGGGAAGGATCAGGTGTGCACTTACAGAAACCCCCCTGACACTGTAGGCTGGGAAGAGAGGGGAGTAGGGGTGCTGGGGTGGAGGTAGAGGCCAGTCCAGAAGGACCCTGGCCCTCAGGGCTCCCAGGTAGGGACCATGAGAGGGAGAGAGATAGCTGGTGGCGGAGATGCCTCAGGAGCCCAGGAGGAGGGCGTCAGGAGTGATGGCCCAGCTTCTAGGGTAGGGACAGTGAGTAGATAGAGCGTGCTTGTCAGGGGAGATGTTGAGTGTGCAGGGGTGCGTTTCATCAGGTGGCTGGGTTGGGGGTGTAGGGCTGGAAGAAGGCCTGCAGTCTCTCCCGATGCTCCTCCCCTGAGAGCTCAGGGGAAGAGGGGTCCCAGACAGATCCAGGAGGACAGCAGCAGGGAGACACCTTCAACCCAGGCAGAGGGCCCTGCTAGGGGGTGCCAGAGCGCCTGGCCTCAGCCCTTTCCTCCTGTCCACCGTGGGACATGCTTCCCTCCGCCTCCCCAGGCCCGGCTGCCCCTGAAGTGGATGGCCCCTGAAAGCATCTTTGACAAGGTGTACACCACGCAGAGTGACGTGTGGTCCTTTGGGGTGCTGCTCTGGGAGATCTTCTCTCTGGGTGAGTGCAGGATGGGGTGCCGGTGGGGAGAGGAGGCGAGGTCACTGGTGGCAGGTTACATGACCAGCCCTGCTGGAGTAAGGGCCTGGGCACCTGGAGGTATGTGCCAGGTCGTTCTGAAGCACGGGGTTTGTGGGCCACCAAGAGCCCCCCACCTCTCCCCAGCCTGGCCCAGCCTCCGAGAGGACTTTGCCTCCAATGTGGGCCACCCTCTGTGGGGTGCACGCTGAAGCCTGGGCCAGGGCTGAGCCTGTTCACGTGGCAGCCCCAGAGGGAACTCAGGGCTCAGTCAGCGGATGGACGTGCCTACTGCAAGAGCTCCATGTGGGAGTGCAGGCTCCACTGTGAGCATGATGAAGTCTCCAGGCCAGGGTAGGGCAGTGAACTTGAATAAGTTAAAACGTCAGCAAGTGGCAACAGTGATACATGGTATTACAGAAACGAAAGGAGCAGGAAGAGTGTAGGAGGCCTGAGAGCTTGGGTCAGCCAGAGTGGCCCAAGGAGGGAGGTCAGCGATCCAGGACAGGGAGCAGCAGGGCTGGCGGGGAGCATCAGAAGCAGTGAGAGGGGAGAGAGGCTTTGTCGAAACTGACTGCAGGCGGCTCCCCCGCCACTGATGATCTGGTGACCATGATGTCTACCGTGTTGGCAGTGTATGGATGCTCTTGGCACCCCTAGCAAGCAGGCGGCACAGTCCTCTTTTAACCAGATGAAGAACTAGAACTGGGGAGGGCAGCGACCTGCCCAGGTCCCAGGTAGAGCAGGGTCAGATGAGCCGTCTCCACCCCACCACGGGGATGGGGGAAGGCACAGATGGGGTGACTTGGGGGGGCTTGCTCCCCACCCACCTCCCCTTCTTGTTGTCAGGGGCCTCCCCATACCCTGGGGTGCAGATCAATGAGGAGTTCTGCCAGCGGCTGAGAGACGGCACGAGGATGAGGGCCCCGGAGCTGGCCACTCCTGCCATGTGAGCCTCCCCATGGCCCTGCAGGTGTTGGGGGCAGGAAGCATAGGGGGCGTGGGGATTGTGGCCATGAGAAGGTGGCATCAGGGAAGCCAGGGCCAGTAGGACAGGCCTGGGCACCACCCTCAAGACACATGGGTAGTCTGTGGCTTAGCTGCGACGGGCACCAGGAGGGAAGGCCGGGTGCTGTCGGAACAGAGCCGGGTGTTAAGGGAAAGCATCACCAGGAGGCGACGCTGGGCTAACACTTGAAGGAGGAACGAAGGTAGCCGGACAAGGGTGGGGCACGTGTCAGGAGGAGGGCAGAGTGGGTGAGAGGGCCCAGGAAGGCTGGGGAACTGAAGGTGCTGGGGCGGGGGTGGGGTGCACGCAGTCCAGCAGCCCACGTGATCCTGCAGACGCCGCATCATGCTGAACTGCTGGTCTGGAGACCCCAAGGCGAGACCTGCGTTCTCGGAGCTGGTGGAGATCCTGGGGGACCTGCTCCAGGGCGGGGGCCTGCAAGTGAGCCCCTTCCCCACCCTGTTCTACTATGGCCTTTGGCCCCTGCTCTGGGTCCCTGGCCCCAGCTGCCTCTCCAAGCCCCTCTAGGCTCTGCCCACCTCTAGGCTTGGGCGGTGCGGTCCTGGGCCCCTACCCACACCTCATCCCCACACCCTTGCATCTTTCTGTTGAGCACACACCCACTGCACACCTACACTGCCTGTTCCAGATGCTGTGTGGATAGTCAGAGCCTGTCCCTGCCCAAGGGGAATCCTAGGCTGGTCCCCACTGGCCTGCGAGGCAGCCCCATCTCGCTGGCATCATCATGATGCATTCCTTCAGCTGGTCCCGGTTCTGTCCCCCACTCCACTGAGCACACGGACCCCTGACCTGTGTGTCCTGACGTCTCTCCCTCCCCACGTGGTGCTCCTCCAGGGTAGGGGGTGGACCTGCTCGTGACCCAGCTCAAAGTGGGGCCTGGAGCAAGGACCAGGGAGCGGCCTGTTGCCCAGGCCTAGGGACTGGGGTGGGTGCTGTGGGTCTAGTTCCATCCAGGGAAGGCAGGAAGTGCTGGCCCCAGTTCCTGAGGCTGCAGGCTCAGCCGGGGACTGGAGGACGGATGATCTGGCCGAGCCCCGGCCTGCCCCACTTGCCTTATCCGTAAACGTGGTACCTGGAAGGGCTGTTGGGAGAATTTGGTGAGGTTGGCACAGCCGGCATTCTGCTACCTTGACCCCTTACCTGTCGTGATGGCTGAAATGTGCTGGCTTCTAGCATGAGCTCAATTCCTCCTTGGAGCACTCACGTGCCTGCATGGTCTGTTAGGACCCTATTTCAGGGCTCAGGAGCCCAAGCAGTCCCGAGTGCAGGGCCGAGGGCTGAGGGCAGCGGCTGGTGGTTTCTGGCCCGGCTGCTTCTCCTGTTCCCACCAGGAGGAAGAGGTGGCCTGCATGGCCCCACGTGGCTCTCAGAGCTCAGAAGAGGGCAGCTTCTCGCAGGTGTCCACCGTGGCCCTGCACATCGCCCAGGCTGACGCTGAGGACAGCCCGCCAAGCCTGCAGTGCCACAGCCTGGCAGCCAGGTCAGCTGTCCTGTGGGTCCAGGAATGGGGGGGAGAAAGCCATGTGGACAGGGTGCATTTTATCCCTCTGCGTCTTTGGGGGAAAGCAAATCATGCAACATCAGAGACCAGTGTGCATGAACCCAGAGCACAGAGTGGCTTTAAATGACCCACTGCAGGTCCCCTCCAAGGCCATGTGACCTGGCTGCGTGCTTGTTTTTGAGTCCTGTCCACCCACCAGTGTCCCCTCACCCCAACATCAAGGGTACTTCTTTTTCTTTTTTTTTTTTTTGAGATGGAGTCTCTGTCGCCCAGGCTGGAGTGCGGTGGCATGATCTTGGCTCGCTGCAAGCTCCACCTCCCGGGTTCACACCATTCTCCTGCCTCAGCCTCCCGGTAGCTGGGACTACAGGCGCCGCCACCACGCCCGGCTAATTTTTTGTATTTTTAGTAGAGACGGGGTTTCACTGTGTTAGTCAGGATGGTCTTGATCTCCTGACCTTGTGATCCGCCCGTCTTGGCCTCCCAAAGTGCTGGGATTACAGGCTTGAGCCACCGCGCCCGACAAGGGTACTTTTCTCACAGAGAGGTGGAGTGGACTGTGTTTGGGCCAATATTCCTCCCAGGAGTCTCTGATTATCTAAATCACTGACTAGTCTGGGGGTGAGTCCCCAAGTCCCCAAGAGTCCCGGGGAGGAGGGAAGGTCTCCAACCGAGGCATGGTCAGGAGGAGAACGTAACTTAATTCCCAGAACTCTGCCTAGGCTCTCTTATCCTTGGCATTTCACACTCAGGATGGCTGTGCCGCCCACATTCACACCAGCGCTGCTGAGATGCAGGCTCTGCCCCAGCACAAGGCAGGGTTAGGCCTCGGGGACAACCACAGTGAGCTGGATTTTGCCAGGCTCCTTCCACCAACCCCGCAACACGTGCCTTAGTGCACACACGTGTGGGCAGGGCAGTTGGCAGCTTGCAGCCCCAGGGCTGCCTGGCTGGCCCAGGGTAGCCCATCCCCGGGAGGAGCTCCATGCCCCTCACTTCCCATCACAGAGCTCAGCAGTGGCCTCGGCAGGAAACGGCCCAGGCTGGGGGTGCACACCCAGGCCTTGCTGCTGAGGCTGTGGGGTAGACATCTGAGGCCAGGCCCACGGAGGAGCCCCTGCCAGCACTCAGACCCAGGCCCGTCCACACTCCTGCCCCAGGCTGGGGGTCCTTTCCAGGAGAAGAGGAGGCACAGGGAGAGCAGAGAGAACTTCGAGGAGAGTTGTTGGGGTGCGTTCCTCAGTACCTTCTGATTTCTCCCCGCAGGTATTACAACTGGGTGTCCTTTCCCGGGTGCCTGGCCAGAGGGACTCAGACCCGTGGTTCCTCCCGGATGAAGACATTTGAAGAATTCCCCATGACCCCAATCACCTACAAGGCTTCTGTGGTACTTCACACGAAGGGCGGGGGCTGTGCTCTCGGGTCAGGGCTGGGGCCGCCTCGGGAGGCAGCCTCGGAAATTCGTAAGGCAAATGGCAGAAACCAATTGCAGGCTTTTTAACAGAAAAGACTATCCTTTGAAAGTGCAAGTCCAGGCCGGGCATGGTGGCTCATGCCTGTAATCCAAGTACTTTGGGAGGCCGAGGCGGGTGGATCATGAGGTCAGAAGATCGAGACCATCCTAGCTAACATGGTGAAACCCCGTCTCTACCGAAAATACAAAAAATTAGCTGGGCGTGGTGGTGGTGGGCGTCTGTAGTCCCAGCTACTCGGGAGGCTGAGGCAGGAGAATGGCGTGAACCCAGGAGGCGGAGCTTGCAGTGAGCCGAGATCGTGCCACTGCCCTCCAGCCTGGGTGACAGAGCGAGACTCCATCTCAAAAAAAGAAAATGCAAGTCCAGGGAGAGCCTTAGGCACATTTGGGCCCTCCTACGATGCCACGTCTCACAGCTGCTTTCTGTCCTATGCCCTCGTCACCCCCACACAAGGCCTCCCCTCCTCAGCAGTGCAGAAACCCCAGTGGAAGGACAGCTCCTCCTCCTCAGTGGCAGGTTCGGGAGTCCTGGGCCTGGTCAGTGAGCGCTGGGCAGAGGGCCCCCATGGGAGCCCTTGGCCAGACCTCAGGGACCTGGGTTCCTGCCTCCAGGGCCACTTGAAGACGCTGGGGGACTCTGAAAAGATCGCAGTTTCCCTCCCGTGTGATTCAAAATAAAAACCACACCAAGCCACAGTCAAAGGGTAACAAAGTCCCCAGGTCGGGAGGCAGCCTCACAATGACCGTTTTTTTGAACTACAAGCTGCCGGGTTGTGAGTCCTCTCCCTGGTTCTCCCGTGGCTCCTACTCTTTGCACATTGAGCATATGCTTGGCCACCATGGAGGTCCCCCAGTGTGAGGTGTCCACGGGCCAGACACAGCCACCCGACCTCAGTGTCTCCCTCTGTGGCAGGGGCATGTGACCCTCACCCTGGGATGGAATGGACGCCTTGTTTCCGGCTCAGTTTCCCAGGGGCAGGTGTTAGGTCAGCCGCACCGCAGGGTCATGCCACGCTGTCCTGGCTGGGGGTGGCTGCCCTGCAGGAGGGCCTCAGGCGGGGCCCACAGCCTGGCTTGTCCTCTTCACACAGGACAACCAGACGGACAGTGGGATGGTGCTGGCCTCGGAGGAGTTTGAGCAGATAGAGAGCAGGCATAGACGAGAAAGCAGCTTCAGGTAAGGGCTTCGTGAGCCTCCTACACTGCAGGTGTTGACACTGCCTTCCCCTGGAGGAGGGAGGCTGGGGCCTGGGTGTGCCCAGCCCTCTTCCCGGAACCTCTCGTGGCTCCCTATGACCTTTTCACATGTTCAAGGTGAGCTGCGCTGAGACTCCCCTCCTCACCTGGCACCAGAGGAGCCCCTCCCCGTCGCATGCTGACCACCTGCGTGCTGGTCCCAACGCCTCCCTGTCACCTGACAGAGCTCAGATGCTGTGTCTTTCTGACACCACACAGAACCCACCATGCCCAGGGCACACACACCCTCCTCCAGGTTGGGGAGGCCGCCCCAGCCCCAAAACCCCTGAACTTCATCCAGTGGCTGCAGAAGCCAGGTAGATACTGTAATCTGAACTGGCTGGTGTAGGGTCTGGCCCTACAGAGCTTAGCGGGTGTTCTCCCCATCTGTGGAGATGAGAGATCGTAAGAAACAAAGACACAAGACAGAGAGATAAAGAGAAAACAGCTGGGCCGGGGAACCACTACCACCAAGATGCGGAGACCCCTAGTGGCCCCGAACAGCTGGGCGCGCCGATATTTACTGCATGCAAGACAAGGGAGCAGGGTAAGGAGAGTGAGTCGTCCAAGTGATTGACAAGGTCAAGCAAGTCATGTGACCGTGGGACAGGGGGCCCTTCCCTGCTAGGTAGCCAAAGCAGACAGGAAAGGCAGCATACATCAGCGTTTTCTTCTATGCACTTACAAGAAAGATCAAAGACTTTAAGACTTTCACTATTTCTTCTACCGCTGTCTTCTAAGAACTTCAAAGAGGAACCAGGAGTACGGGAGGAGCATGAAAGTGGACATTGGAGCACTGCACGACAGGGGTTTAGGCCTCCGGATGACTGTGGGCAGGCCTGGATCATATCCAGCCTTCCACGAGAAGCTGGTGGAGCAGGGTGTTCCCTGACTCCTCCAAGGAAAAGAGACTCCCTTTCGCGGCGGTCTGCTAAGGAACGGGTGCCTTCCCAGACACTGGCATTACCGCTTGACCAAGGAGCCCTCAAGCGGCCCTTACGAGGGCGTGACAGAGGGTTCACCTCTTGCCTTCTCGGTCACTTCTCACCATGTCCCTTCAGCACCTGACCCTATACCCACCGGTTATTCCTTGGTAATATGAGTAACACATCAAAGACTAATATCAAAAGCTAGTGATTAATGTTTATGCTAATGATCAAGAATGTCCATGATCATCTGTCTAATTTGTATTATGACTATTCTTATTCTAACTGTTTTCTGTATTATACCGAAACAGTTTGTGCCTTCAGTCTCTTGCCTCGGCACCTGGGTCATCCTTCGCCCACAGGCTGGGATGTATTTTGGCAACAGAAATACCCACATATGCCTGTCCAGATGGAAAGTGAACTCTATTTGCTCGACATGATAGCCAGGGGAAAAACAGTTTTGGCCAACTTGAACATTGAAACTTTTAAGCGTATAGATTGAACAAAGACTTTAGTGTCTACTTAAAAGATTCACCTTATTTTATTTATTTATTTTGAGACAGGGTCTCACTCTGTCTCCCAGGCTGGAGTGCAGTGGTGTGATCTCAGCTCACCGCAACCTCCGCCTCCCAGGTTCAGGTGATTCTCCTGCTTCAGCCTCTTGAGTAGCTGGGATTATAAGAGTGCGCCACCATACCCAGCTATTTATTTATTTATTTTTTATTTTTTTATTTTTTTGAGACAGAGTCTCGCTCTGTCGCCCAGGCTGGAGTGCAGTGGCCGGATCTGAACTCACTGCAAGCTCCGCCTCCCAGGTTTACGCCATTCTCCTGCCTCAGCCTCCCGAGTAGCTGGGACTACAGGTGCCCACCACCTCGCCCGGCTAGTTTTTTGTATTTTTTAGTAGAGACGGGGTTTCACCATGTTAGCCAGGATGGTCCCGATCTCCTGACCTTGTGATCCGCCTGTCTTGGCCTCCCAAAGTGCTGGGATTTTCTTGGACTCCCAAAGTGCTGGGATTAGAGGCTTGGGCCACCGTGCCCAGCCTATTTTTTTTATTTTTAGTAGAGACAGAGTTTCACCACATTGGCCAGGCTGATCTTGAACTCCTGGCCTCAACTGATCTGCCTGCCTCAGCCTCCCAGAGTGCTGGGATTACAGGTATAAGCCACTGCGCCCGGCTTATTAGGTGACTCCTGTTAGTACCTGGTTTTGGAAAATTAATGGTGGTCACATTACAGAAATAGTTTTGGGCTAATTTTTCTTCACCAAACAGCATTTTGACGTGCAAAAAACAAGGTAATTAAGTAAAAGGTATGGCAGAGGATGATTACCACGTAAATTCAAACCTCTGCACACCTTTGAAAAACAGCACAGCTCCTTGAGATCAAAGAAGTCTGCTCAGTCCGCACCTATGGCTCAGCTAGGAGAGAGACTCGGTACACAGACCAGGGGGTGATGGAGGAGACGGGGCTGTGAGGAGACCTCCCTTGTCAAGTCCGAGGCACTGGGCAGCCATCCTGCTTCTGAAAGGGCAGCGAGCCAGAAGGGAGTGCAGCTCCTTGGATGCTTGGTGGTAGAGGAAGAGGAAAGTTCCAGAAGATAAGGGTCCTAAGGAAGCAAGATAGTATCCAGAAGTCAGAAGAAGACAGATAAGCACCCAGGATGGATTTGTGCATTTGAGAAACTGTACCACCCTATACCGGCAGCAGAGGGCACTGCTCTTTGTCCTCTGTTCGTGATGAGCCAAGAAGAGGTTCCACAGGTCACTGGCGGGTGCATTCGCTTGGCAGAGAGAGTGCTGTCCACACTGGTGCAAGGAGAGAATGTGCCTTGTGGGGTGTGTGGGGAGCAGAAGGAGGAATCTATCTGTCTGGTCCTTCGCTGTCTCCTGTTAACCCCTGGTCGGCACTCGCCCAATGGGGGATTACCTGCTCCTCACTCCTGGGTTACATCATCCAGCCCCTTCAGTGCCCACTTAGGACGCCAGAGCCCATGCCCATACATGTGGCTTCTCACCTGCATCTGTGGGCGGAAGGAGATCAGGAAACTCTGGGCTCGTGGTCACTCAGCGTGGCTGCATGGAGCCAGTGGAAGGCCCAGCTCTTTTGGGTAAGAGACTTTCTGGCCCCTGGTGACAGGATGATATGGAACATGGATGGAGCCTTCAGAAGGAAGAAGGCAGTCAAAGGAACTTGAGATGATGCCAAATATATAGGTTTGATGTGGCACTTTTAAGTGAAGAAATGTAGGATGCCACCAAAATCCCTAGTTCCACCCACAGGAGAAGTGGCTCTTTCTGTGTAGAAAATCCTAACATGAATAATTCCAAACCCCCCAAAAATCACCATCCATACAAAGTTACAGGAACAAGACAGAACATTAGAGTTAAAACTTCCCAGTAGACAACTGTTTAAATTAATCAGGAAAATGAACAAAATACTCCAACGTGAATTAAACATATAACGAAACAAGCAGCGGCACCATGAATCTGATATTCAAAATTTCAGAATAGAAATGGACGGACAATGTGATGATACAAATGAGAGCAGACTAAATTCAGGAAAGAAATGGAAATAAAAGATAGATTCAGCCAGGCAGAAACTCTGACCTGTAATCACAGCACCTTGGGAGACGAGGCCTGGAGTTCAAGACCAACCTGGGCAACAGAATGAGATCCTGTCTCTACAAATAATTTTAAAAATTAGCGGATGTGGTGGCCCACGCCTGTGGTAGCAGCTACTCGGCAGGCTGAGGTGGGAGAGTTGCTTGAGCCCAGAAGGTTGAGGCTGCAGTGAGTCATGATTGTGCCACTGCAGTCTAGCCTGGGCAACACAGCAAGACCCCATTTCGGGGGGAAAAAAAACCTAAATCCTTTCTAAAATGAGGGCACGACAGGGACAATATGTATGACCAGACTGACAGTGGCAGACACAGGATGGATGTGAAAAGAAAACAAAACTGAAATAAAAGAGGCAAAAGGATCAGAAATAAAGTGACAGGAATAGAAAAGATCCAATATACATAAAATTGGGAGTCCCAGAGGAAGAAAATGCTAACAGTAAAATAACTAGTATTTTAAACTTACAGTCAAGAGTTTTCAGTAGCACCATGCAAAGCACCAAACAATCAACATCTTCAAAAAATGCAAAGAAAGCACTGAGGATGGTGCAGGATGGGGCAGGCAGAGAGGAGGGCAGGGGCAGAAACCACCTCCTAGGCCGAGGGGAGAAGCTTGGATTTCCTTCGTGGAGTGACGGGAAGCTGTTGGAGGGTGTGTCAGGAGGAGAATGGCATAGTGTAACTTGAAGGACCTCTCCGAAGGGTGGAGCACCAGGAGGCCATGGTGGAAGCAGAGCAGTCCGCAGGAGGGTGTCAGAGCCAGCAAGGATGCAGCGGACTCCACAGGAGGGGCCAAGAATGGAGAAGCCCGCATGTGTCCTGGAGTTACAACGGGCAGGACTTCTGGCTGGATGGGATCTGGCTGGACGGGATCTGGATAGACGGGATCTGGATGGACGGGATCTGGTTGGATGGGATCTGGATGGACGGGATATGAGGGGAAGGAGGCAGCAAGGAGAACCCCAAGGTGCTTGGCTCCAGCAGCTGAGGGGACTTTGGTGCCGTTCACCAAGACGGGCAAGACAGAGTGAGAACTGGGTTGGGGATGAAGTTGGACATTCTTCACAGTCTGGTGTCCAGGCTCGGACAAAGCTCCAGTGAGTGCTGAATCAGATCAATCTGCTTTGCTGTTGGAGTCTAGTCTGTGTGTGTTTTGAAGTCTGAGCGTGTCCCATGCTCCGCTGTGTCCTTGGTGGTTCCTGTCAGACCCCGACAGGGGTCCGGTCCCTCCTCCTCATTGTTCGTTTGTCTGTTTTTGAGGCCGGGTCTCACTTTGTCGCCCAGGCTAGAGTGCAGCGGCATGATCTCGGCTCCCTGAAATTTCCACCTCCTGGGCTCAAGCAATTATTTCACTTAGCTGAGACCACAGGCATGTACCACCACGCCTGGGTAATTTTTGTATTTTTTGTAGAGACAGGGTTTCCCCATGTTGCCTGGGCTGGTCTCTAACTCCTAGCCTGAAGCCATCCGCCTACTTCAGCCTCCCAAAGTACTGGGATTGCCAGTGTGCACCGCCTGCCACCCGGCCTTCTTCTCTTACTAACTCCACCTTCCATGTCTTGGCAGCTGTAAAGGACCTGACCAGAATGTGGATGTGACCAGGGCGCACCCTGACTCCCAGGGGAGGCGGCGGCGGCCTGACCGGGGGGCCCGCGGAGGCCAGGTGTTTTACAACAGCGAGTATGGCGAGCTGTCCGAGCCAAGCGAGGAGGACCACTGCTCCCCATCTGCCCGCGTGTCTTTCTTCATAGACAACAGCTACTAAGCAGCATCGGACGAGGCCCCCAGCGCTCGGGGGTTCAGGCCCAGCAGGGCGGGCAGAGGGCTGGACACCCAGGTTGGGAGCTCATCTGGTTTAACTCTGGTGGCACAGGAGTGTCCCTCCCTCCCTGCAAGCTTCTCAGCTGGGAAGAGCAGAACTCCAGGCCCGAGACCCCTGCGATTCTGTCACCACAACTGGCCAGGACCACGCTCCAGCTGCCCGGGCTCCTCCCGCTGAGATTCAGATGTCATTTAGTTCAGCATCCACAGGTGCTGGCCCCGGGGCCAGCCCTTCCATGGGAATGTCTCTGATGACCTCTTTTCATCACACTGGGTGGCGGCCTGGTCCCTGTTTTCCCGTGAGGAATCTGGTCTGGGAGTCACAGTGATGGAGGTCAAGGCATACTGGAGCAGAGTCTCCTGAACACCGTCTCCTCCACAGGCACACAGCCGTTCTTCCCGCGGAGGCCGGCTGGCCTCACCTGCCCCTTCGCAGTCGAAGGGAGGGGGGCTGTGTTTCCATCTCAAAGAAACAAGGGAGGAATTTGCAGGGTCCCTTGCACCCTGGGGTGGCCGCCGGTATGACAGACCGGTGACACAGGCAGCCTGCGCACCTGAGCCTGGGTGTCAAGAATCATTCTGCAGGTCTTTTTCAACAGCTTCGCAGACTGTGTAGCTGCTTTGAAGAATTTGCTTTCCAAATTCAGTGTGGAAGGCGCCCAGGGACAGTTACACTGAGTCTAGATGACTCTGGCACCCGCCCCAGGTCAGGGCCAGCAAAGCAGTCAGCGCCTCTGGAGAAGGCCCCCCGCTCTCCCACCTGGCCGAGACTCGAAGGAGCCTGGATCTGGAGCTGCCGGTCTGGTTCTTCCCTTTAGAGCCTGGATCTGCCACCTGCGGCCCCTCCTAAGCCGTGAACCAGCTCATGAGAGATGAGCACCATGGGATCCACTCAGGAAGGCTCGGGGCTGGCATGAAGGACCACCCAGCATTGCCCTGTGCCACCCAGCACTCAGTGGACATTCTGGGGCCCTGCCTTCGGCCTTTTCCTGGCCTGCGCCTGACATCAGCACCCTGGCTGGTCAGAACGCCACCCTCCCAGAGGAGCAGCCAGAGATCCTCTGAAGGCTGGAGCCATTCTGCTCAGGACCCCTATCCCAGCTCAGAGTGCCCAAACCCCTCACCAGGAGAAAGACCCACGTCCCCCGTTAGAACCACGGAGACTCACCACCACCCTGACTCCCCAAACCCACCCCACAAGATGCTTGCAGGACAGGCTCCACGCAGCGAGCAGGGGCTCGATCGGCTGACCCTCCCACCTCCCTTCCCTCCCCACCTCCCCTCCCCTTCCCACCTCCCCTTCCCTCCCCACCTCCCCCAGTGCATGTTACTCCAGGATACGTTGAATTCATGTATAAGGTCATCTTCATTGTCCCTGGGACCTCCCCTTCCTCTGCACCTCCTCCAACGTGGGACTGGCCTGTCGGGCTTCCCTAAGAGGAGCCCGAGGCTGTTCTCTGCAGAGGACCAGCCCGCCCAGTGCGCACTTCTCCTGTCTTCTCACTGCCCACCCAGGCATGTACCCGGAAGAAAACCAACTATGCCTTTCTAGACCATGTTCTCAGAAAAGATTGAAAATATTTAACAAGAGATAATAATAAATCTGATGCCAGTCTGTGTGTGTGTTGGGGACGGGAGTGTTGCTTTGTTGTTTTTGCTTCTGTAATCTAAATGGGAATACAGAAAAGTCCCCACATTGCGTTTGGACTTTTTTTTTTTTTTTTTTTTTGAGACAGAGTTTCGCTCTTTCGCTCAGGCTGGAGTTCAGTGGCACGATCTCAGCTCACTGCAACCTCATCTTCCAGTTTCAAGCGATTCTCCTGCCTCAGCCTCCCGAGTAGCTGGGATTACAGGTACCTGCCATCATGCCCAGCTACTTTTTATGTTTTTAGTAGAGGTGGGGTTTTACCATGTTGGCCAGGCTGGTCTCGAACTCCTGGCCTCGGCCTCTCAAAGTGCTGGGATTAGAGACATGAGCCACCGCGCCCGGCCGCTTTTCTTGTTTTGGTTGGTTGGTTGGTTTGTAGAAATGAGGTCTCACTGTGTTGCCCAGGCTGGATTTGGACATTTTAACTTTCCATTATAATTGACTGAATTTAGCCACTGACCTTGACCTATGCATCAACCCAAGTGTCCACCAACAGGGAGTCCTCCCATGCCCAGGCCTGAGCTGCTCCCCAAGCCCAAAGTATGCCCCTGTGTGGTGGTCATTGGAACACCTCCCCACTCCCATCCTGTACCACTTTCCTAGTGGCGCTGCACTCACATTTCTGGGCTCCTCTGGTCCTTCCTGTGTTGGACCTTCAGGGCTGGGCTCAAGTGTCCCTCCAGGTTCCAGCCACCCTCTCACACCTAGAGCACCACTCACTCCTGGCTGTGTGGATGGAAACAGCCAGTGAGCAGGGAGGGAGGAGTCACACCAGGCTACAGTGTGTGCCCACCGTGAGGGCCCCTTGGTCCCTCCTGCCTCCCAAGAACCTTCTCACCTTCTCCTCTCAGGCTCCAGCCCTTCTCCGGGTGCCACCGCTCGCCTGTGCCTCCCCACCTCCACCCCAGCCCTTCACTCGTCATTTCTGCCAAGAGCCCTTCGTCATCTGCTTGGGGGAGGTTTGGGGCCCAGGACATGTCCGAATGTCCTTTGATGCTATTGCCCCATGGTGTGAGGCACTGCCTAGGCCCAGGCGTTTGTGTCCAGCAGGCAGAGCTCCTGGGTGGCTGCTCAGAGCCACACATGGTCCTAGGACCTGGGGTTGGAACTTAAAGGCCGCAGCCCCTGCTGTGGAGTGAGGAAGAGGGAGGAGGAAGACCAGAGGGACAGGGAGGGAGGGGAGTGGGAGATGGGACAGGAGGCCACGGGGCCCTAGGGCCTGAGGGCCCAGAGTTGGGTCTGTTTCTTATTTTAAGGCTGGAGGGGCATTCGGAGACGGGCTGACGTCTTTGACTGACATGTTTGCTCTGAGAAGGAGGAATCTCGAAGGATCCTGCCTGGGCCTGCAGGGGGCAGCCCCAGGGGTGCCAGGATGGCTCTGGAAGGCCCTCTGGAAGAGGAGCTCCGTCATTAGCTGCCTGAATCCAGTACAGAACCCTACAGACACCCACATCGGATATTTGGGGAAAATCCTTTCCTCAGTGGTCTTCTCCAGCCACCCCAGGACCTGCATCCTTGATGCCTCACCTGAGGCCCTGGGTGTCCTTGGCTGAGGAGGGGTTGAGCCAAAGTCCCAGGCAAGCTGGGAGGACATTATGGGGACAGAGAGCCTGAATCCAGCCCTTGTGGCTTTCTCAGTTCTGGGAAGTTACCAGGTCCAGATGGGAGGAAAAGCCCAGAAGAGAAGGGGGAGCACACGAGCAGCAGCCGGGTCTGCAGGGGGTGCTGGGGTGCTGGCGAGCTAGGAGACCAGAGGGCTCCCCTAGAGGACTCCCACCCTAGACGCTCATTGTGCTTGGGCAGAGGGAATCCAAAAACTTCCAGCACCAAGACAGGCTCCCTCCCTCTCATTTCCCCACCCCATTACCACTCCCAGGCCACTCCACCCCAGTGGCCCACATCGGCTTTGGGTTTTTTATATTGTTCTGCGTGTTTTTTGAGACAAAGTTTCACTCTGTCACCCAGACTGGAGTGCAGTGGTGCAATCATAGCTCTCTGCAGCCTTCACCTCCTGTGCTCAAGCGATCCTCTCGCCTCGGCCTCCTGAGTAGCTGGGACTACAGGGGCTCACTATACCTAGACTCTGGTAGACTCTTGAAGCTGTGTGCTTAGTCCAGATAATCAGCCACAGTGTCCAAGGTGCTGGCCAGTCCCCAGGTCACTGGGGCCATCTCCACCCCAATCTCTGCATGTGGATTCAGGGAGGGGACCATAGCGTCGCTGAGAGGGGGCTGCCTTTGTGCCTTTGGCAACCACCAATGAGGCTTGGGTCTCCTCTGCCACTGGGCAGAGACCCGGGGGCAGGCTGGGCTCTGGGGGCTCCTCAGGGCTGGGAGCAGAGGATGGGATATCAGACGTGGCACCTGCAGCTGGTGAGCCTGAGCCCAGCACCTCCCCTCGGAGTCTCGGTTTCTCATTCATGACTGCGCCTTGCAGAGCTATGGTGATAAAACGCCCCAGTGGTGCTGGGGGAGACCCCACCCAGGTAAAAGCCCCTCTTCCGACCAAGTGATGTGAACAGGGGCATATGACCCCCACTGACTCCCCCACCCACCCATGCAACAGTTAACACCACACGCTCCCACCCATTCCCATGTGCCCGATGGACTGAAGGTTTGTGTCCTGAAATGCACATGTTAAAATCATACTCGCAGTGTGATGTTGTTAGGAGGCGGGGCACTTGGGAGGTGAGCAGGTCATGAGGGTGGAGCCCCTGGGAATGGGATCAGTGTCCTTACAAGAGGAGGCCAGAGAGCTCCCTAGCCCCCTTTCCACTGTGTGAGAAGTCAGCTGTCAGGAAACCAGGAATCGGCCCTCACCAGACCCCGGACCTGCCTGCGCCTTGATCTTGGCCTTCCCAGCTTCCAGGACTGTCAGGAAGAAATGTGAGCCCAGCCTCAAAGCAATGTGCGTAGGGGAAATGCGACCCTCCTGAGAGCGAACTGGGAGGTGTCTGAAGTCAGCAAGCGCCCCCCACTCCCCCCACCCTTGTTCTGCTCTGGAGGAGTATCTGGCTGCAGCCACCACCGTGGGGAGAGGGGACAATCTCCCCTTCCTGGGCCGAGTGGAGGACACCACCTTCCCCTCAGGGGCGCATCCAAAGAGGGAAGCAGAAACTCCTACGCTTTCCACCAGAGCCGCGGGCTCTATAAACCTGACGGTGGGCAGGGAGGCTAGAGGGTGTGGGGGCTGAACCGGGGCTCAAGGAGGAGCCCAGAGCGGCCACGAAGAAAGAGGATTAAGGGATTTGGAACATGCCTTGTGGGGAAAAGAAAGAGGTCAGCCTGTTACTGTGTCTATATAGAAGGAAGTAGACATAAGAGACTCCATTTGGTTCTGTATTTGAGATGCTGTTAATCTGTGACCCTACCCCCAACTTTGTCCTTGCAAGAGACTTGTGGTGTGGTGACTCAAGGTTTAATGGATATTGGGCTGTGCAGGATGTGTCTTTGTTAAACTAGTACCTGAAGGCAGCTTGCTGATTAAAAATCCTGCCCCTCCCTGGGCAATGGAACATCTCCAGATAAAACCCATTGTGTGCTTTGTTTACTGAGTAAGGAGAAAACCACCTTTAGGAATAAGGTGGGGCTTGCTGGAGCAATGCTGCTAAAAGGTTTATGGAGATGTTTGCATATGCATCTCAAGGCACAGCATTTTCCTTTAAACTTATTCACGTTACAAGGATTTTTGTTCATATGTCTTACTGCTGATTTCCTCCCTACAATGATCCTATTGTCCAGCCACTCCCTTATCTTTTTGATGGTAAAGATAATTATCAATAAATACTAAGGGAACTCAGAGGCCGGTGCCGGCGTGGGTCCTCTGTAAGCTGAGCGCCGGTCCCCTGGGTCCCGCTTTTCTTTCTCTATACTTTGTCTCTGTGTGCTTACTTCTTTTCTCAAGTCTCTCGTTCCACCTAACGAGAAGCACCCACAGGTGTGGAGGGGCAGGCTACCCCTTCAATGCCTGGGGCAGCCTGGGCTGCCCCTCTGTGGGACACAGGTGTGGAGTCAGCCGGGCAGCTCCCAGGGTCCCTCCCGTCCCTGGCTGCTGAGGCACTGCCAGGAGCTCCATCACAGCTGGCTTTTGGGCAGCAGGGCCACACAGGACTGCCCAGCCCTGGAAGGAGGCAGCTCCCCTGAGAAGGACATGGCCTCCCCTAGGGACAACCAGGTACCTGGAAGTCATCAGCCAGTCTCCACGGAGCGGCAGCAGTAACGGAAGGGAACACTTGGGCGGGGCCTTGCTTTTGGGACGGCAGCGAGTGCATCTCTGCCACGGTGGGATCGTGGCCTGGAGTCTGGGCTGGGACCTCCCCTGGGTCTGATCCCCCAACTCTCACCCCTGCCTGGCTGCTCCGAGCCCTGGAACACGGAGGCAGCACAGGATTCTGTGCCTTCCGGGTCAATGGGAGGGCCTTGCCACCCCCTGGGGATACTAGCCGTGTGAAGAGCGTGGCCTGGGCACCATGCAGACCCATCTCAGACTGCTGGGGACTGCAGGCAGGTCACTGATGTTCTCTGAGCTGTGTTTCTTCTGAATCATGAGGGTGATAATACCCTTCTCACCCCAGTACCATTCCATTCAGGAAACCACTTCAGTCCCTGGACTCGGTGGGGCTCTGTGGACTGGAGTGCTTTCCTCAGTGGAATGGTATTGGGGTGGGGAGGGCAGGGAGCACTGCTGGGCTCTCTCAGACTCCCTGGCTCACCTGCTGGGTACACAGAGGTGTGGAGCCCTGCCCAGGGTCATCCCATGAATCCCTGCCAGCACTCCCTTCCTCAGCCTCCTTCCTCACTGAACAGACTGGAGCAGGGAAGCCGGACGTAATGAGACCCCGTGCTTCCTTGGTGGCTGCGGCTGCTGTGGGCAGCTCGGTCCCTGGCACAGTGGGGTGAAGCCTCACAGGAGGGCCCTGGGGATAGCACCAGCGCTTGTGGGCCTGGGCCCAAACTAGTATCGGAGGTTTGGCACTGCTGGCTGCCAGCCTCTCACTCCAAGGAGGACAACTGTGTAAAAAATGGGAGCTGAGAGGCCGGGCGCAGTGGCTCACACCTGTAATCCCAGCACTTTAGAAGGTCAAGGCAAGTGGATCATGAGGTCAGGAAATCGAGACCATCCTGGCTAACACAATGAAACCCCGGCTGTGCTAAAAATACAAAAAATTAGCTGGGCATGGTGACACACACCTGTAGTCCCAGCTACTTGGGAGGCTGAGGCAGGAGAATCGCTTGAACCCGGGGGGCAGAGGTTGCAGTGAGCCGAGGTTGCGCCATTGCACTCCAGCCTGGTGACAGAGCAAAGCTCTGTCGAAAAAATAAAAATAGAAAAAAGGGAACTGTGAGATGGCAGAGAAGAATGAGGTACGAGGTCCTGGTGACATCCTTTGAGCCTGGATCAAGCTTTGCCTGAAGGCGGAGCCATTCCTGGAATTTCAGTCTTTGCTTAAGCCATGTGGGTCAGCTTTTCTGTCGCTTTCACCAAATGCCCTGAACCCACAAGGCAGGAACCTACTCTCCCTCCCCACAGCAGGGGAGGGCCCCGGACAGGGAAGGGGAAAAGGAAGTGGTTGAGAGCCGGATCAATATTGACCCAGGGACAGTGCCGCAGAGGGCACTCAGGATGTGCTCACGACACTGCCCAGCACCCTAGGGCCCATGGGGCCGAGCTATGAGGAAGGAGGACGGGGGTTGCGCAGGGAGTGCTGGCAGGGATTCATGGGGCAACCTTGGGCAGGGCTCCACGCCTCTGTGTACCCAGCAGGAGAGCCAGGGTACCTGGGAGGGCCCAGCAGCACTCCCTGCTCTGGCCTTACCTGCCGGGCATTGCCACACCCCAGCCTGCTCCCCACCAAACCACTTCCCACTGGCACAGGAGAAAGCCCGGGGTGTCCGCTGGAATAGGCAAGCTGCCTGTCCTTGTGGCCTGCTCAGGAGGGGGTCTGCTGCCGGCCGCTGTGGTGACCCTGGCCAGGAAGACTTCCCCGGGGGGACTTGGGGGTTGTGCTGACCAGGGCTGGGGGCCGAGACCAGGCTATGGCTAGGAGCCCCCACAAGTCCCTTGAAAAAGGGTCCCAGGACCATCGGGAAACACAGGGTGCCAGCTGATGACACCAGGGCTGCCCATCGGTCCCCACCTTCGGGTAGGAAAGTTTGCTCAGAAGGAGTGAGGAAGGGGGTCTCGGGGCCGGGGTCCAGCGCCTGCAGACATAGAACGAAGAGCAGTTTCCACTGGAACAGCACCACAGATTCCTCACAAAGCCCAAAATCATTACAGCGTGGAGAGCTAACCTAACCAGGGCCCAGCCGCCAGGACACCACGTGACAGCCACAGCTATCCCAGGAGAGCAGCAGTGGGCATGGGGGGGGGGGGGGCAGAAAACTGCAGCAATGAGCAGTCACCAAGCTGCCTGCTCTGGGGGGAAGCTGCACTCACCTGCCCAGGTGAGCACATCAGAGAGGCATGGGTGTCCAGAGTTCAACCCAGTTTGCTTAATAATTTATGTACTGAAGGCATTAGGAAGAGAGGGCACCAGAGAAAGAGGGATATCAAAGAGAGGGGCATCACAGAGAGTGGGGGCCTCAGAGAGAGAGGGGGCATCAGAGAGGGGGCCATGGGGGGGATGGAGGCATCAGAGTGGGCATCTGCTGCCTGGACAGCCCTCCACAGGTGTCTGTGGAAGCACCGCCACAGTGTGGGCCGGGCGGAGGCACCGTGAGCCTCTAGGCTCCCCCAGCAGGAGCACCCAGGGGCTGAGTACCCTGCTCCAAGGCCCTGAGTCCTTCAGTAGGCCCCAAATTCAGTATCTGGCCCCTTTCCCAGAACCGCAAAGTGCTTCTTTACCTTCCAGCTCTTCCTGCATTTCATGGGAGCGAGCAAGGTGTGCGTGTTTGTTTTGGCCCAAAAGATGCCCTGCAAACACCGCCCAGGACAGGCTGACCGTGTCATCTGCAGACAGTGCCAAGCACTTTCCCAGTGTCTCAGCAGAACTGCGCCCGCAGGGGCTGTGAGCAGGAATGGCAGGGAAGCCCAGGTTGATGCGAGGACGCTGTGCACCTGCCCCGTCCCATGCTGGGTGGACTCTGACACCCACCCTGGAAGCCTCACCTGGCCTGGCCTTCAAGGGGCAGGGCAGCAATTAGAGGGCATGGCAGCCCCAGGTCCATCCACACCCCAACTCCTGGAACCTTAGAATGTTAAGCTCAGCAGGGACAGTCTCAGCAGCCTGATTGGGGGCGTCATTGTGAGATGAGAGGACTGTCCTGGATTACCTAGGTGAGCCCTAAATGCAACACCACACACACTCATAAGATGGCGGCAGAGGTTTCACACTCACACCCACCCATACACACGCACATTCACACACACTTGCACACAATTCAAACACACACACGTATATCCACACCTATCCTCACTCCCACATACACTCAGACTCACATCCACACACACTTGTACACACATTCACACACTCAAACACACCCACTCCCCTTCACACACACAGTCTCATTCTCATTCACTGTCCATCTCTTACACACACTCACACACACACACAAGAGGAGGAGGCCACGTGACCAGGGAGGCAGAGACTGGAGTGATGCCGTCACCAGCCAAGGGACCCTGGCAGCCCCCATAAGCAGGGAGAGGCCAGGAGTGGATAAGCTCCTCCAGCCTCTGCAGGAAGAGCGGCCCTGCGGACACCTCGCCTTCACCTCGGTGACACCGCACTTCCGGGCTCCAGACCTGTGAGTGGCGTAATTGTGTTGTTTTCAGCCACCAGGTATGTGGTGACTTGTCACAGCAGCCTCAGGAAATGAATACAGGGGCAGCCGCTGACCCAGCCTTGCAGGTCTAGGCGCAGGCCAGACCCTCAGCCTGCCTGACCCCCAACTGCTGCAGAGGCTTCGCCAGGCGTGGTCCCCAGAGCCAGTGTGGGGTGAGGGGCTGGCCCAGCCTGGGGTGACCACAGCAGCTCAGGAGAGGAGAGCCCATCCTCTGGCCCTGTCAGCGGTGAGACGGGGACACGCTTCTCTGGGGATCTGGGGGATGGATTTTTGGAATCCGAAACCTTGGGGCACATGAGAACGAGGGCCTGTCACCACCCTGCTGGCTTGTGGGAAATGGGAACAGATCCACCCGAGGCACCATGAGCCGGAAGGGGGAGCGAGGTTATTTTGAAGACAAAGAATCCCTGGAGGCAGGTGCAAGGGGCCACTGTAGTGACCAGGACGCCAAGCGCTGCTGGGGACCCACGGATGACCGCCTCCCCTCCTCTTGGCCTCCACATCACCTGGTCTTTCCCACAGTCAGTGTTCTCCGGTCCCCAGGCAGCACGGGGAAAGGTGGCCCCAAAGTCAGCTCCCAAGATGCGTCCACTGTGATTGCTTGGGCCAAGGCGCCAGACCCTGCTCAGGAGAAGAACAAGCATCACGAGGATGTGGAGACACTGGAACCCTTGTGCGTTGTTGCTGGGAAGGCAGCGTGGTGCCTTCGCTGTGGGAGAGATGGCAGATCCTCGCCAAATGACACATGCAAATACCACAGGCTCCAGCCATTCTACCTTTCAGGAGCCACCCAGAAGAGCCAACAGCAGGGTCTCAAAGAAGCATTTGTACAGCCGTGTTCATGGCTGCGTTACAGCAGCAGTTAAAACATGCAAGCGCCTATGCGTCCACCCACAGGTGAAGTGAATGGGTGAAGAAAATGTGGCACAGCCGTGCAGTGGAGTAGTATCCTACCCTAAAAAGGAAGGAAACTGAAGGTCATGAATGAACCTTGAGGATATCACGCTAAGTGAAATAAGCCAGACACAAAAGACAAACACTGCCTGATCCCACTCACGAGGTGCCGGGCGTTGCCAAATTCAGAGACAGAAAGCAGAATGGTGGTGCCAGGGGCTGGGGGAGGGGAGTGGGGAGTGGTTTAATGGGCTCAGAGTTTCCGTTTTACAGGAGGAAAAGAGTTCTGGAAATGGACTGTGGTGATGTTTGCACAACATTGTGAATCTGCTTAATGCTAATGGAATGTACCCTTAAGATGGTGAAGATGGGCTGTGCAGGGTGGCTCACACCTGTAATCGCAGCACTTTGGGAGTCTGAGGCGGGAGGATTGCTTCAGGCCAGGATTTTGAGACCAGGTTGGTCAACATAGCAAGACCCTATCCCTACAAAAAATAAAAATAAATCAAGCCAGGCATGGTGGCTCACACCTGTAATCCCAGCACTTTGGGAGGCTGAGGCGAGTATTGCTTGAGGCTAGCAGTTCAAGACCAGTCTGGGCAACATAGTGAGACTATGTCTCTACAAAAAGTAAGCAAAATTAGTTGGATATAGTGGTGCGCACCTGGAGCCCTAGCTTCTTGGGAGGCAGAGGTGGGAGAAGCACTTGAGCCTGGGAGGTGGAGGCTGCAGGGAACCAACATCACATCACTACACACCAGCCTGGGTGACAGAGTGAGACTCTGTCTCAACAAACAAACAAAAAACAAAATCAAAATCCACTGAGTGTGGTGGCTCTCACCTCTAGTCTCAGCTACTTGGGAGTCTGAGGTGGGAGGATTGTGTGAGCTCAGGAGTTTGAGACCAGCCTGGGCAACATGGCAAGGCAGTGTCTTTACCGCCACCAAAAAAGGAATTAATTTCAAAATGTCTTTTAAAAAGAAAATGTATTTCCCATTAAAATTACTTCCATGATGACCAACAAAACACAACACAATCAAACTCCAGATTTATAATGCAAAAATCCCCCAAACAAAATAGTCAAGAAAAAGTGTAAGCAACACGCCTGTAATCCCAGCACTTTGGGAGGCTAAGGCAGGTGGATCACAAGGTCAGGAGATCAAGACCGTGCTGGCTAACATGGTGAAACCCCGTCTCTACCAAAAATACAAAAAATTAGCCGGGCGTGGTGGCGGCTCCTGTAGTCCCAGTTACTTGGGAGGCTGAGGCAGGAGAATGGCATGAACCCGGGAGGCGGAGCTTGCAGTGAGCCCAGATGGCGCCACTGCACTCCAGCCTGGCGAGACTCCGTCTCAAAAAAGCGAGACTCCGTCTCAAAAAAAAAAAAAAGAAAAAGAAAAGTGTAAATGACTTTTTACAATGTGAATGCCTGCACCTGATCATGACAGTTAGCAAGCCACAGCTGTCTGCAGGTGCGGAGGAGGCCGCAGTAGCCCCGGGTGGCTGAGGGATAAGACATGCCATCAGCCATGGCAAAGGCATTCCAGGACACTGCCGGAAGAGTCAGGTCTTCCCACCCGGGAGCCGGTGTACCATGCATGCCAGCTACGCTTTACAAAATAAAAGAGAGGCTTTGCACCAACGAATGCTGAGATCAGCCATGAACCAAAAAGTGAGTCACTCAATGCTCGATGCCTGGGGTCAAAAAATAGAGGTGGGAAAAAAGGGCTAAAAGCAAATTAATTTATGTATCATTTACAAAACTTTTCAAAAAGTGTTTTGCTCTCCATCTGTCATACTTCTGCAGTGACAGGCGAGTGAGAACATTTAGAGAGACTCTGGAACAGACCAGGCCCATCCACTGGTGTCGAGGCTAGTTTCGAAGACAGAGAAACGCCCCAGTTCTTTCTGTTTTGCACTATGACTGCCTGTGGCCCGGCCAGGGAGGTGGCCAGGAGTGAGGCCTGATCGTCTCTGGCGCCTCCACCTCGGCTTCCCCAAGCCCAGAAGGCGCCCACGAGGACCCCCATTGCCTGACATTGCCAGGGTCTGGGATCACAGGCAGGGACCACCGACCTGCTGCCGTCTCCCAGCCGGGACCTGCGCCGCCCGCGCACCTGCTCTGGCGCGAGGGAACCTCCGCCTCACCAGGGCCCCAGCCCTGCAGTGAGGCCCACGGGGTCAGACCGCAAAGTGAAGGTGCGCGCCGGGTGGGCCTCGGGGAGACAAAGGCCAGGCCTGCCTGCTCTCAGATGGCCCAGCTCTGGGTCCCAGCCCCTGCCAAGAGGAAGTACCCCAGGCAGGGAAGGGGTCACTGGCTTCCCAGGGCCCGCCGGCCGCAGCAGGAAGTTGGCCAGGGCTCCGCCATGAGCGGAGCAGGGAGGGCTTTCTCAGGAGCATGGGCGAGGCCGGCCTGGAGGGGCGAGGACCGGGTATATGAAGCCCCGAGGCCAGGCCCGGGCATCCGCAGGTCCCCAGCGCGCCCCGAGCCCCTGTGCCATGAAGCTCAGCGCCGCCCTCCTGGGGCTCTGCGTGGCCCTGTCCTACAGCTCTGGTGAGCGCCCCGGGCTCCTGGTCCGCACGGTGGGGCCTGAGGCCTCGGCGCCCACTGTGCCCCGCCCCTGCCCGCGCAGATCCTGGATCCCAGGGTCCCTCCAGCCTCGCCCAGCGCCCAGGGGGCTCCGCCACCCCGCGGCCCGTCCCGGGGCCCCGCGCCTGCGCTTCCCGCGCCTGCAGCCCTAGGCCTCCCTCCTCTCAGGGCTCTCTCCAGCCTCGAGCCAGGACAGGGGCCGCCCCTGGCCTGGGGACAGCCGTCTGTCCCCTCATCCTGCAAGGTGCAGCGCGAGGGTCCCCTCCTTTGGGGGGCCGCCCTAGAGCCGGCACAGAGTTCACCGGTCCTTCCGCCGCCCTCAGGCCACTGCGGTGTCCCTGCAGCGTGTCCTCGCGGGGCCGCCTCCCCAGAGCCCCTTGTGTCCCGGGGGCTCGCTCCCGGCAGGTCTCGGCGCAGGAGGGAGAGGGCGGTCAGGGAGCCGGGCAGGGTGCGACGGTTCCTGGGCGCCTTCCACGGGGGCGCGTCCTGGGCCCGCCTTCTGGGGACCCCTGCGCGCAGGCGGTGACCCCTCCCTGTTTGCTTACAGCTGCTGCTTTCTTTGTGGGTTCGGCCAAGCATGTGGCCCAGCCTGTCACTGAGCTGGAGTCGGGAGCAGAGGCCGCGGCCGGGACCCTGGCCAAGCCCCTTGACACCGCGGCCAACCCCCTTGGCAGCCTCAACCCCCTCGGCAGCCTCAACCCCCTCGGCAGCCTCAACCTGCTGAAACTCCTGCTGACAAGCCTGGGCATCCCCGTGAACCACCTCGTACAGGGCTCCCAAAAGTGTGTGGCTGAGCTGGGCCCCGAGGCCATGGGGGCCGTGAAGTCCCTGCTGGTAACGTGGGTACCCCGGGAACCCTTCCTGCACGGGCGTCCCTTCCCGGCCAGCCTCAAAATTGCACCAGAGGTGTCCAGGCCCTACGTCAGGGCTGTTTCCTGTCCGGCCCCTCCAAGCCCTGTCCCTGGGATAAGCCTGGGTCTCCCGGTGGGAACTGGGTGGGGCGCATCCGAGCTGCAGGGGCGGGGAGGGCTGAGGTGGCCCTGCGCGGGTGCGCGTCCCCCGGAGACGCCAGCGGACCCGCCCTGCTCCCACTCCCGACAGAGCCGGCTGCTGCCGCGCCCTCGCCTGAATTCTTGGGGGCAGGCCTGGGGGCCCTCAAGCTCGGCCTCTGCTTTCCAGGGGGTCCTGACAATGTTCGGCTGAGCCGAGACTGGAGTAGCTACACCTGAGGACAAGACGCTGCCCACCCGCGGGGCCTGAAAACCCCGCCACGGGGCGGACCGTCCCATCCCCGTCCCTTGCCCCTCTCAATAAACGTGGTTAAGAGCAGCTTGAGCCTGATATTTTCTCACCCAAATGCTGATGCCTGTGGGGGACCGAGAGTGCCAAGTCCCAGATTTGGTGAGGGGTGCCGAGGGAGAGAGGGAGGGTGCGAGAGTCTGCAGGTGGCACAGAGATGGGGCCAGCATCAGAGATAAACTGGATTTGGAAGCAAAACTGGCAGGTCTTTCTTCCTGTTGTGCTCTGTAACTGTTTTAGAAGCATAAACATTATCTACTCCTTGAAGACTGGCGAGATTGCAAACGCGCCAAAGTTATTTGCTGCTAAAATTGGAAAGTTTTTATTTTTTCCCTCTGTAATTGTAGATTTCTTTCTCGGAAATGGGGACGGAATGAGGGCTTCAGGAAATTCGCTGCTGGGCTTGTTTTCCCTGTGGTTTCTGCTGGTTTTGTTCACATAACCTAGCGGCTTTGATTCCTTCTGTTCTGCCAGAGAGACCACCTTTTGTCCCCTGATGCCAGTGCTGCCGGGAAGGTGCCCAGGGAACCCAGACGTCCACGTCCATTTCAGGGGAAGTTTCCCAGTAAACTTCCTTGCCGGGAAAAATAACTCTGCCGCACGTGGCTTGAGCAGGGCTTCTCTCCCCCCCACCATCGTGAATATCCACACAAGATTTAAAAATTTTTCTGGTTGGGCACAGTGGCACACACCCGTAATCCCAGTACTTTGAGAAGCCGAGGCAGGTGGATCACTTGAGTCCAGGAGTTTGAAACTGGCCTGGGCAACATGAGGAAACGCCGTCTCTACAAAAAATACAAAAACTGGGGGGGGGGGGGGGGGGGGGGGGGGG
>NC_045437.1:109644784-109693062 GCF_002776525.5 Piliocolobus tephrosceles | reverse complement strand
GGGGGGGGGGGGCGGTGGCTCATGCGTGTAATCCCAGCACTTTGGGAGGCTGAGGAGGGTGGGTCACGAGGTCAAGAGATCGAGACCATCCTAGCCAACGCGATGAAATCTCATCTCTACTAAAAACACAAAAATTAGCTAGGCATGGTGGCTCGAGCCTGTAGTCCCAGCTACTCAGGAGGTAGAGGCAGAAGAATCGCTTGAACCTGGGAGGCGGATATTGCAGTGAGCCAAGATGGTAGCTGGGCGCAGTGGCTCAGGCCTGTAATCCCAGCACTTTGGGAGGCCGAGGTGGGTGGATCACCTGAGGTTGGGAGTTTGAGACCAACCCTGACCAACATGGAGAAACCCCATCTCTACTAAAAATACAAAATTAGCCGGGTGTGGTGGCACATGCCTGTAATCCCAGCTGCTCGGGAGACTGAGGCAGGAGAATTGCTTGAACCCAGGAGGTGGAGGTTGCGGTGAGCTGGAGATTGAGCCACTGCACTCCAGCCTGGGCAATAAGAGTGAAACTCCGTCTAAAAAAAAAACAAAACAAGATCGTGTCACTGCACTCCAGCCTGGTGACAGAGTGAGACTCCGTCTAAAACAAAACAAAACAAAAAAACCCCCAAATACCAAAGTTATCCGGGCATGGTGGCCTGTGCCTGTAATCCCAGCTACTCAGGAGGCTGTGGCGGGAGGATCACTTGAACCAGAAAGGTCAGGCTGCAGTGAGCCGTGATTGCACCACTGCACTCCAGCCTGGTCAACAGAGAGATACCCCGTCTCAAAATACATAAATAATACAGTAAAATAAAAAGTTTGGCCATTTTGATGAGTTCACAAGCAAACCACAACAGGCAAGAAGCCACCTGGATCCAGATGCCATGAAATCTTATCCACACATTGCCCCCAAGGCCCTGCAGGGCTGTGGATCTTCACGGGGTGGGGAAGGCTTTGGTCTGGACAACAGTGAACCAAGAGTGAGAATCACAAGGTCATGGGGACACTGACCCCACCATGACCCCAGGCCCACCTCCCCCAGTATTATATATCCAGGCTTTTTGCAGGTTGTCTGCTAACAATTCCTTAACTAACTGGATTAAAACATCCGGGTAAATCATTATGGGAACATGTAGAGCCTGTTGGAACTGACGGTGGGTGGGCTGTGGTACTATTCTGAGATGGCCCTGCTACCCTCCACCCCTGGAATCTTTCCAGGAAAACAACAGGGGGAAAGCAAAGTGCTTAGTAAAAAAGGGAAACTGAGAATACCAGTTGAATTTCCAAGACCAGCTGCAACATCTAGCTTCCTTCCTCCTGTAGATTCCTGAAGAGAGACCAACATAATCCTGGAGGTGCTGGTCCCAAAGATACTGTTCGTCAGTGAGCAGGTATATGCAGACCTGCCCCCAAAGACCCAGGGAGCTAAGGGGCTGAAGAAAGAGTCTGACAAGCTCAGTTTCTCATAACCATTTAATAGGGACTTAGAACCAGAAGCCATGTCTCGGGTGGACTTGAGGTGGTGCATCCCCCGCTGTCAACTCCCAGCCCCACCAGGGTGTGTATATCACGGGGAAAAGGTACACATGCTTCAGCAGGGACGTGAGAGACAACGGAAGTCGACCCCTCAAAGGCAAGAGTGCTATGGCCAAAGTGCTGGGACTGAGTGAGGCATGACCATGGCGCCCAGCCCAAGGATAAAATGTTTTAAAATGGTTACAATGAAAAATATTTCATATTGCCACAAAAGACCAAACACAAATTCTTTAAAGCAGCCTCTAAAAGTGGAAGTTAGGAAAACAAATAAACTTAACTTGCTTTCTAACGGGGGCCTAACCACCAAGGAACTATTCTAAGTAATGTAACAATGTAGTAATTTAATTTACGCCCTGGGATGGGTCCACCCCAAGGACAAGAGGAACTGTGAAAACAATTTTAAACTTCTCTTATTGGCGGCATTGCTACACTGAGGCCATTCTGTGCATATTCTGTGACAACTCAGATGTGTAATCAGGTTACTGTCATTGAAGTCAGATTTCTGGCAAAGTTAAAAGAAGATGCTGATGATGTAAGAGTAAGTAAAACCTTAAGGCTCAAGATCACACTTGGAAGTATAATTGTAAATGCCTGATGTTTTTAGATGTGGAGTCTCACTCTGCCACCCAGGCTGGAGTGTAGTGATGCGATCACAGCTCACTGCAGCCTTGAACTCCTGGGCTCAGGCGATCCTCCCACCTCAGCCTCCCAAGTAGCTGGTACTATAGATGTGAGCCACTGCACCTAGCTTTTTTTTTTTTTTTTTTAATTTATGGCTGGCATGGTGGCTAATCCCAGCACTTTGGGAGGTTGAGGCAGGAGGATCCCTTGAGCCCAGGAGTTCAAGATCACCCTTGAACAAGGGCAGTAAGGTAAGACTTTATACAGAATATTTTAAAAATTAGCTGGGTGTGGTGGCACGCATCTGTAGTCCCAGCTACTTGGGAGGCTTAGGTGAGAGGGTCACTTGAGCCCAGAAAGTGAGCTGTGATTGTGCCACTGCACTCCAGCCTGGGTGAGTGAGACTCCTTCTCTGGGTGCCAAAGCAAGCCCCTGTCCCACCCCCCAAAAAAAACACCCCAGCATTAACAGGAGTTTGGAAGAAGTTGATTCCAGTCTAATGGATAACCGAGGGGTTCAAGGCTTCAGGTAGTAACTGCAGATGTGATAGAAATAACAAGATAACTTGAATTAGAAGTGAATCCTGACTGAAGATGTGGCTGCACTGCTGCAACCCCATGATAAAACTTGAACAGGTGAGGAGTGGAGTGAGGAGTTACTCCTTATGGATGAGCAAAGAAAGTGGTTTATTGAGATGGAATCTCCTCCCAGTGAAGAGGCTGCGAACCTCACTGAAATGACCACATAGGAGGTAGTTTTAGAAAAGAGTACACAAACTTAGTTGACAAAGCAGCAGCTGGTTTTGAGGGGATTAACTCCAATTTTGAAAGAAGTTCTACTGTGAGTAAAATTCTATCAAACACAATTGCATGCAACATAGAGAAATCTTTTGTGAAAGGAAGAGTCAATGCTGCAAACTTCATTGTCTTATTTTAAGAAGTTGCCACAGCCACCCCAACGTTCTGCAACCACCACCCTGATCAGTCAGCAGCCATCAACATTGAGACAAGATCCTCTACCAGCAAAACGATTCTCACTCACTGAAGGCTCAGATTTGTAGGCAATAAAGTATTTTAAAATTAAGGCATGTTCCTTAAGACATAATGCTATTGCATACTGAATAGACTACACTATCGTGTAAACGTAACTTTCACATGCACTGAGAAACCAAAAAGTTCATGACTTGCTTTACTGCAGTAGCCAGAAACAAAGCCCTCAATATCTCCGAGGTATGCCTGAATTCAGCTGTCCCAGCACTATCCATTGAGGATGCTACACTTTCCCCTATCGAGATATCTTGGCAAGTTTGTCACAGATCAATTGATGAGAAATGTAAGGGCTTATTTCTTGGGATTTAAATTCTATTCTATTGACCAATATGCTATCCTTATGCTAGAACCACACTGTCTTGATTATTGTAGCTTTGTAATTAGTTTTAAAATCAGGATGTTTTAGTCCTCCAACTTTGACCCTCTTCAAGACTGTTTGGCTATTTTGGAGGTCCCTTGGATTTCCATATGACTTTAAAGATTAGATTGTCAATTTCTGCAACAAACAAGAAGTCAGCTGGGATTCTGATAGAGACTGCATTGAATCTGTAGATCAATTTAGGGAATATTGCCATCTTAATATTATCCTTCAATCCAAGAACATGAATTCCTTGCTTTCTTGGGGGAAAGTCTTAGTCTTTCATCATTAAGTATAATATCAACTGTAGGTTCAGATTGAGGAAGTTCTCGGTTTTTTGTTTGTTTTTGAATGGAGAGTAAGTTTTGTCAATGATCCTATGCTTTTCTCCTTTATTCTACTGATACAATGCATCACCTTAATTGGATAAATCCCACTTGGTCATGGTGCAAAATCCTTTTTTATATGTTGCTGAATCCTATTTTGCTAGTATGTTTTTGAGGATTTTTGGATCTATATTTAAAAGTGATTGGTATGTAGTTTTCTTTGAGATATTTGTCTGGTTTTGATATCAGGGTAATCTTGACCTCATAGAATGAGTTAAAAAGTGTTCCCTCTTCTACTTTTTGAAGTTTGTGAGTAATTGGTATCAACTTAAATACTTGATAGCATTCACCAGTGAAGCCATCAGGGCCTATGCTTTTCATTTTGTAGTTTTTGCCAGTACTAATTCAATCTCTTTATTGCTGTACATCTATTCAGATTTTCTTTTCTTCTTGAGTCAGTTTTGGTAGTGTCTTTCTAGGAATCTATCCATGTCATCTACATTGTCTAATTCATTGGCATACAATTGTCCATAGCATTCCATAGTAATTCTTTTTATTCTATAAAGGTTGGTAGTAATGTCTCCCTTTCATTCCTGATTTTAGTAATTTAAGCAGTTTTTTATGTTCAGACTTAACGGCTCATCAATTTTGCTGATCTTTCCAAAGAATCAGTCTTTGATTCTCTATTGTTTTTTTTGTTTGTTTTGTTTTGTTTGTTTGAGACAGAGTCTCCCTCTCTCACCAGGCTGGAGTGCAGTGGCGCCATCTCGGCTCACTGCAACCTCTGCCTCCCGGGTTCAAGCAATTCTCCTGCCTTAGCTTCCTGAGTAGCTGGGACTACAGGCGTGCACCACCACACCCAGCTAATTTTTCTATTTTTAGTAGAGACGGGGTCTCACCGTATTGGCCAGTCTGGTCTCCAGCTCCCGACCTCGTGATCTGCCCACCTCGGCCTCCCAAAGTGTTGGGATTATAGGCGTGAGTCACCACGCCTGGCCCTATACTGTTATTCTAGTCTCTATTTCATGATTTTCTGCTCTAGTTCTAATTACTTCCTTCTTTCTGCTTGCTTTGGGTTTGGTTTACCATTTTCCAGTGTCTTAAGTTGAAAAGAAGATTTAAGATCGTTTTTCGATTTTTGAGATGGAGTCTTGCTCTGTCACCCAGGATGGAGCGCAGTGGTGTGATCTCAGCTCACTGCAAGCTCGGCCTCCCGGGTTCACGCCATTCTCCTGCCTCAGCCTCCTGAGTAGCTGGGACTACAGGCGCCTGTCACCACACCTGGTTAATTTTTTTTTTTTTTTTTTTTTGTATTTTTAGTAGAGATAGGGTTTCACCGTGTTAGCCAGGATGGTCTCGATCTCCTGACCTTGTGATCCGCCTGCCTCGGCCTCCCAAAGTGCTAGGAGCCACTGTGCATGGCCCCCAAATCTTTTAAAATGTGTTTATAAATTTAAGTATTGCTTTCACTGCATCCCATGTTTTCGTATATCGTCTTTTCATTTATTTCAAAGTATTTTCAAACTTCTCTGGTTTCACTTCATTGATGGGATAATATATTTGGTATGATTTCAATCCTTTTAAGCTTATTATGGCTTGTTTTATAGCATCACGTATGATCTGTCCTAGAGAATATTCCATGTACACCCGGGAGAAATGTATATTCTGGTATTGTTTTACTTGTCTATCAGGTTCAGTTGGTGTTTCCTGTTCACATCGATTAATGCTTAGCTGTTCTCTTGAGAGAAAGGTACTGAAATTTCCATTTATTATTGCTGAATTGTCAATTTCTCCCTTCCATTCTGTCAGCTTTTGCTTCCTGTAGTTTGGGGCTTTGTTGTTTGTTGTTGCTTATCATTAGATCTCCTTCTTTATCTCTAGGAACATT
Organism: Piliocolobus tephrosceles; assembly: GCF_002776525.5. NCBI lineage: Eukaryota > Metazoa > Chordata > Mammalia > Primates > Cercopithecidae > Piliocolobus > Piliocolobus tephrosceles. The sequence continues at coordinate 109,687,296 of NC_045437.1, read as the reverse complement.
TTGTTTCCTAGTCTATTTTGCCTGACATTAGTATAGCTCCAATTTTTATAGTTCCTGTTTGCATGACATCTTCTTCCATCCTTGTACTCTCAGCCTATGTGTCACCTTTATATCTAAAGTGCATTTCCTATAAATATCATATAGCTGAATCTTAAAAATTGATTCACATACCAAAGTTGTACCAAATATACTTGTTTTATAACTGAATCAAATCCCCAAAATCATTTAAAAAATTTTTTTGGACCCACATCAACAAACCTGCTATTTCCGCTTTATGGGAATCTATTGAACTTTGTAGCAAAAGTATTTGTTTCTAAGTACTCACGAATTCTTGCATTGACTCTAGAATACGAACATCAAATTCAAAGCAGTAATGCATGATTTAAAAAACTCTAAATTTTATTTTTTCGAGACAGGGTCTCCCTGTATTGCTCAGGCTGGTCTTAAACTCCCAACCTCGAGCAGTCCTTCTGCTTTGGCCTCCCTGAGTGCTGGGATTACAGATATGAGCCACCATGCTTGGCAGCTACTCTAAGTTTATCAGTGTATCAACAGTGTTCTTCAAATTTTACTTGTAGTCTTTGCAACTTATAAAATGTTAAATTACAATTAAAATTTTAAATGTCAGAAAATGCGTCAAATTCATATTCTTGATATAATTCTTTGCATTATAAAGTTTCAATTTCAACATAAATTCTTGTACCTGTGAACATCACAAATAAGCTTTTCCTTTCTTTGGAGCTTCACCTTTAGTTCACTCATATTCAGTGTGATATTGCTGAGAAAATGTGCACCATAGACTGACGTATTTTGCTTTAGATTATTGCATACATGATAGCATTCCTTTTATTGCAAAAGAATCTTAAATTGGAATCAACAATGAATCACTAAAACTCCTTCACAATTCAGCAAATAATAATTAGCAAAGACATGATCTTTAAACTGTCTTATTTATTATCATTATATTTTTTGAGATAAAGTCTCGCTCTTGTCGCCCAGGCTGGAGTGCAATGGCACGATCCCCACTCACCGCAACCTCCGCCTCCCGGATTCAAGCAATTCTCCTGCCTCTGTCTCCCGAGCAGCTGGGATTACAGGCGCCTGCCAGCACGCCCGGTTAATTTTGTATTTTTAGTAGAGACAGGGTTTCACCAGGTTGGCCAGGCTGGTCTTGAACTGCTGACCTCAGGAGATCCACTCACCTCAGCCTCCCAAAGTGCTGGGATTACAGGCGTGAGCCGCCACTGATTTTAAATTTAATAATTTGTATGTATATATATTTGTGTGTATATATGTGTGTCCATGTATATATCTCTGTGTATGTGTGTGTGTGTGTATATATATATATATTTGAGATGGAGTCTCCCTCTGTTGCCAGTCTGGAGGGCACTGGAGCGGTATCGGCTCACAGCAACCTCTGCCTCTTAGGTTCATGTGATTCTTCTGCCTCAGCCTCCCGAGTAGGTGGGACTACAGGTACACACCACCATGCCTGGCTACTTTTTGTATTTTTAGTAGAGATGGGGTTTCACCATGTTGGGCAGGATGGTCTCGATCTCCTGGCCTCATGATCTGCCTGCCTCGGCCTCCCAAAGTGCTGGGATTACAGGCGTGAGCCACCACACCTGGCCTCATGTGTATTTTTTAAACTAGAAAAATATGAACATACATCTCACTTTAACTACTAATTAGGATTTACATAGGCACAGGAACTGTCTGCATATAACATTTAGATAAATACACTATAATGTTACTTTGGTTAGTAGTAAAATACTGTTAGAATGAAGTCAATTTTTTGATACCATCTGGCAATGTGTTTAGGTGTCATACAAACAAGCAATGCAATGGTTCTCTATCTTAAACAATGCAACAATTAAAAGATGTGATCCTATAAACATGTGATCCTATAAAAATCGTTTTGCTTAACAAAAAAGAATATTTTTCAGTACCAGTCACAACAGCCATATTTCAAATGCTCAGACGCCACACATGGCTAGAGGCCACCACGCTGAACACTGCACATGGGAGGAGTTTCGCAGAGCTGAGGATTCTTGGATCCCTCCCTTCACTGGTTGTGTGCTGCTCTGCCTACACATCTTCCAATGCTGGGTCTTACCAGCAACCTCGGAAAGACAGTCTTTTTACATTTAAACTATTTTCAGTAATACAAAAAGTCAAAGGGAAATAGGCTAAAAGAATTAATTTAGCATCAAATGCTACCTTTTATCATTTTCTGGAATTACTAAGCTGTTTAGTAGGGGCACCATGGATTTCTCTTGCAGACTAAAATCTGAATAAATGGTAATGGGGAATGAAGTAAAATCCAGCTTGAGAAACAAGATTCTTCAACTAAATACTTTTGTCAGATGGGTAAAGGAAAAATGGGGGCCTTGGTGGCAGACACAGATTTTGAGTCAGGGTTTACGTAAAGAAAACAATGCCTGGACAAAACTCATTTATCCATCTCTTCATCCACACGTGAGGCAGGAATTGAGATTATTACTTCCCTTTCCTAAGTATTTCAAAATTTCCTTTCCTTTCTAGGCTTACTGCTCTGCAAGCCCGCCTCAGCTTAGCTGTCAACTGGACCACACCAGAAACCAGCCAACTAGTCTGACACCAAGTATCCGTCTCCCCTTTTAACGCACCCTGCACAGCGCCGCTACGGCTACCTTCCCAGTAGCCCGTTTCTTCCTCCACACCTATCGCATCTTCAGCACCCAGTGCACTAGATTTAGATCAAGAAACAACTGGAAGGATGATGCCTGTAAATCTTTATTTCCAAATTAAGCACAGAGTCTGACAATTGCAAATCTCTCAATTTTAAGTAAGCTTAGGCAACTTACTACTGGGTAACTCTGTAAGCCCAGAAGCTTTGATTCACTTTGCTGGTAAGCTGGAAGGTATCCAGCAATTAAAAGCTCTTGAGGCTGGCCTCAGGTCGGGCTTGACAGAGCAAGCCAATTTTCCTGTAACAGACCCAAACTCCTTTAACAGCTTTTGGGGAGATTAGAGTGATCTAAAAGTTTGTGATTCAAAGAAAATGAGGAAACTGACATCTCCTCGTTCATTTGATTAAAAATGTTAAATGTGCTGAAACTGCAGAAACTGGTTTTCATGCTACTTTGCAATCCAGCCGTCCTCCCAACCCCTAGCTAGACTAGCTGGTTAGACTCATTTATGTAACAATCTATTTAAAATATTATTCAGGGGAAATCTACTTACAAAAACATTTCTCAAATTCTCATAAAATTCTAGTAGAAAACTATCTTCTACAAGTTTCTTTTAATACATAACCACTCATTATGTTAAAATTATCTTTATAATACCTGTAAAAGCTTAAAGTCAATTTGAATACCTAAATAATAGTCTAAAAAGGGCATAAAACTCTCAGTATATAACATTGTTATCTAAAACCTAAAAACTTTATTCTAAATGTATTTCAGTTCATGTTTCTTTAGATACTTGTTCCTTTAAAGAACATTAACTGGAATTTATCAAGTAACATGGCACATACTTCATTAATTTTTCTTTTTTTTTTTTTAAGACAGGGTCTTGCTCTGTCACCCAGGTTGGGGTGCAGTGGTGCCATCCGGGCTCACTGCAAACCTTAGCCTCCCGGGCTCAAGCAATCCTCCTGTCTCAGCTTCCCGAGTGGCTGGAACAATAGGCATGCACCACCATGCCCAGCTAATTTTTATATTTTTTGTAGAGGTGGGCTTTTACCATATTGCCCAGGCTGGTCTTGAACCTCTGGGCTCAAGTGATCTGCCCACCTCGGCCTCTGAAAGTGCTGGGATTGATTATAGGCATGAGCTACTGCACCCCACCTATTAACTTTTTTATACTTATTTTTTGACAATTATATGGAGGAAGAAAAACTCACTATAGTGGTAAAACTGCATAGTCATGCACCGTGCATAATGACATTTTCGTCAAAGACTGACCACATATATGAGGATGGTCCGTAAGATATAACAGAGCTCCCTATTCTGATTTTTTTTTTTTTCAGAGTCTCACTTTGTCACTGAGGCTGGAGTACAGTGCCACAATCTCCTCACTGAAACCTCTACCTCCTGGGCTCAAGCAATTCTCCCACCTCAGCCTCTTAAGTAGCTGTGACCACAGGCATGTGCCACCATGCCCAGCTAATTTTTCTGTTTTATAGAGATGGGGGTTTCACCATGTTGCCCAGTCTGGTCTTGAACTCCTGGCCTCAAGTGATCCGCCCACCTCGGCCTCCCAAAATGAGATTACAGGCATGATCCACTGCACCCAGCCTCAGACATACCATTTTTTTTGACTCTGTCGCCCAGGCTGGAGTGCAGTGGTGTGATCTCAGCTCACTGCAAGTTCCGCCGCCTCCCGGGTTCACGCCATTCTCCTGCGTCAGTCTTCTGAGTAGCTGGGACTACAGGCGCCCGCTACCACGCCTAACTGTTTTTTAATTTTTATTTATTTTTCAGTAGAGACGGGGTTTCACTATGTTAGCCAGGATGGTCTTGGCCTCCCAAAGTGCTGGGATTACAGGCATGAGCAGCCGCGCCCGGCCTACTCTGTCTTTTCCATGTTTCCCGGCCTATTCTGTCTTTACCATTGTCTTACAACTGCTTACAATGTTCACTACAGTACCATGCTGTACAGGTTTCCAGCCTAGGAGCAACAGGCTAAGCCACAAAGCTGAGATATGTAACAGGCTACACCATTTAGGTTTGTGTAAATACAATCTGATGTTCACACAATGGCAAAATCGCCTAAGGATGCATTTCTCAGAATATATCCCCCTAATGTGCATCACTGTATTAAGGATTAAGTAGAACATGCCTACTTTAAAAATTGGAGATCAAAATATTCATTTTATCTAAACTGTCCAGATTTTGAATTTTTCCCACATGTACATAAAAATTTACATTTGCTATAGAAGTAGTTTCTCAAAGCAAAGGAACTCATGTTTTCTCAATTGTAAGCTGACATCTGAAGACTTACAAAGTCACACGTTTTTAAAGTTTACATATACAACAAAATAGAGGCAACAAGTAAAACATTTAATGAATTATTATAACCCCGACACAACGTTTGCTACTGTATTTAAAAGCATTTATTTAAAATATGTCAACCTCCTTCCAAAAGACGGAAGACACATGAGCCCATTTCTTATATCATGAGGTATAAGGTAACAACAACGAAAATCCTAAATGCAAAAGGACCATCAGTTGCCTAAATATAAAATTGAACTTTGGCAAAGATATAAGTGTTATACAGAATAACAGCCAATAAAGAAATACATTAGTTTACACCATTTCCCCATATCATGGCCCTGTCCCCCTGCATTCTTCCCTTTGGAAGGGTGAGTTACAACCCTGTCCCAGATGATTCAGAATTTTAAATACGTGGTCTGCTGATTAACATCTATTTTTCCTCAAACCTCAGTACTACAGCTATACAAATTACACTTCTAAAATATTTGAAACAGATATTGAATTTATTGGTTGGCTATGAGTAGGAAAATACATCGGTAAAGAAAAAAGACCCTGTATATAAATATAATACTAGCTAGTTACAATTTGACCAAGAAGGTTCCACTGAAAAGAACAGTACAAGCCCTTGTCACCGCCAGTCCATATGGTATATTCAGTTTCCCACCACCCTCATCAAAGAGCTGCCTGGGCGAATGGGACATTCTTTGAGCTTATAGTGCAGATAATGTGCTGGGTTTTGTTACATGAATGGTAAACAAGAGTTAGTCCAGTGCATTACACAAGATAATGTACTGTGAATAAAGACTAGACGCTTTATTTTAGACACTACTTCAACATACCAGTTACTAAAATTTATGTAACCAAAAAGAAGAGCAAAGTGAACATCTTAAAATACTGTTTATGAATGGTGAAGAACATCTGCTAAAGGAGTTCTTGGAATTATCTGCAACATTTGTACTGGATATTCTGATAGCTTTATTAAAAAAAAATGCTGTAATTGTTTTGCCTAGCTTGGTTTCAGTCCTTATATATGACCCCAAAACCTTAGAAGTCAGTATGGAAACTAGTTTCCATAAATTTAAATAGTACAAAGTGAAACTCTAAAACTTGAATGTTATTATTGAGAACCTGAATCTCAAAAGAGCTTTGAAATTTTAATTTAAACATTTAGAAGTGCATTCCATCCAATTTAATAATGTCCCTAAGTTTGAAAGTGCTAATAACCCCAAGTAAGTTTTCCTGGTTGTCACTAAATCATATTAAAAAAACACACACACACACAAAAAACCCACATTTTTGGAGATGTTCTCTGCCTATCTTTGGGACTATTAAAGTTGCACTCAACAATTCATTTCTACAACTTTAGCTTAAATTATGCCATAAATTAATTTAAATTCTCAAAGTATAAATAATTACCATTAATATGGTGAAGCTGTACTTCAAGAGATTTGCAACAAGGACTTGAGTGCCTTCAAACTTCTGATCTTTAAAACAGAAAACATGCCCTAAATTTTTTGTAAAACATTTCTAAAATGGATTTATCCAGCAAAAACACTGAAATTACATTATGGCAACACATTAAATATATTTGTTACAGAATTTTTGAAAAAAAATCTACACCATGAAAACATACTAGTTTTTATTGCATTTGAGGGAGTATAGATTATTGAAAATTATTTAGGACACAGAAAATACCTAAAACATGAAACCTTTCTTAACAAAAGCATCATTGTCTATTTTGGTGTGACTGTTTATTCCCTACAGACCCCAAATATTTCTTCCTCTTTTGAAGGTTACAGTTGAAAATCTACACTCTTGGTTCAATTTATCACTGTCCAAATAAGGTGGAGAAGCTGTTCAAACTGATCCACAGAATGCAGTATGCCTGGAAGAGGCAAAACAAGTATTTTCAAGACATAACAGGCCATTATATCTTAATATGCTGCCCCAAATTCAAATATATTGTAGACAATAACAAATACAGATGAATACATTTTGTGTAAAGCTCAAACCTTTAGCATCTAACAAGTGCACTCTAGCTCCAGCATCTATGAAAAGATGACATCCTCCATTAACAAACACAAAATGAGTAAGTGCTCCTTCTCTCCCGCTTCCATAATGCTCTCTGGACCTGTGATTACATAATGCAGATCGTAGGAAAAGCTGCTTCCTCAGCCTCATTAGTCCAACCAGCTCCAGCTCACCTTCACTGGAAATTGTCATGATGCATATTACCAACACAGTGTTCAGGAAAAATGAGTAAACATACCTTTTATTCACACTCTATAAAAAAACCAATAACAAAACCCCATACAAAGTTATGCACTGGTTCTACATCAATACGAGCTTTCCAATGTTCTGATTATAAACTGGATGTGTTTGGTGTCAGCACAACTTAAACAAAAAGCAAAAAACAAAACCAAAACATCACAATGAAATCCTAGAAAAAACAAAAAAACAAAAAACCCTCAAAGGAAAGAAACAGGTCCAAGACAAAGATTCAACATCAAAACCTTTTAGAGAATTTTTTAAAAGGAAAAAAAAAAATCATTTCCCAAACGACTCATTCTCTATATAAAAATTGTTAGTAACAGTCAATATTTTTTTTCCTAATGCTCACATGGCGTCCTTTTGCTCCCCTGCCTGCAGTTGAAACAAAAGCAGTTTGGTCAAACTCCCTCTGAATTCATTTGACTTTTGAGAGAAGAATTAATAAATGAGAACAGACCATGTACACGTTCACTTTGCAAAGTTAAAGCTGGTTTTCATCTCTATTCTACTAATGGCACTACAGGCAAAATAGAGGGTGTGATGTAACTTTTATCTTGGTTGACACACTAAAATGACTTAGTCATTTAAAAAATGATCTGAAGAATTGTCTTAGGGACCTGTTTTGAAAATACATCTAATTCATACTGCTTCATAAATGGAAAATTACTTCTTCTTAAAAAAGGATTAAAAAAATAACAAAAAGACTAAGGAATACAAGGACAACAAAAAGAATTCACATGATAGTAGTATTCCGGGTGACAAGCAGCACACTGCAATGACACCGAGAAGCAGTGCTTGGATCTGGTGAGCAAAGATCCAGGGACTCACCCTATAACATGTTCCAAAATGTGATATTCAATGCTTCACAATGGGAAAAAGCCACAGCTCATACAAAAGCATTTTCATAAAATTCTCACAAATGTTAAACAGTATTTTAAAAATATAAAAGAGGATGCACAGATTTTCTCTGCATGCACAGGCAGTGCTTGGTGAGAACAAATTTAGGCAGGCACAGTGGAGATTGGACAGGAAGTGTCTCAAAAAAGAGTTAAGAAGCTGTACCTAAGCAGCTGTAGTTTTTTAACTTAAAAAAGATTTAAAAATATCAGAATGTACATATATCAACCATTACATTCAGTCCATAAATGTCTACAGATCATCACTGTTCGGCTTATCTGTCCTGGTAGATAGTTTTCATAAAAATTCATGAATAAGTTGCCTCTGGTCTGAAAACATCCTCAGGTTTAAGCAGATTTGTATGTAAAGAACCATGTTCTCAATTTAAAAATAAAGTAGTACAAAAGGGCTAACAAAACCCTAAGAGTGCAAATCACAAGCAGAGAAAGTCTGTTGCAGCTTCTTTTACAAGCTGGCCTTTGTAACACATGAAACAGGTTCTTTTTCTTTAAAAAAAATTTAGCCTTAGTTTACAATACAATCATTTCCAAATGATTTTTTTTAGTACAAAATTTCATAAATCAGGTCTTCTGTGGATCATATACAATCATAAAGGCTAAATTCAGATTCTATATTTTACAAACAAGTCTGAAAAAGGAGGGAGTAAAGTATGGAATAATGGTCTCTGGATGTTACTACTGGCCTCAAAAAAGTAGTGCTACAGATTTCTGTGCAAAGAGAATATGCTGTTCAAACATTTTCCTATTTCAAGGCATGAAAATATTATATTGGATAGAAGAAATAGGAAAATTTCTTATAACAAATTAAAGATAGGTGCAAACACACCAATCCCTGTCTAGCAGTATAAAGCATATTGGGCTCAGAATTTGTCTGTTGCTAGCACCTGGCTTTCATACTATATCCTTATCAAATAATCAGATTGAAAATCCAAATCATTCTTAAGCAAACAAAAATCCTCAGTGGCCATACCTCACTCCCCTATGTTCAGATTTTCACAAGTTTACAAGTGAATCAAGGCTGTCCTCTGAAGGTGCTTGACTACCTCCTGCCAGGAAGGTGGATGCCGTTGACTTGGGGCAGGAAAGGCAGTAAGAGCTCCAGTTGTGCAAAAAGTGAGAAGTGGTCAGAGGGAATGAGGGGGTGCGGGCAGCCACTGATGTTATTCTCAACCAGCCAGTGGTGGTCCAGAGGGCCCAGGATGCCTAAGGTATTCAGCTGAGGTTTAGAATAGAAAATGTAGTCGATTATACCCTGAAAAACAACAGAAAAAAAGATAAGCACCACATAAGACAACACTAAAATCCTGAGTGCTTTCAAGACATGTCTTTACTGTCATGTTTGGTGAACAGAACAAAACAAGTGAAACTTACTAGCTTGTAGGATGAGGTCTGTATTACATACACCAAATGGTCCCCTTGCAAAATGTCAAATCTAGCAGAACGAAGCATTCTTCTTATCTGGATCTTTAATAAGACCTAAAAGACCCCTCAGGATGCAGCCTCTGCTTCTCTTTCCTAGACTAATTTGTGCCACTTTCCCTGCTGCCACACTAGCCTTTGGAGTTAGAAAGGGGTGAGGATGGGAGGGGAACCTGTAGGTACCAAGTTCTTTCCTGCCCCAGGACACACACACACACCCCACACTCCACCCAGCATTTTCCTGCCCCAGGACAGACACACACACTCTCTCTCTCTCTCTCTCCCCCGCCGCCATTCTGCCTGGAACACTTTCTTCTACTTCTTATGAGGTCAATTCCTTCCTAACCTTTCAATGTCAGGTTCAACTGCTTTCCAAAGACCTTCCCGAATCCTGCTCCTACCTACTTAGCTACCCTACCTCCCACCACTGATTCACTTCCCTTGCTAATGGCCATCTCAAGGTATAATTATCTATTCATTTGTGTGGTTGAGACTCATCTCTCATCACATCTCAGCTCCACAAGGGCAGGACTGTCTCTACCTGACCCCCTTTTCTCTCAGCAGCACCCCGCCACGGCATCTAATAAACTGTTCCCATCTGATGGTTCTGCTCCTCTCCTCGACATGCTCTTGGCCAAATGTACTAAAGGACAGTCAAGTATCTTCTTCCTGCCTCTGTATCAGCAACAGAAAGAAAACCCTAAGCTTTCCCACCCTTTGGTTACTACCTATGCCTTCTCTTCAATGTCTCCTGAAGAATCTGAAAGGAAGGGGCACTTGAGGATCAACAGGGGTTTACTTTTTATGCTCTAAGGTGCAAGAGCTCCTGAGATACTGTCTAAACTCTTATTTACACTCTGACAATCGAATCTAAATGATTACTTTTCCAGCAGCAGAAACAGAAAGCTGGGAGTTAAGAACGCAGAAATGCAACAAGTAGTTTAAAAGGCAGCTGAGTCAGATGCGGTAGCTCCTGTCTATAATCCCAGCACTTTGGGAGGCTAAGGCAAGGAGGATTGCCCGAGGCCAGGGGTTCAAGACCAGGCTGGGCAATATAGCAAGACTCTGTCTTTACAAAAAATTACCCAAAAAAAAATGATTTGGGTATGGTGGCGCAAACCTGTAGTCCTAGTTAGTGGGGAAGCTGAGGCAGGAGGGTTGCCTGAGCCCAGGAGTTGGAGGCTGGTGTGTTATCATCACATTACTGTACTTCAGCCTAGGCAACAGAGTGAGACATCTCTTTTTAGAAAAACGACAGCTGAACACAAGAAAGTGACAGCCCTAAACAATCGCTAACGTTAAAAATGATGATAGTCTGACCAGGGGCGCCTGTAATCCCAGCACTTCGGGAGGCTAAGATGGGTGGATCACATGAGGCCAGGAGTTCGAGACCAGCCTGGCCAACATGGTGAAATTCCGTCTCTACTAAAAATACAAAAATTAGCCAGGTGTGGTGGCAGGCGCCTGTAATCTCAGCTACTTGGGAGGCTGAGGTATAATAATCACTTGAACCTGGGTGGAGGCTGCACTGAGCTGAGATCGTGCCACTGCACTCCAGCCTGGGCAACAGAGTAAGACTCTCTGGGGGGTAAAAAAAAGATGTATCTTAGAAACACTTAAAAATGGCTAATATAAACCACATTTTGGCATGCAAAAGAGTTTAGTTTCAATTAAAATGTTAAGAGACGGAACGTCTTACCCCAAATGTCACCCAAATTAGTTACTATGGTGCTGTATATCTAGCTATTAGTAAGCAGAATATAAGAAACATAATTGTGGCCAGGCGTGTGGCTCACGCCTGTAATCCCAGCACTTTAGGAGGCCAAGACGGGCGGATCACGAGGTCAGGAGATCGAGACCATCCTGGCTAACACGGTGAAATCCCGTCTCTACTAAAAAATACAAAAAAACTAGCCGGGCAAGGTGGCGGGCGCCTGTAGCCCCAGCTACTTGGGAGGCTGAGGCAGGAAAATGGCGTGAACCCGGGAGGCAGAGCTTGCAGTGAGCTGAGATCCTGCCACTGCACTCCAGCCTAGGCAACAGAGTGAGACTCCGTCTCAAAAAAAAAAAAAAAAAAAAAAAACACATAATTGCCCCTAAAAGGTGAAAAAGTCAACTTAGGAATTTTACAGATTATTTCATCTGACTTCTTATCCTGAAAAATATTAGAATAAATATCTACAAAGTAAGGATATAACAGCAATGACGTGGACTTCTAAACAAGGCAATAAAAGAATATTACTGGCTGAGCACAGTGGTTCAAGCCTGTAATCCCAGCACGCTGGGAGGCTGACGTGCAAGAATCATTTCAGGAAGGAGTTCAAGACCAGCCTGGGCGTAGTGAGACCCCCATCTCTACAAAAAATACAAGAATTAGTCAGGCATGGTAGTAGGCGCCTGTAGTCCCAGCTACTAGTGAGGCCGAGGTGAGAGGATCATTTGAGCACACATGGTTGAAGCTGCAGTGAGCCATCATTGTGCCACTGTACTCCAGCCTGGGTAACAGAGTGAGACCTTGTCTCAAACAAAAAACAAAGAATATTGCTGTCAATCAATTCAAGATTGCTTCATTCCAGTCTGAACACATATCCACATTTTTAAAGACATAATGATGCATCAGAAGACTTGCCAGTAAAATAGAGGTTTGAAAAACTTATCAGTCTCAAGACACACCTTGAAATCAAATGTGTAATTTGTGTAAGGCATCAGGCCACTCTCATAGGCACTCTTTAACTTGAAACCATGAGTGATCCTTCCATTGGTGGTTCCATTCTTCCCGTGACAGCTGAAGTTGGTAAGACTTTCATTATACCTCAACTCCTTAAAGTCTTTGTGATTTGTTTCTACTCCACCCGTGCTCAAATATTCTACAACACCTACAACAAAGACAAATTTTTTTTATCGTCAAATACAATATAAACAAAAAGTAATTTTAAAAGATCATGCAATAGTAAAAAGTTTTTAACTATACATAATCCCACGTTCCAAAATGTTTCCTTTTACATTTGCCAGGACTTGTCCAAATCTATTTTTACACAGCTGTAATCACAGAATACTGAATAGTTTATACTTTGCTTTATGAACATGTGTCTTCCCAATTATCATTCTTTAATGCACAATGTAACTGGGCTGGTGGATAATATTTATGGTTACTTATTTTGTAAAATGCAGGTAGTTTCCACTTTTTACAAAGAATTAAAGATAACACCACAATCAACATTTTAGTATGCAGACTTCCTGCTTTATGCTCAATTATTTGCTTGGTATAAAATCCCAGGATTAGGACTGAATGTGCCATTTTATGACACTGCCAGCTATGGAACAGAATACCACCAGCTAGTTACAGAGCAAGTGTCCACATTCCTAGTCAAGTACTTTCCCAATTGACTAAGCATAGATGGGCTCTGAAAATAAACTTCCATTTGCATTTTATTCACAAATTAGCAAGGCTGGACATTTTCTGACCTGCCTGCTATTATAATATTGTATTTCTCAATGCTGAAATGGGTCTTGGATATTAATGTGACTAGATTTTCTCTTTGCCCCTCAGATACTTTGTAGCTACACAGAAAGTAGAAAGCATGTACAGAAATTGTCAGACTACTACTCAACTGCTTCAGCAGCAGTAATCCCCAGACAACCTGATGAGATGAAATAATTACAGATTTTAGATAGTTTTGATTTTCCCTGAAATCGAACTTTTTTTTTTTTTTGAAACGGAGTCTCGCTCTCTCTCTCAGGCTGGAGTGCAGTGGCGTGATCTCGGCTCACTGCAAGCTCCGCCTCCCGGGTTCATGCCATTTTCCTGCCTCAGCCTCCCAAGTAGCTGGGACTACAGGCGCCTGCCACCACGACCAGCTAAATTTTGGTACTTTTAGTAGAGACGGGGTTTCACGGTGTTAGCCAGGATGGTCTTGATCTTCTGATCTCGTGATCCACCTGTCTCGGCCTCCCAAAGTGCTGGGATTATAGGCGTGAGCCACTGCGCCCGGCCTGAAATCGAATTTTAACTCAGTTTCTTTCTTTTCTTCTTCTTCTTCTTTTTTTTTTTTTTTGGAGATAGTCTCACTGTCACCCAGGCTGGAGTGCAGTGGGACAATCTTGGCTCACTGCAATTTCTGCCTCCGGGGTTCCATTCATTCTTGTGCCTCAACCTTCGGGTAGCTGGGATTACAGGCCTGCACCACCACGCCTGGCTAATTTTTGTATTTTCAGTAGAGACAGGGTTTCATCATGTTGGCCAGGCTGGTCTCAAACTGCTGGCCTCAAGTGATCCGCCTGCCTCGGCTCCCCAACGTGCTGGGGTTTTCTTTCTTCCTAACGGCTCTATCTATTGTGATGTCAATAATGTGCTTCCCAAGGCGCATGTGTGTGTGTTCATGTATACATTCAAGTCCAAGGGGAAGTATTCCTGTGTGTATAAATGAGTGGAAACACGAAAAGGAAGAAATAGTTTGTTATTACAAGGGCTATTGTTTATTGCATACTATCTATGGAAAGAGCATTCCAGATCAGGCTTTCTGTATTCTACATTTTAATAATCAAGATCTTTGTTGAAATCGCTTGACTGATATGTGTGTAAATAAAGGAGCTCAATTTCTACTTGAGGTGTATTTTTCTAATCAAGTTACAAATACGTGCAAAATTGAGATTCCATAATTTTAACTCAAATTTAAACTATGATTATATTACCAGATGTTGGAATCCTAAAGGGGTTGTCTCAATAACCATAATTATCTCTGACTTGGGGGTAATAAAACGGAACTACATATGTTCTTTAAAGAGTTATTTCACGTTACTGGTTATGTGTTTATTCAAGATGATTAACATCCTTCTCCTCAAGTTTCCGTAATATCCTTTCATCTTCAAAATGGCCCCTCCACCCCAACGTGATGTTTAAAACCTGCTCACAGCTGCCATTACAAACTGAATTTTTATTTGGACTTAATTTGGAATGATCAGAAACAAAACATTACTAAATCATTTTACGTCAAAGAATATTCTACATAAAATCACATTATTTTCTTACCAGAGTCTGGCAAAGAATTAAGATCTGCACATAACACAAGTGGAATAGTTCCAAATTCTCCCAAAACACTGGATTTGAGGTTGCGAGAGGCTTTATCAATAATGTTCTTCACTTCTGAGAGGAACATCATAGTCTGCACCAACTTCACATCGGAGTACTCAGGGTCCCAATGCATGTGCGCATTGGCCACGAGAATGAGCTGTTTTTCTGTTCCAAGATGTGGCTTTCCAGCTACATTAGATAAAAACGAAACAAAGAAAGAGACAAAACCCGCCCATCAGCCCATATATTCTTACAGCGTTTGAAAGCAAATAATCTCTGAGTCCCAGAATAGAAAAGACACCTAAAATTTCCACCGGATGCCTGAATGTGCCCTACAACAAATCTGAGAAATACACATCTAAACCTGGGTTGGTGCTTCCAGCACAGGGCATTCACTACTTGTGCAAAAACAGCCCTATTTGGGACAGCTTGATTTTTAAAATTCTGTCTCCTTGAAACTTTTGGTCTTAGTTTGGATGTCCTAAATCAAGCCTCACAAAATTACATCTAAACCTGCTTTCTTAGATGTAAGTCCTATTTCCATTTTTTTCTATACTTCACATTAAATATCTCTAGTTCCAACTGTTCCTCAAGGGACACAAGTTTCAGCTCCCAGCATAACAGTCACTTGAAATATACTTTCAATTTGAAGTGGTCCATTTATCCCAAACTTAAGACCTTTAAAATAATTATTTTCTTTTATATTTTTCTTTCTTTCTTCTTTTTTTTTTTTTTTTTTTGAGACGGAGTCTCGCTCTGCCCCCAGGCTGGAGTGCAGTGGCGTGATCTCGGCTCACTGCAAGCTCCACCTCCCGGGTTCACGCCATTTTCCTGCCTCAGACTCCCAAGTAGCTGGGACTACAGGCGCCTGCCGCTACGCCCAGCTAATTTTTTTGTATTTTTAGTAGAGATGGGGTTTCACTGTGTAAGCCAGGATGGTCTCCATCTCCTGACCTCGTGATCCGCCCACCTCGGCCTCCCAAAGTGCTGGGATTACAGGCGTGAGCCACCGCGCCCGGCCTATATTTTTCTTTATTTTTTTGAGAAGCAGTCTCACTGTGTCACCCAGGCTGGATGCAGTGGGGCAATCTCAGCTCACTGCAACCTCTGCCTCCCAGGTTCAAGCAATTCTCTCCCTCAGCCTCCCGAGTAGCTGGGATTACAGGCGCCTACCACCACAGTCAGCTAATAAAATGATTATTTTAAATAGATCAGGAAAAGAAGTCAGCTTACAGGATATCCTTGCTTCCAAAAAATTACAAACATGTATGGAGTTCTTACCCCTGAGCAGTTATTTTAATTAATATTTACTTCAACATTTCTTTTTTATATGAAAAATTCTTAAGTGCAAAAAAAAAATGTTTCTTAATGCTTTTCAAGGCTTCTAATACTTTAACAGGCAATGCTTTCTCATGTTGTTTTGTGGTAGAGTAAAAGAGATACATTTCAGGAAAGACAACTTCTCACTGAGTTTCTTCAGGTGTTAGACAAGACCATGAATACACAATGAAATTTCTGTTTTCTACTCTTTTGAAGATTTCTAGTCAGAGCTAGTCAATTTTACAGGAAGTGAAGGGCACTCACACGGCATTTCAATCGATTCCTTCCGAAGTTCTAGCAGTACTGCAACCCCAATGTTATCTTTTGTCATGACTCTGTTCAGCATAGCTTCAGACCCCTCAGAATTTGCCATGGCTAGCTGATTAAATTCAACAGTGTGTTTCTGAACCAAAGTAAATCTAAAACAAAAACAACACACAACACACACAGAGTTGGGAATACCAAGAGGTTAGCTTTGTGGGAAATGTAGTTTTCCCAAACTTCCTTCACAGATACGATGGCACTTAAATCACATTATGGAAAATCCTCCACGGTTAGCACCAAGGTTCGCACATCCATTTAAAGTTGCTCTCAGTCTGTTATTGATACAAATAACAACTTGAAATACTTTTACAACTGAAGAAAATGTAGTAATCTTCTGTTTAGGTTTTATGTTGGAATATTCTACCTTGTAATTTTTAAACAATTCTTTTCTGAAGTATGGGTTTAAGAATCCCTGTACTGTCCTAGAGGGAATTTTAAGTACATGGTATTTCAATTAACAATTGGAGTTAAACCCTAGTAAACACCTGAAGAAACAGCAGTACTTTAAGCATGTCTCCAAAACAAGGTTATTTCTGATGATTAAAAACAAACAATCCCCTAGGTCAAACAGCATCATTTTCTTGAGTAATAATAATATAGTGCCTCATTCTCTCATTTGCGAATTCATTTCCACACCCTTGGCCCCCACCCTGCAAATACTGAGAAAATGTTATTTTTCAAAAATAAGATGACTTACTTTTCTGTCTTGAAGAATATTGCACAGCCATCAACATGTTTCCTTTCTTGTTCTGACATTGTCCTAGCTCTAGACTTAGGACTGAAGAATCCATTATAACCACGTTCTTTCAGTTCTACCAGAAAAAAACTGTAATACTGTTCTGTTTCAACCTCCTGAAAAATTGTAAACAGCACAGTCATTTCATAAGAAAAAAATTAGTCTGCATATTAACTTTCATGTACAGTTTGAGAGCTTGAAATAATTTCCAAGGACTCGTCTGCAAATTAAAATGTAACATCTTTTCACACCAGGCTTGGTGGCTCATGTCTGTAATCCCAGCACTTTGGGAGGCTGAGGCGGGTGGATCACTTGAGGCCAGGAGTTCCAGAACAAGCCTGGCCAACATGGCGAAACCCCATCTCTGCTAAAAATACAAAAATTAGCCAGGCGTGGTGGTGCATGCCTGTAATCCCAGCTACTAGGGAGGCTGAGAATTACTTGAACCCAGGAGGCGGAGGTTGCAGTGAGCTGAGATCATGCCACTCCACTCCAGCCTGGGGGACAGGAAAAAAAAAAAAGGAAAAAAAAAAAAAGGAAACATCTTTTCAATGTTCTTTATCTGAAACCAACTGGAACACCTACTTGTCATTTTACAGGTACCAGGTGCCAAGGACAATTCATTGTTGTTTAGGAACAATGAATGAAAGACACATACTTCTATGTATGTATATTTCCTTATGTCTTAGAACTGACGTGGAACAAGAATCACAGAGGTCGAAGAACTTTACAAATCATAACTTCAGAGCCTTGGGGAGAAAGTAACATGTCCAAGATCATGCAAGTGACTATGAGAGCTGGACTGAGAACCCAAAATGATTGTGTACCAGGTCAGTCCTTTTTACACGGTGCCTTAATTGTTCTAGTAACATGGTCAGCAATGCAAAGTTATAGCTTGACCATGCCAGAACTTCAGTAACTTTGCCACCCAATTCAAAAATAGTGCAGGGACACTGGAGGAAGGAGGAAGGTGAGTATTTAGTGGTCATGGCAAATGCAAAAAACCCAGCTTAACTCATTTGCTTATTTTGCAACATAGCACTGCAAAGCAAAGCAGGCAGTACTCCCAGAATTCACTAATAAGCAGGCAGTACTCCCAGAATTCACAAAAAGCAGTACTTTAAGAACTACCGAAGCTGAAACTTCAAATGTGTCAGTGTAATGTATTCCTAGTTTGCTCCTTGCTTTATCAATGCTAGGTCGACTCTCTTCTGTCTGACTTACCTGAAGACTTACGATATCAGCATTGCAGCTCAAGATTTCTTGAATAATGGCCTTTTTCCTGTAGTCCCAGTTTAGTGCCCATGATGGACAGTAGCCGTATAACTGCCGGGTCGCATATTTATCACAAAGAACATTATAGCACATGACAGAAAACAAGGCTGTAGGAAAGATAACTTTACTTATTCACACACGTGGCAGAAAAAAAATACGTAATTAATTTCAGTAATGGTTTTCACTTAAATGTTAAGTTTGACTGTATTCATTCAATCTATAGTCACTGAAAAGCTGCCATATGCCACACATGGGGGATAAATAAAAGACGGGTAACACAAGCAGGATAGATAAGTGAACAAGTTAGAATACAACGTACTACCTGCTACAGAGGCAGGCACAGAGGTTTGGAAGTAAAAAGTCTAAGCTTGTGAGCCCTTCGGTCTCTGAGTCTAACAGTTCTCATTTCTATACTCCTACCATGCTACCAACTGTTCATGTAAGATGTGGAAACTGGATAGGTAGTCCTTAATAGGCATGCCTCATTTTCTTCTACAGCACAACTATTATTATTTCATGCAAAATGAAAACAGTATCATAGACCAAATTTTGTTACACGCGCCATGAAAGCTCCCAAACTATTTTCATAGAATTTAGGTTAAAAGGAGATGAGCAGTCATTAGTTCCACTTTCCTCTTAAGTAACGGTTTAGCTCTCTTGTAACTTGGTAGCGTCAAATCCATTTGGAACATGCTAGGATTTGAAAACTTCTCACAGAGAAAGATTTGGGTGTATTCATTTTAAGTGAATTTCATCAGTACATTACAGAAGGGTTTCTCAACAAGAGTGGCACGACTGACATTTAGGTGAAGTCTGCTGCGGGGGCCTGTGCCATGTACCACAGAATGCTGAGCAGCATCCCCCGCCTCCATCCACTAGATGCCAGCAGCACTTCTCCCCAGTTATGACCATCAAAGTTGTCTCCAGACATTGCCAAATGCCCTCTGGGGGATAAACGGCCCATTTGAAAAGTACTGCTTTATAGTACACTTTCTATATAGCACAATGTAATATACATAGAGGTCATGTGAGCAAGAATTCTTTTTCATTACCTCCCAAACCAAATCAACCTTAAACATTCTATCTTAATGCTACCTGTAATCTAAGCATGCCGACAATACTGTTAGGCTTATAATAGAGACTGAGCAAAAATAACAGTTAAAAAATAAAAGACTACCAACCAGTTGGCCTTGTTCTATCTGGTTCTTGTAACATAATCCAAGACCTTGGAGGTGGTTGTTCTGTTGTAACTAGTTGAATAGAAAATACAGAATTAAGCAATATTCTTACACATCTTCCTAATAAAAAGGTATAAACAAATAATCACTTACTTCTTTTTGCAGTACCTGACAAATTATCAAGCAAATAGTTCAGCAGCCGTCTTGTTCCATCTGGTTCCTGATAAAGGTTCAATATATCCTGGGTAAGGGGATTTCCTGGAAATAATTTTAAAAAAGTAAAATGAAACTAAGCACTAAAATGTTTCCAAATTTTATTATGTACCAAAATTATCAGATCATCTATAACAATGTTATAGTTACTAGTAAGATGTCAAACTACAGAAAATGTTTTCTCAGTTTTTGATATAAGAGTAAAAATGATTCATACCACGTTCTATATACACATTCAAAACATAACATGAATGGGCCGATGTCAATCAGAAAGGCTCTAGCAGTGCTCTGTATCTGACCTGCCTTGCCAATATTTTCAATAACACAGATGGTTATAACAAATGAGAGCGAGTAAAACAGGAACAGGGCAGCCAGGTGACTGGGGGAGTGAGTGGGCAGAGGAAACAGTGAAGGGAAGGATGAAAGCCAGCGTAATGCATCAGAGAATCAAAACTCTACAATGTCACACAGCTAACAACAAAACATCCTAATGACAAATAGACACTTGCACTTAGATCTTTTAAAGTCATACTGAATAAAGCAACAACATGGGGCTGACTTGGCTTAAGAATTAACTCACTAAGGAGTGGGAAAAAATCCCAGGGCCATGAGCCATCTGCTTTGTACCAAAATGAGAGCAAATACAATGATTTACATATACCTACAAGAGCCTCAAAACCTCTCAGAAGGATTTCTTATGTACATGAGAAATAAAAGTACAAATAACAACAGTACAGTGCAGGGTTTCATGGACCAAAGTTCCTATCCATTCTACACAAGCGTTGTGTATTATTCTGGATGCCACAGCGCCATTTTAAGAAAACCAGACAAAATCTGCAGTTTGAAGAAGGCAGATAAAATGGTCAAAGATCTTAACCATACCAAATGAAGAAAAACTAAAGGATATGGTAGATAAGAATGACCACAACCTAAAGGAAGTGTTTTTTCCTATTCTCTCATAAAAGACTGGACTCAAAGAGCAGAAGGAAGACTGAGAGATAAGATCTAACAGGAAAGGCCAAGGCAGAATAGAAGAGGTTGGCAAACACTGTTAGCTATTTGAAACGCCCTGTGCTGTGGGGCAGTGGAGTATCCTTCAAAGAAGCTGAGTTGCATGGATGGGAAAAATGGCAAAGTTCATTTACCTTTAAGATCTCTTTCAGTTTTAAGATTCTAGGATTCTAAGAATTATAAAAAGTAAAAATGTGCTGCTCTAAGTGCAAAGTAGGTATTTGCAGGAAGACAATTACAAGAGCACCAGTCTCTCACATGTGTGGTTCTTTATACCCACCAGTCTTTCCATGTTTTCACTGAGTCACAATCCTGTGAGATAGGCAGTTACAACCTGAAGCTTATCAGGACCCTTTGTGAAACACATCTTGAGAAAACGAAGTCAACCGAAAACGTCTCAGTATCAGGTAAACAACTCATTCTAACCAGACCTACAGCGATGCTGTTTTTTTTTTTTTGGAGATGGAATCTCGCTCTGTTGCCCAGGTTGGAGTGCAGTGGTGCGATCTTGGCTCACTGCAAGCTCCGCCTCCTGGGTTCACGCCATTCTCCTGCCTAGGCCTCCTGAGTAGCTGGGACTACAGGCACCCGCCACCATGTCCAGCTAATTTTTTTTTTTTTTGTATTTTTAGTAGAGATGGGGTTTCACCATGTTAGCCAGGACGGTGTCGACCTCCTTACCTTGTTATCTGCCCGTCTTGGCCTCCCAAAGTGCTGGGATTACAGGCGTGAGCCACCGCGCCTGGCCGATGCTGTCTTTACACTACTTTCTAGTGCAAAGAATATTGACAGGTGACTGCTTCTACCTATGTGATCCCCTCTTGTAAGATCTTGCTTTATAAACTAAAAAGCATCCCCAAATACAAAGACCTACTTATGACTCTAATAAATGCACTTGAAGCCCAATGGTGTGGTGGATGTCACCTACATCCGCTTGCTTTTGGGAATTTTTCTTTTTTTTTTGAGACAGAGTCTCGCTCTACCACCCAGGCTGGAGGGCAGTGGCACGGTCTTGGCTCACTGCAAGCTCCACCTCCCAGGTTCGCGCCACTCTCCTGCCTCAGCCTCCCGAGTAGCTGGGAGTACGGGCGCCCACCATCACGCCCGGCTAATTTTTTGTATTTTTAGTAGAGACGGGGTTTCACCGTGTTAGCCAGGATGGTCTCATCTCCTGATCTCGTGATCCGCCCGCCTCGGCCTCCCAAAGTGCTGGGATTACAGGCGTGAACCACTGCGCCCGGCCGGGACTTCTTTTAAATTGAAAATTAATCTGCTCTTCACTACCTAGAAAAAGAAAACAATATACATGAATAAAGTCAATAACAATAAAATTCTGGAATTAAAACATTATACTGAGTCCTGAGAAAGGAACAAAAGTAAATGAGAAGTTAGAGTAGATGGAGTAAAAACACTTTTCTCTGTTCATCCCGATAGGTACAACTAAAAGCACTGTATATTATGTGTAAAACAAACATAAAACTCTGAAACGAGAGAAGGTAGAATAGCCAGAGACTGCAGGACCTGACGAATGGCACGGGGGTGAGTTCCCATGTTTACTTTTTGCCTCAGATATTCGAGACATGCAGCTAAGGAGCCAGTAACATGGAAACACCAATGGGTACAGACCCAAAAAAATCCCAACAAAAGCCAAAGGACCAGGGAAGGGCTGCCTAAAAAGACAAAAGTTTTAGATAAGAACCACTCTACTCAAGCTTAACACTAAGGAAAAAAACGTGGTCCCATCTCTACCCACACCAGCATGAGCAAGTAGAGAGCCTGGCAGACTTCTGCTGCAAGAGAAAGAAAGGAGGTGATATGGAGCTCCCCCTCCTCCCTCTGAGGTGGTGTCAGAGGAGGCCAAGTAGAGTCAAGACTTTCACCATCTCTCCACAATAAAGAGGACGCGCCAATGCGGTGTCTGTGGAGACCGCGTGAAGAGCCAAAACTACCACCTCCACCAGCAGTAACGAGGAGTCCCTACTCCCAGGTGTCAAGGAAAGCTAAGTGGGACCTGAACTTCTACCTTCACTGGCAGTAAGGAGACAATGCCCTGGTTTCCTTGCCACGGCAGTGCTAGGGAAAGAAAACCAAACTAAAGAGTTTAATGAGATCTAGAGTCTCATAATATGAGTGAGTCCAGTTTCAAATGAAAATAGCTAATCACACCAAAACACGAACATACCAAATGCAAACAATAAACAGCTTCCAACCCTGAGATGACAGAAACAGAACTACCCAACCAAGACAAAGGAATCACGACAAAAATGCTTCAATGAGAAATTACAAACATGCTTCAAATAATAAAAAAAAACAGGAAGACTGAGCAAAGAAAAAGAAGGTTCAGGCAGATAAAACATTTAAAACCAAATGGAAATGTCAGAATTGAAAATAAAATAAATGAAGGCTAGGCATGGTGGCTCATGCCTGTAATCCCAGCACCTTGGAGGCTGAGGCAGGAGGATCACGTGAGGCCAGGATTTCGAGACCAGCCTTGTTAACACGGCAAAACCTCGTCTCTACAAACAAACAAACCAAACTAGCCACGCATGGTGGCGCGTGCCTGTGGCCCCAGCTACTTGGGAGGCTGAGGTAGGAGGGCTGCTTGAGCCTGGGAGGTCAAGGCTGCAGTGAGCCAAAGACAGTGCCACTGCACTCCAGCCCAAGACCCGAGCTCCTGACTGACTGACTGACTGATCAGGACACAGACCAACAACAATAAAAAGAACAGTCTCTGGACTTGCGGGATTATAACAAAGGATCTAACATTCATGTCATCAGAGCCTTGGATGCTGAGGACACGAAGGACAGGGCTGAAAAAGTACTCAAAGAAATAATGGCTGTAAGATTCTCACAATATGGCAATAAATATAAACCAACAGATTCAAGAAGCACAGTGAACCCCTAAACAGGAAAAACCCAAAGGAATCCACAGCAAGACACATCATAAACTTCTGAAAACTAAAGACAAAGAAAAAACATCTTGAAAGCAGCCAGAGAAAAATAACACCTTACCTGCAGGAGAAAAACAAATCTGAATGACAACAGATTTCTCATCATAAGTCATGGAGGCCAGAAGGAAGTAGCAAAATATTTTTCAAGTGTTGAAAGAACTGTCAAACCCAGAATCTTATATCCAGTGAAAATATCCTTCAGGAATGAAGGGGAAATAAAGACAATCTCAGATCACAAAAAAACTAAGAATCTGTTGCCAGCAGATCTACCCAAAGGGAACCACTAAAAAAAGTTCTCTAAATACAAAGGAAATGATAAAAGAAGGACTTTGGAATATTAGGAAAGAAAACAATATAGGTAAACAAAAAAATATGGGCAAATATGAGATTTCCTTAAGTTTTCTAAGTCATGTTTGACAGTTTAAAAAATTCTGGCCCAACATGGTGGCTCACACCTGTAATGCCAGCACTTTGGGAGGCCGAGGTGGGTGGATCATGAGGTCAGGAGTTCGAGACCAGCCTGACCAACATGGCGAAACCTCGTCTCTATTAAAATTTAACAATCAGCTAGGCATGGTGGCGTGTGCCTGTAATTCCAGCTACTTGGGAGGCTGAGGCAGAAGAATAGTCTGAACCCGGGAGGCAGAGGTTGCAGTGAGCTGAGATAGCGCCACTGCACTCCAGCATGGGCGACAGAGCGAGACTCCATCTCAAAAAAAAAAAAAATCATAAAACTAATGTGATTCTAAATTTATGTAAAGAAAATATTCTGAACTGTTATCAATGGCAGTGAATGACAGTGAATAAAAGGATGTAAAGAGAGTTAAGGTTTGGTATTTCCCTTGAACTGGTAAAATAACACCCACTTAGACTGTGGTAAGTTATACAGATAGTGTGATACCTAGAGGAACCATGAAACACATCTATACAAATAGACACACTCAAAAACACTACAGAAGAATCAAAATGGAATTTAAAAACTGTTTAACCCATAGGCAGGCAGAAGCAAAAAGACAAAAGATGAAGAAACAGAAAGCAAAAAAATAAAATGGCAGACTTACATCCTAACTTAATTAACTTTAAATGTAAATGGTCTAAATATACCAATTAAAAGATTGGTAGAATGGATTTAAAAACATGACCCAACTATATACTGTCCACAGAAACTCACTTCAAATGTAATAATAGAGGCAGGAAAGGAATGGTAAGAGATATATAATATAATGCAAAAGTTGATCAAAGGAAAGCAGGAGTGGTTATATTAGTATCAGACAAAGTGGACTTGAGAGGAAATAAAATTGCCAGAGATAGAAGATAACATTATGTAATAACAAAGGGTCAATCCCTTAAGATGACGCAGCAATTCTAAGTGTGCTTCCAAACAAGAGAAGTGCAAACTATTTTATGCAAAAACTGACAGAACTGAAAGGAAAACAGAGTCTACAATCACAGCTGGAGACTTTAACACCTCTCTCTCCACAACTGACAGAACATGACAAAAACCCCACTACCATCGACCTAGAAGACATTCAGTTAATATATAGGAGCTAATAGATATTTATAGAACATTCCATCCAAAACCAGAAAACACATTCTTTTCCAGTACTCAAGAAACATATGCCAGGATGGACCATATCCTAGGCCATCAAACAAACTTCAACAAGTTAAAAAGAATTGAAATCATACAGAATGTTCATTTTCTGACCACAATGAAATCATATCAAAAATCAATAACCGAGCTGGGAGTAAAGTGCTTGTAGTCTCACCTACTTCAGAGGCTGAGATGGGGGGGATTGCCTGGGCCTCAAGAGTCGGAAGCCAACCTGGGTAACACAGCCAGACCTCGTCCCAAAATAATAAATAAACAAATAAAATATACTGAGCTAGTGAAAATGAAAATACAAATATCAAAATTTGTTGCTGGACATAGCTTCTAAAGCAGGGTTGGGAGGAAAATGCATAAAGACAAAAGTCTAAATAAAGACATAAGTCTCAATTCAGTAATCTAAGCTATCGCCTCAAGAAGCTAGGAAAAAAAAAAAAAAAAGCAAATGCAAGAAGGAAGGAAATACTAAAGAGCAGAACTCAGTGAAATAAAAGTCTCCATATTGTTTTTATCTAAAAAGCAATAGCAGTTTTTTTTTTCTTAAAGTTGCTTCTGCCGAAGGAGGGCGCGCCTTCCTGGGCTATGCTGGAAGCACCGGCTACCAGGCCAGCTTTAGGCCACACTGTGAGGAGCAGGGGGCCCAGCCGGGCCAGCCCCAACCGCCCAAGGTCTCACTCTCCACAGGGCCCTCCTCCCATGGCATGGATCCTGCACCAGGCTCTCCACTCATCACGCCTCCAGTTATCCAGGTCCTTGCCATCTCCCTCTCTCTTGGCCTCTGAGACTAAAGAACACTTCTTTTCTCCTCTCTGTGGACCATGTCCTGATAAAAGTGCCAGGTCACTAGACCCCAGTAGCCTGGAGTGTGTTCCCTGTGGCCACACACAGCTGCACCGTTCTGAGGCTCAGTCCAAGAGCCAGTTCCTTCCTGGGGCTTCAGAACTGGTTCTGCAGATGTTGGTGGAAGGATGGACACTTAGATCAATGAAACAGAATAAAAAATCCAGAAACGGATTCACACAGATATGCTCAACTGATTTTTGCCAAAGGTGCAAAGCAATTCAATGGAGGTAAGATCATCTTTCAATAATGCTGCTGGAGCAACTGGACATCCACAGGCCACACACGCACACAAAAAGAACCTTGAGCTACTCCTCACATCTTTTAACTCAACCTTAAGTCAAAATGGATCATAGACTTAAATGAAAAACATAAGACCACAAAGCTTTTAAAAGAAAACCTAAGGGAAAAATCTTTGGGACTTAGAGCTATTCAAAGAGTTCTTAGACTCGAAACAAAAATCAGGATCCATAGAAGAAAAAACTGATAAACTGGGCTTCATTAAAATTAAAAACCTTTGCTGTGCAATGACCTTGTAAAAAGCTACATACTGAGAGAAATATGTGTAAACCACATATTCCACCAATGACTAGTAGCTAGAATATATAAAGGACTCCTAGTAAAAAAGCAAACAATCTAATTAGAACACGGACAATGACAAGAAGAAATGTCACCGAAGAAAAACATTACAGATGACAAATAAGCACCTGCAAAGATGCTGAATATCTTTAGTCATTGGGGAAATGTAAATAAAAACCATGAGATGACTACACACCTACCAGAAAGGCTAACACAAAAATAGTGACAACACCAAATGCCGGTGAGGATGCAGAGAAAGTGAATCACCCATGCACTGCTGGTTAGAATGTAAAACAGTACTGACACTACAGAAAACCATTTAGCAATTTCTTAAAAAATTAAATATACAACCCTCAAATGACCCAGCCACTGCACTCCAGGACATTTACCCTAGAAAACTGAGTAACTCACACAATAACCTGCACACTGAATGTTCACAGCAGCTCTTATTTGTAACAGCTCCAAATTGGAAGTCATCCAGATTTCCTTCAGTAGGTAAATGGTTAAACTAACCAAGAGACATTTCTATCATAGAATACTCCTCTCGTCTATTTAAAGGAACAAATTATCAATACATGCAACCAGGACAAATATCCAAATAATTAACCTGAGTGGAAAAGTCCATCTCAAAAGACTGCATACAGTATGACTCCATTCAGTGGCATTCTTTTTCTTGAGACAGAGTCTTGCTCTGTCGCCCAGGCTGCAGTGCAGTGGCGCGATCTCGGCTCACTGCAACCTCTGCCTCCGGGTTCATGCCATTCTCCCCCCTCAGCCTCCCAAGTAGCTAGGACTACAGAAGCCTGCCACCACGCCTGGCTAATTTTGTTTTTGTATTTTTAGTAGAGATGGGATTTCACCATGTTAGCCAGGATGGTCTCGATCTCCTGACCTCACGAGCTGCCTGCCTCGGCCTCCCAAAGTGCTGGGATTATAGATGTGCGCCACTGTGTGCGGCCCAATAGCATTCTTAAAAGAGCAAAACTTAGAAGGAGTGAGCTGGGGTAGGAACAAAGTAGGTATGGCTATAAGAGTGCAACAAAAGGATCTTTTGGTGATAGAAATGTTCTACAATCCTTTTCTAAATGGACATATAATTGAATATGTTTATGGGGAACGGTGTGGTATTGCCACACAGTTATTCACTGTGGAATGATCAAATCAGACTAATCAACATATCCATCACCTCAAATACTTATTTCTCTGTGGTGAAAACATTTAATATCCATTCTTTTAGCTGTTTAAAAATACAAATTATTATTAACTACAGTCACTACGCTATGCAACAGATCACCAGACCTATTACTCCTGTGTAAATGAAACTACGCACTCTCTGACCAACATCTCTCCTTTCCACTCTGTCCCCTGTCCCCAAGCCTCTGGGAACAACCATTCTACACTCTACTTCTATGAGTTTGACTTAAATGACATCACGTTGTTTTTGTCTGTGTCTGGCTTATTTCACAAAATATTCTGTATCTTGACTATTCTGTGTACGATAATGTGAAACTATAGTTTTGAAAGATGCTACTATTGGAGGGAGTTGGGTAAAGGGGATAGGATTGTTCTGCATTATTTCTTGTAAGTGCATGTGAATCTACAAGTATCTCAAAATAAACAGTTTAAGAAAAAAAAAAGTGAATGGGCATCTAAGGTCACAGTCCTGCCTTTCACTGTAGCACTGTAGCACAATTTTGAAGAGCATTTAAAAATGTAGAGGAAAAGGTGAAGGCTGCCAGCCATCCTGCAACAACTGCAAAGAAAATGGTATGAACTGATTCATGAAGCAGAAATACTTTGGTTCTGCAAGAATGTATGACATATAATAGCAAACAAACATGACTCTGAACTAAGTGATATATTTTCTCTCTTCCAAGCAGATGCCAGGAGAAATCAATGATAGTTTTCAGAAGGCAAAGACGACACAATTGCTTTAAGAAGTAAAGCAGCAGATCTACCCCAAAACGGATCATTCCACCCAATGTTCCGACACAACATTAGAATTAAAGCGTAAACTGCAAAAGCTCAGAAAAATAAAAGGATTTGTCCAAAGGAGGTATAAACCAGTAAAAGAAGACTGCTATTACGAATGTGTAATGCTGTCCAACAGGATATGTGAGATAAACAAATGTCTCTTTGAAACTACACTTCCAAGAAAGAAACACAGACGTCTAGAGGTGATAAGGTAAAGCATCTGAAATGGAAAAGCAAGGGATCAACAAAAATGAAGGAGCCATAAAGAACTGCCCCTACCGCTGCAGGCATTTACACTTAGAGGCTTTCATATACATTAAATCAGTATGCAAATTTACGGCCGGGTGCAGTGGCTCACACTTGTAATCCCAGCAATTTGGGAGGCCAAGGAGGGTGAATCACTTGAGGTCAGTAGTTTGAGACCAGCCTAGCCAACATGGTGAAACCTCGTCTCTGCTAAAAATACAAAAACTTAGCTGGGCATGGTGGTGGGTGCCTGTAGTCTCAGTGACTCGGGAGGCTGAAGCAGAAGAATCGCTTGAACCTGGGAGGAGGAGGTTGCAGTGAGCCGAGATTGTGCCACTGCACTCCAGCCTGGGTGACAGAGACTCCATCTCAAAAAAAAAAAGGAAAATTAAATTTGTGACTGGTAACCCTAGCTTCAAATAAAGTTTGTGAAAAGCCTTAGTGAGTACGAATTACAGTTTGTAAAACATATACTGTAAGATTATGAAAACCTTGAATTGGAAAAACATACCTCTGCCATGAGGAAGACTGGAAAAACAAAGAGGGTCTCAACATTCTGTAATGTTCCATTTCTTTTTCATTAAAAAAATTATACATAAAAATGATAAAGTATTCACTGTTAATTCTGGCAGTCAGTATATGGACACTTTGCCACACAGGACTTTTCTGTTCTTCAAATTTAGAAACAGCTAGACTGGGAAATATAACAGAAAAGGGCATCTTCATCTTGCATCTCACTGGCCTTTATTTTTGAAAGCCTTAGCTAGTTCAGTCCACACAGAAAAAAACATTCCAAACCATTTACAATGCTGATGTTTGTTGAATATGACTTTCCATACATTTTAAAACATATATTTGTATTTTTTATTTTTTTAAAAAAACTGTTATTTTATGATATATAAAATATTTATAGGACTAAAACCTTTTATATAACTATTTTTAATAAACTAAGAGTGGAATCCTTTTTTTTTAAAGACAGAGTTTCGCTCTGTCACGCAGGCTAGAGTGCAGTGCCATAATGTCAGCTCACTTCAACTTCTGCTTCCCAGGTTCAAGCAACTCTCATGCCTCAGCCTCCCAAGTAGGCGGTACTATAGGTGGGAACCACCATGCCCAGCTGACTTTTGTAGTTTTGGTAGAGATAGGGTTTTGCCATGTGGCTCATGCTGGTCTTGAACTCCTGGCCTCAAGATACCCACCCACCTGAGCCTCCCAAAGTGTTGTGATTACAGGTGTGAGCGACTGAGGCCGGCCTACGGGTGCAAATCTTGAAGCCTTCATCCAGTGACTTTTTTGAAGAAGCAATTGTACAGTAGGCTAGACACACCTACCCAAGGCTGGTGAAGAGCTGCTTAACATGATAAAAAATTTATAGGCATTGATGTATTGTCAAAATATAACTTGTAATATTGTTGGCTTAAAAACTATTTATTTTCTTTCTTTCTTTTTTTTTTTTTTTTGAGACGGAGTCTCGCTGTCACCCAGGCTGGAGTACAATGGCCGGATCTCAGCTCACTGCAAGCTCCGCCTCCCGGGTTCATGCCATTCTCCTGCCTCAGCCTCCCGAGTAGCTGGGACGACAGGCGCCGGCCACCACGCCTGGCTAGTTTTTGTATTTTTTAGTAGAGACGGGGTTTCACCGTGTTAGCCAGGATGGTCTCGATCTCCTGACCTCGTGATCCGCCCGTCTCGGCCTCCCAAAGTGCTGGGATTACAGGCTTGAGCCACCATGCCCGGCCTCAAAAACTATTTATTTTCTAATAGTTCTTGCTGGATCAGTTATGGCCCTATAATCAAGTCCTCATAAATCAAGAAAAATATGCTTAAATCTTGATCATCAGCAGGTTCAAACGGTCAAAATTTTCTACTTACTGTTTTCTGTACTATATGAGAGGCTCCATTTTTTTGAGATTTGAATCTAAGAAAAACAGCTGTTTATAACATGATGAAATAAAGAAAGTATAGCCTCAGGGAAGTATCCCCAGAACACAGGGTTCATTAAAACAGAGTCTAGAAAAGAAGGGCTGGGCCTGGAGCAAAAAAAAGAAAACAAAGACTAGTAGAGAGTCTACAGCTGAGCAGAGAAGAATAAAACCATTGCCATATAGCTAAGAAACTGACGAAGTCTGGGGGAAAATGAGTCTTTAAAGAATACCCAAGCAGAAAGATTCTTGCCTTCTTTAGATTGAAAGACATACATACAAACCATAAGAAGTACAAATACGGAAGTCATACCTTTCAGGCCTAAAGTCTGCAACTGAAACAGTTTTCCCAGCTCAAAAGGTAGAACTCGTAACAGGTTGTTATTTAAATGGAGCTCCCTGTTGATGTAAAAATTCCAGGAAGTCAGAAAAATATGTTAGCCTTTAACAGTTAAAATCAACAACACAGTTTCTAGGAATATAAGCACCTAACAATGAAAAAATGTTACATTATATTTCAATGTCTACTACAGCGTTTCTTAAACTACATGTGGTTAAAAAAAAAAAAAAAAAAACTGCCAGAGAATACAAGAAACAAATTACTAGAAAAATGAAATAATGGAGGAAAAGGACAAAATACAAGCCCCAATTTTTAAAAAGTAATAGATTTAACAGACATATAAAATTACTCAATTGCTATATTAATCTCACTGCAGACTGGCAAGACAGTTTGCAAACTGGCCCCAGGTCACAGACCACACTGAGTATCACTGGTCTAGCACATGTGGGGTCTACTACACATTTAAGAAAGTGGAAATGATAAACTAGCCTACCATGTGAATTCTTAAAAGAGAACTAAAATAATCATTTATGACTCAAAAGAGCTTATAACAGCTGCACAATTAAATTTATGATTGCTATTAACTAAAGTTGCATTTAAAAAATAACAGTGGCTGTATTAACTATTCATTATTATTCTTAATAATTTGTTTTGCAGAGATAGCCATAATATAAATATCTAAGGAATCTTCAAGGGTTGCAGCAGAGCGGGGGGAACATTTGGGGAAAGAACAACCAGAGACCCAATACTGATACAGTGGCAATGTTAACACATTCAGTTTTATCTGTCTTTTTTTTTTTTTTTTGAGACAGAGTCTCGCTCTGTCACCCAGGCTGGAGTGTAGTGCCGCGATCTCCCCTCACTGCAAGCTCCGCCTCCCGGGTTCATGCCATTCTCCTGCCTCAGCCTCCCAAGTAGCTGGGACTACAGGTGCCCGTCACCATGCCCGAATAATTTTTTGTATTTTTAGTGGAGACGGGATTTCACCGTGTTAGCCAGGATGGTCTCCATCTCCTGACCTCGTGATCCGCCCGCCTTGGCCTCTCAAAGTGCTGGGATTACAGGCTTGGGCCACTGCGCCCAGCCCTATTTGTCAATTTTTAAGTGTGCAGTATATATATTTCTATAATCTTTGGTTTTTGACATTTAAATGAATCTTGGTTACTGAGCAAGCCAGAAGGTCTGTGTGGCTGTAAACTGAACAAGAAGAGCTAGTTCGGATATCTGGCTCCTGTTTATTTCCAAACATGACACACAGAAAAAAGGAGGTCCCTTGGCTGGCCGCAGTGGCTCACGCCTGTAATCCCAGCACTTTGGGAGGCTGAGGCAGGCAGATCACTTGAGGTCAGGAGTTCGAGACCAGCCTGGTCAACATGGTGAAACCCTGTCTCCACTAAAAATACAAAAATTAGCCGGGCATGGTGGCACACAACTGAAATCCCAGCTACTCAAAAGGCTGAGGCAGGAGAAATGCTTGAACCCAGAGTCAGAGGTTGCAGTGAGCTGAGGTCACACTATCGCACTCCAGCCTGGGCAACAAGAGTGAAACTCCATCTCCAAAAAAAAGGAGGCCCTTCCTCTGTTTCCAATAAAAAAAAAAGGAGGTCCTTCAAGTAAATTTGTTTCAGAGGACTAAAAACAGTCATAGAATAAACTCAATAATTAAGCCTAAAAAAAAAGCAGCCGGCGCGGTGGCTCACGCCTGTAATCCCAGCACTTTGGGAGGCCGAGGTGGGCGGATCACGAGGTCAGGAGATCGAGACCATCCTGGGGAACACGGTGAAACCCCGTCTCTACTAAAAAAATACAAAAAACTAGCCGGGCGAGGTGGCGGGCGCCTGTAGTCCCAGCTACTCGGGAGGCTGAGGCAGGAGAATGGCAGGAACCCGGGAGGCGGAGTTTGCAGTGAGCCGAGATGGGGCCACTGCACTCCAGCCTGGGCGACAGAGCGAGACTCCATGTATAAAAATAAAAACTAAAAAAAAAAAGGTCAAAAGGCTGGAGTAGGAGCAACAGAGGCAAAGACCCTTCAAAAGGTCCTTATTCCTTTTTACTACATGGCTAATGGCAGAAGGCAGCAAAAAAGCCAGTGGAACCATGTCAAGAAGTCAGTTAATATGAAATAGTACAAACTATTCCATTGGGGTTAACGTAATACCTGGAATTTAGCCTTATATTTAACTTGGTTAGATCTTATCTACTTTATAAAACAGAAGTAAAATAGTAATAATAATAATGGGCCAGCCACAGTGGCTCATGCCTGAAATCTCAGTTTTCTGGGAGGCCAAGATGGGAGATCTTTTGAGGTTAGGAGTTTAAGACCTGCCTGGGCAACATAGTGAGACCCTCATCTCTATCAAAATAAAAACAGCAATGAGCATTTCTTCTCTTTCTTTTTTTCTAGAGGGCAGAAGGGTGGAGACAGGGTCTGTCTTGCTCTGTCACCCAGGAAGGAGTGCAGTGGCATGATCTCTGCTCACTGCAGCCTTGACCTCCTGGGCTCAAGTCATTCCTGCGCCTCAGCCTCCCGGGTAGCAGGGACTACAGGTGCACGCCCAGCTAATTATCTAGGGATTTTTTTTTTTTAGAGACCAGGTTCTCACTATGTTGACAAGACTAGTCTGAAATACCTGGGCTCAAGCAATCAGCCTGCCTCAGCCCCGCAAAGTACTGGGATTACAGATGTGAACCACCGCATGCAGCCTGCAATTACCATTTCTTGAAATACAGTCTATGCCAGGCAAGGTACTAATGTTTTTTTACCCATTATCTCAAATATCCCTTATCCTGGGTCAAGAAGGTTGTCCAAGATCACACAACTCATAAATGGAAAAGTTAAGATTCCAACCTGAACTTACACATGTGACTCCAAATGCCACATATTTCATGCTATACGCCCCCAAATTTAATAATTAATTCTAGCTCTTTCAAGTCCAGGCTTTACTACTATCAAACATACAAGCCCTGGGATGGCAAAAAAGGTTTCACCAATTGGCAATGGTTTCCTGGACCCTGTGTTAACGATGGTATGGTGCCCTGTTTGTCATGGGGAAGTATGTGGGATACCATAAGTGCCTTGCAGTCCAGCCCCTCTCTGTCCAAACTTTTTCATTCAAAAATAAAGTATATTCCACAAAATACAGTTAATTAAAAAATTCAGCCAATCATCTACATAATTTATTATTAGCTGACATTCAGTTTTCCCAAAAACAAAACTATAAAGTTATAAAGGATATAGTTATGTTTCCTTTTATTCAAATACCATTAAATGAATAGTTTTGGTTCCTAACACAACGTTGTTTTTTTTTTTTTGAGATAGAGTCTTGTGCTGTCACCCAGGCTGGAGTGCAGTGGCGCGATCTCAGCTCACTGCAAGCTCTGCCTCCCGGGTTCACACCACTCTCCTGCCTCAGCCTCCTGAGTAGCTGGGACTACAGGCGCCCACCACCACGCCTGGCTAAATTTTTGTATTTTTAGTAGAGATGGGGTTTCACCATGTTGGCCAGAATGGTCTCGATCTCCTGACCTCGTGATCCTCCCACCACAGCCTCCCAAAATGCTGGGATTACACGTGTGAGCCACCATGTCCGGCCTATATTTTGTTTTAGGGGTCATATAGTTCGTATGTATTAAGTTGTATCTGCATACCTGAGTGATACCATGTTTCCGAGTTCTGCGGGTAAGCTACGAATTTTATTAGATGACAGGTCCAAATACACCAGATTGTGAAGCTTGGCAATGTCTGAAGGAATTCGGGACAGGGAATTGTCACTCAAATGCAAAGCTGTCAGGTGAGTCAGTGACCACAAAGATGCACTTAAGCTTCTTACTTTTCCTGTAAGAGAAAAAAAATACAGGAATGGATTATATAGTTTTCTCTACAATTTGTTCTGTAAATTCAGTAAGATTTAGATGTTGTTATGAGTAACTTAAATTTTATCCAAAAAACTTGTGAGAAGGGGTTAACAGGAAATCTTACCTATTCTACAACAATTCATTGCTATGATTAAGTTATAAGCTCCTCACTTAGCAGGTTAAAATAAAAAGTTAATGTGCCAACACTACTTAGATTGCATCTTTATTTTTAGGAGCACGAAAAGAATTTATCCTTTAAAATTATCTCAGATATGAGAGGGAAACATGATTAATTTATAGTAATGATAAATCCAGTATCTGAACATCATGACTGGTTTGGACTTATGCAAAATAACACAAATTCTACTATCTCAGAGGCTGTTCATTATCTCCAGAAAACAAGAATCTTGCCTAAAAACAAAAAGGAACACAAGGTATTCTTAGTTGAGTTTTAAGACCAGAGTACCCAAGTGATAACTGCATGAAGAACCACAGAGCTAAGCAGCATCTGTATTATGTGTTAGCAAGTAAAAACACTTGCCCAGAAACACTTCAAATATTAAGTCAGACCTTTCTAATCAAATAGTAGTAGGCATAAGATTCAGTGACTAAGAATAGAATGATAAAATCTTTCAATACAATAATAAATCTGTACTTTGGTACCTCTTGATAAATCGTCAATGGTTTCTACAATCTAAGAATGTTCCCCATAATCTCCTTACTGGTTCAGGATCTAATCTGAGAGAGAATGAGACAAATGTAACGAAAACATACCAGTCTTTCAGAACTGATTAATTTTGTATTGGCTGAAGAAAACGCCACCTTGAGACTTCTTACCAAGATAGAGTAACAAGAATTAAATTTACCATGCCACCTGTGACAACTATCGTATTAGATAATACACATGAATCACCAAATTTCTAAGATGAGACACCAACCAGTGCAGGAGAGTCATTCCTGAAGGGTGGGAAGCAAACAAGGTAGACCCTATAACTGTCTCAGCTTACTCCTTGGACAGCACTTACAGGAGGCAGCCCAAGGAGGGGAATCCCAGGTAGAGGAGAGTGATCCTCCCTGAGTTCCAGAGACAGAGAGTCCAGGGAAGCCAAGGTAATTAGAAATCAAGAGGCAGAACATTAGAGAGAAGAGAAGAGAACAGAGAGAAGTCCAGAGATCTGAAGGGGCCCCCAACTCCCTGGCTTGTTGTCAACAGAGTATTGATCAGCACATGCATGTAAGAAACTGCCTGAGCCAGAGGGAAAAAAACACCTGAAAGGATTGTGGCGGCAGCAACCCCCAAGTTCACACAGAACTGAGGCTAGATTTTGTTCCTAAATGTCAGAGGAAGGACTGCTAACGGGTGCAGGGTTCCTTTTTGGGATGATGAAAATGTTCAGATTGTGGCAAATGTGGCACAACTCTGTGAATATATAAAACCCACCAAATTTGCACTTTAAATGGGTGAACTGTACAGTGTGTGAATTGTATCTCAAGTTGTTACACAAGAGAAAAAACAGCAGAAAATGTCTATGTTTGACGAAAACTCTAAACTCACAGATACAAAAAACTCAATGAGGGCAGGATGCAGTGGCTCATGCCTGTAATCCCATCACTTTGGGAAGCTGAGACAGGTACATCACCTGAAGTCCGGAGTTCAAGACCAGCCTGGCCAACATGGTAAAAATACAAAAAATAGCCAGGTATGCTGGTGGGTGCCTGTAATCCCAGCTTCTAGGGAGAATGACATAGGAGAATCACTTGAAACCGGGAGGTGGAGGTTGCAGTGGGCTGAGCTGGCGCCACTGCACTCCAGTCTGGGCGACAGTGAGACTCCGGCTCAAAACAGACAGACAACTCCATAAACCCAAACATATGAAAATTTCATAAAAAGCAAGAAAAGAAAATTACATGTACATCTTAATCAAATGGCTTAAAAGAGAAAATCTAAAAAGCCACCAGAGGAGGGGAAAAACATTCCCTATAGGAGGAGCAAAGATAAAATACTGCAGACTCCCAGCTGTAAACAGTAAGAGAGACTGACAGAGGAGCAAAATCTTTTTTTTTGACGGAGTCTCGCTCTGTCGCCCAGGCTGGAGTGCAATGGCAGGATCTCAGCTTACTGCAGCCTCTGCCTCCCAGGTTCCAGCGGTTCTCCTGCCTCAGCCTCCTGGGTAGCTGGGATTACAGGCGCACAGCACCACGCCCAGCTAAGTTTTGTATTTTTAGGAGAGACAGGATTTCACCATGTTGGCCAGGCTGGTCTTGAGCACCTGACCTCAGGTGATTTGTCCACTGTGGCTTCCCAAAGTGCTGGGATTACAGGTGTGAGCCACGGCGCCCGGCCAGGAGTAAAAACTTTAATGTACTCTAAGAAAAAAAAATCCTGTCAACCTAGCAAATTACCAAAAATAGCTTCCAAAAATGAAGGCAAATTAACTTCTGACAAAGCCTGGGCATCCCTAATCCAAAATCCAAAATGCTCCAAAACCTGCAACTTTTGGAACAATGACATGAAATACAGACTTCCTTGCTTCCTCACAGTTCAATGTAGATAAGCTTGGTTTCATGTACAAAATTTAAAATATTGGATAAAATTACCTTCAGGCTATTTGTATAAAGTATATATGAACCATAAATGAATTTCAAGTTTTAGACTTGGGTTCCATCCCCAAGATATCTCATTACATACATATATGTAAATATTCAAAAATTAAAAAAAAATCTGAAATCCAAATCACTTTTGATCCCAAGGGATATTCTAGTTAAGAGACACCCAACCTGTAAAGAAAAGGTGAAATGATTCACTGCCAGCTCATCTACCTGACAGGAGACACCATGAGCCTTAACTAATAAAGCGTTACAGCCAAAAAAGCCAAACAAAGGAGGTAAAATGGAATGATTTTAAAAAAGCTTTATTATTTCAAAGCAAGATGTGAAGAAAAAATAAAGAAGCTTTATTATTTCAAAACAAGACAGTGAAGAAAAAATAGAACAAATAATAAATGTTATGAATAAAAAACAAATAACAAGATGGGGAATTTTAAATCTAACAATAGGAATAATCATATTAAAATCAAATGGTTGGACCGGGCGCGGTGGCTCACGCCTGTAATCCCAGCACTTTGGGAGGCTGAGGCTGGTGGATCACCAGATCAGGAGATCGAGACCATCCTGGCTAACACGGTGAAACCCCATCTCTACTAAAAATACAAAAAATTAGCCGGGCATGGTGGCAGACGCCTGTAGTCCCAGCTACTTGAAAGGCTGAGGCAGGAGAATGGCGTGAACCCGGGAGGCAGAGCTTGCAGTGAGCTGAGATCGTGCCACTGCACTCCAGCCTGGGCAACAGAGCAAGACTCTATCTTAAAAAAAAAAAAAAAAAATGGTTGAAAGAACCCACATAAAACGGACTGTCAATCAGCATTTTTAAAAAAGACCAAATTCTGCAATGCCTGCAAGAAACACACTTCAAATATAAAGACAAATAGAATCTGAGTATGAATAAATACAAATAATGCTAATACTAGTTAAAAAAAAAAAAAAGAAAAAGAAACAGCTATACTAATAGCAAAGTAGATTTTAGAGCAAAGAATATTCCCAGGGAGAAAGAAGGTCACTTCATAATGATGAGTCATATGAATCAGTCAGCTCATCAAAATGACATACAATCCTAAATGTTTATGCAACTAGTAACAAAGTATGAGCAAAACATGACAGAACTTCAGGAAGAAATAGACAAATCCAGAGAGATTTCAGAACCTTTCTCTCAATTAACAAGAAAGAAAATCAGAAGGGATATAGAAGACCTCAACAGAACTATCAATAAACTTGACCTCATTAATATTTCTGTAATACTTTACCCAATAACAGTAGGATACACTTTTTTTTTTTTTTTTGAGACAAAGGCTCACTCTGTGCAGTGGCGTGATCTTCTCGGCTCATGACGTCCTCCACCTCCTGAGTTCAAGCGATTCTCCTGCCTCAGCCTCCAGAGTAGCTGGCATTACAGGTGCCCACAACTACGCCCTGCTAATTTTTGTATTTTTACTAGACACTGGGTTTCACCATTATTGGCCAGGCTGGTCTCAAACTCCTGACCTTGTGGTACACTCACCTCGGCCTCCCAAAGTGCCAGGATTACAGGTGTGAGCGGCTGCGCCAGGCCAGAATACACATTCTTTTCAAGTACACAAAGAATATTTACCAAGACAAATCACATGCTGGGTCATTAAACAAGTTGAAAAATTAAAAGATTAAAATATCAAACAGTACATTTTCTGACAAAAATATGTTGGAATTAAATTAGAAATCAACAAAGATATCTGGAGAATACCCAAATATTGGAAATTAAATAACTCCCTGGTCAGAAGCAATCAAAAGAGTAATCAGAAGTATTTTGAACTGAAAGAAAATGAAAACATAAAAAGACACCAAATTTTGTGGGATGTAGCTAAAGCAGTAGAAAAGAAGTCTCAAATCAATGACCTTGGCTTCTATCTTAACAAACTAGGGGGAAAAATTTAAATGCAAACTAAGCAGAAGAAAGGAGGTAAGTCTAAGAGCAGAGATCAATGAAATATATAAGGGAAAACCAACTAATCCAATAACCCAAAAGCTGGTTCTTTGAGAGGTAGAGTGAAACTGATAAACCTCTGGCCATGCTGATCAGGAGAAAAAGAGAAAAGATACAAATTACTATGACCTGGAATGAAAGATCAAAACCACTATATATTTTTAAGTATTAAAAAGATATAGATCATAAAAATCTGTTCAAATGTTTACAGTGGCTTTATTCATGATTTCCAGAAATAGTAAACAACTCAAAAAAAATTCTTCAACTGGGAAAGGAACACATAATGATACATGAAGACAATGAAATGCTACTGAGTAATGAACTACTCACTCATACAACTTCTATGAAATGTAAAAGGCTACATACTCTATTATGTCATATATATGGCATTCTTACAAAGAAAAAAACTGTAAGAACAGAAAAAAGATCAGAGGCTCTGGGTGAAGGAAGGAGGCTGACTAGAGTCACTGGAGATTTGGGGGAACAACAGAACTTTTTTTTTTTTAAATACAGACAAGGTCTCACAATGGTGACCAGGTGCACTTGAACTCATAGGCTTAAGTGACACTCCCACCTCAGCCTCCCTAGTGGTTGGGACTAGGGACAACAGAACTATTCTCTATCTTTTTTTTTTTTTGGAGACTGAGTCTTCCTCTGTCGCCTAGGCGGAAGTGCAGTGATGTGATCTCAGCTCACTGTAACCTCCACTTCTGGGGTTCAAGCAATTCTCCTGCCTCAGCCTCCCGAGTAGCTGTGACTACAGGAGCACGCTGCTATGCCTGGATAATTCTTTTGTATTTTAGTAGAGACAGGGCTTTACTGTGTTGCCCAGAGTGGTCTTGAACTCCTGAGCTCAGGCAATCCGCCTGCCTCAGCCTCCCAAAGTGGTAGGATTACAGGTGTGAGCCACTGGGCCTGGCTTCTATCTTGATTTTAGTGCTAGTTACACAACTGTAGGTTTGCCAAAACTTCTATAACTATACACTAAAAAGGGTGAAGTTGCCTATAGGTAACAATACCTTAATAAATTATTAAAAGATTATAAAAATATTTTGAATATTATTCCAATAAATAACAACAAACCACATGAAATGGACAATTTCATACACAGAGGGTACCAACTACACTCAAAAAAAGAAACAGGAACCTAAATAGACCAATAATACATTACAAAAATTGAATTTATACTGAAACACCTGCCTACACAAAATTCTACAACCACACTGGTTCACTGGTAAACACCACCAAACATTTAAAGACAACATAATGCCAATTATACTCAAATCCATCCAGAAAGCTAAAGATGAGAGGGCACTCTCCACATTATTCTGAAGTATCACCCTGATACCACCCAGGCAAAAACAGTACAAGAAAAGCACAAAAAAACCTTATGAATATAAATGCAAAAATTCTTAACAAAATCTTAGCAAATCAAATCCAGCAGTATATTGAAAAGATAATAACCAAGATTATTTCAGAAATTAAAGGTTTAACATTCCAAAATCAATGTAAATTTATTATCTTAGCAGACTAAAAAATTAAAGCCTCAGAATCATCTAAATAGATGCACTTTAAAAAACAAAAAAAAGACTGATGAAAATACAATATCCATTCCTGATTTTAAAAAAAATGCAGTAAATTAAGAACAGAACTTCTTGGCTGGGCACAGTGGCTCACGCCTGTAATCCCAGCACTGTGGGAGGCCGAGGTGTGGGGAATCACCTGAGGTCAGGAGTTCAAGACCAGCCTGGCCAACACAGCGAAACCCCGTCTCTACTAAAAATACAAAAACTTAGCCAGGCGTGGTGGGTCACACCTGTAGTTCCAATTACTCGGGAGGGGAATCCCTTGAACCTGGGAGGTGGAGGTTGCAGTGAGCTGAAATCACGCCACTGCACTCTAGCCTGGGCAACAAGAGTGAAACTTCATCTCAAAAAAATAATAATAAATAAATAAATACAGAACTTCTTAACCCTGTTAAAAGACATCTACAAAAAGCTTAGTGGTAAAGGAATTAATGGTTTCCTCCTAACATGAGAAACAAAGCAAGAATGTCCACTCTCACTATGCCCAGTCAGTATTATACTGGAGGTTCCAGCCAATACAATAAAGCAAGAAAAACAAAGGATTTGGAAGGCAGAAGTAAAACTGTCTTTATTTACAAACGGCATATGTATGTAACTAATCCCATGTATTTATATACATATTTATGCAACTAATCCTATGGTATTTACAAAAATGTCACTAACAAGAAAATTTAGCAAGGTCAATATACGAAAAAAGTGTGTATTTCTGTATAATGAACAATCAGAAACTGAAATTTAAAATGACACAATTTACAACAGCATCAAAACTATCTGACCAAAATCTGACCATCAAAACTATCTGACCAGCATCAAAACTATCTGAACTATCTGACTATCTTACAGTCAAAACTACAAAACAATGCTAACAGAAAGTAAGGGAGTCCAAAATAAATGAAGAGATACATGGAGTTCACAGGTGAGAAAACTCAGTATCAAGAGGTTAGCTCTCCCCAAACTGGCCTACAGAGTTAACACACAATTCCCCCAAAAATGCCAAGTTTGAAATTTGTAAACCGATCCTAAAATTCATATGGAAATTCAAAGGACTTAGAAAACATCTAAACAATGTTGAGGCCTGGTGCGGTGGCTCACGCCTGTAACCCTAGCACTTTGGGAAGCCGAGGTGGGTGGATCACGAGGTCAGGAGATTGAGACCATCCAGACCATCCTGGCTAACACAGTGAAACCCTGTCTCTACTTAAAATACAAAAAATAAGCTGGGCATGGTGGTGGGCGCCTGTAGTCCCACCTACTTGGGAGGCCGAGGCCGGAGAATGGTGAACCAGGGAGGAGGACCTTGCAGTGAGCCGAGACTGAGCCACTGCA
>NC_045437.1:109620885-109644684 GCF_002776525.5 Piliocolobus tephrosceles | reverse complement strand
ATGACAGGATCCTGAAAAAGTCTCTCCTTAACTGTGTCTAGGCCCCCGGTAGAACTACAGCAAGAAACTTCTTGTTGAGGCTCTAAGAAGCTGCAGGAAGGAGAAACCTGTTCAGCCAATAAGAGTCAGCCACGCCCAGCCGAGGGACGTATAAAGGCAGGTCCAGCGGATTAACCCACAGTCCGCCTTTGGACGTGAAAGAGCGGCCTCCTTTCACTTGAGTGTCAACATGGGAAAGGGAAATGAAGACCCCGATCTCCACTGCTCCTCCACCCAGCGCCCCACTGACCAGCCTCCTTCCCCACAGATCTTTACAGAAAGGGGCCCAGATGAGAAGAAACCATTCAAAGGAAAAGGCAAGACGGCCTCCTCCCATTCCAGTGAGAAGCACATACAAAGGCAAGGTAAGGCCTTGGGCTGCTCCCATGGAGGCTGGAAGGAGAGTTGGAATCAGGGATACTGAGCCATGTGTCTTTAGTAGGGTTTTATTTTGAGATTTGGAGATGGGAAATGGCTTGGTGCCCTCGAGGGACTTTGAGAAATGTGTTCACTCGTGATGCTGGCAGAACTTCACATGAAAGACTGATCCGCAAAAACGCATCAGAGATAGACTAGGGGACTCTGCCTAGGGAGAGGTGAGTCATCGTCATCTAAACTTCCTTTTGCAGCAGGATCGGAGCCCAATCCAAACAAGGAAGAGAATTCTGAGGAAACCAAGCTCAAGGCCAGGAACGGCACTGCTGGATCCGGTAAGATTTGACTCTTTCCAGGCAAGAAGGGACAGGGCAGCAACACGGGCTCCCCTGGCCAGAAAACCGGGAGCTCCTTGGCAGCCAGGGCTGTGCAGATCCTGGACACTGGAGAACAGAAGAGAGCTGGGGTTTGGTGGCAACCTGAGCTCCTGTGTGTCCAGGATGGACTAGGAATTTCAGGGTGTTCAGTTGGAGGCACTTTCTCAAACTCTCATTGTATTAACAGAACCAGAGTCCAGCTCATACCGGGAAACCTGCAGGAAAAGAAAAATCAGTTCCAAGGACAGCTGCCAAGACAGAGCAGGTAGAATCTTGGTGTTTTTTGTTGGTGGTAGTAGTGGTGGTTTTTTTTTTGTTTTTGGTTTGCCCCAAAAGGTAAATAATCAGGAAACTTTTATACGAGGCTTGAGCGGAAAGGGAGTTACTTACTGACAAGTAAATTTTTGAGATCTTAGCACTCTGAGAATATTTGGGGACTCACAAGGGGTTCAACCTCACTTCATTCCAGTGCTGAGATGGTCAGAAAGGAGTGGGAGAGACAAGTGGGGTTCACCTGGGTGCACAGGGGGTTCTGGAAATGAGGGTCTGTGGGGACTGCTCTGGCGAGTCTCTCACATGCTTTCTTTGCAGGGAAATGTCCAGAAGAAAAGTGCAGCTTGACGCTGAAAAAAAAATCAAGATCCTCCACTGCTGTGCACAGCAGTGAAATCCAGGAGACCTGTGATGGCCACCATGGGGGACATTCCAGGGCTCGCACTGGGCGCAGCCAGCGGCACATGTCTCGGGCCCTAGGAGTCCAA
Source organism: Piliocolobus tephrosceles (assembly GCF_002776525.5). Classification (NCBI taxonomy): domain Eukaryota; kingdom Metazoa; phylum Chordata; class Mammalia; order Primates; family Cercopithecidae; genus Piliocolobus; species Piliocolobus tephrosceles. Next base: position 109,643,132 of record NC_045437.1, on the reverse strand, counting down.
ACACCATCACTTCGAAAAAGCTTGGTGACCTCTGTGCGAGCTATGTCGGAGGCTATTTATCAAGACCTAGCCCAGGTGTGGGCACAGCAGATCCATTCTCCACTGACCTGGGAGCAGCTCACACTGCTCACTCAGCTCCGGGGGCCTCTGTGTGCGCAGGTGCAGACCTTGTATTCCATGTCCACCCAGGCAGCTTATGTCTTCCCTGCTGAGGGCTGGCTTGTCCCAGCCACACTGCCTGGTCCTGGGGATTCAGCCCTGGATAGAGAAGCCCATCCCTGGGCAGGGGATAACTGAGCCTGTCAGTGGATCAGATGAGGCTGAGCTGGGAGCACCCTGACCCTATTCAGCAGAGGATGCATCTCTGGTAATGAGAACAAGGACCTGTTACTTCTCAGATTCTTCCAGATGACCAGCAGTGACAATTTTGGATGCACTGTGTTAATAAATGACAGAACTTGAAGAAGTCATAGCAAAGAAACTTGAGTGGCATACTCAGAATTGTGAGCCCTGCATTTTGCAGAGCGCTAAGGCTGTAGACAAATTTTATATTTCATGTTAGACATTTGATGCCTTTCGGATGTCTGATGACAGTCGTGCATTTCTGTATAATCAGAAAAATATTAGAATGTAATCATGTGAATTTGCATATTTTAGATTGTAGAAAAGTAAATATAAAATTATATGCTTTTTTTTTTTTTTGAGACAGTCTTGCTATGTTACCCAGGCTGGAGTGCAGTGGCATGGTCCTAGCTCACTGCAACCTCCGTTTCCTGGGTTCAAACAATTCTCGTGCCTCAGCTTCCCAAGTAGATGGGACTACAGGCAGGTACCACCATGCCTGGCTGAGTTTTTTTCTTGTCTTGTTAGTAGAGACAGAGTTTTGTCACATTGACCAGGTTGGCCTCAAACTCAAGTGATCCACCAGCCTCCACCTCCCAGTGTGCTGGGATTACAGGCATGAGCCGACTTACCAAGAAATTGCTTCTCTTTTAATTCAGAAAAGGTTGTAGGCTCTCACTCTTCCAGCCTGAACCCATGGAATACTAATATCCACAAACCATTAATAGCACTCCCAGTGGGAAAATGTCTATACATTTCTACAGTTTGATATAAGTATAGTAAAATTAATATGCAAGCTATTTACTTTTAATATTTCTACATAAAATTTAAGTCAAGATCTATTAAATAGTAAATGATTGTACTTATTTATTCACCTGCCTCATGTTTTATTTCATTTTAAATATCCTAAATTTAAATTTTATTGTATTTCATACATTTCAATTGATTGTACTGTATTGCAGGATATGGAGATTTCATCACATACTACAGCACAGTGTATTTTGTTATATTTGACGTACATTCTACTGGTGTTTTGTACTGAGATCATACAATCTTTCATTATCTAAGAGTATTAATTACTTGTTTGGTTGCTTTATAATTTTCATTTTATGTAATAATGAAATAAACATTAATGTTGTTTGGAATTTTAAATTTCTTTCATATATAATTTGTATCTAATAAAGATGTGAAAAAGAGAATGTCTTATCTTCACTTCTGCGTCACCCTAACCCTGACCTCCCCGCAGCCCACAGCTCTTGTCATAGTCCGGGGACCGTGTTCCGTTACTACAGGAAATGGGGCCAGTTCAATGGGAATACACAGATAGCAATTGGAGACATAGAGATTTTATTCTCGACCACTGCGATAAAAAAGAACCACAGTCACGTGAGTCACACAATTTTCGGGTTGACACTGCTTACGAGTTATGCTTACACTATGCTGTAGAATAACTCTGACATAAATTTATATATATTAAATAAATGCACATACATAAATAACGTGTCTAAATAACAATGTACATATCTTAATGAAAATGAACTTTATTGCTAAAAAAGTTAACACACAGACACACACAATGGGATCATACAATGTTGAAAAATAGAGATGGGGAGACGAACACATAGAGAAAAGGAGGAATGGAGCCAAAAAAGGACAGACGGACAGAGGGACGTTAGAAGGAGAAAGTGGGGAGAGGGGGAGGAAGGGAAGAACAGAGGGAGAAAGGGAGGCAGAGACAGAGAGAGGAAGGCAAAGCGAAAAGCGGTCTTCTGCCTCCAGGACCAGCAGGACCTTGCACTCTGGGAAAATGTTGGGTGCCCAGTGCGGGCTAAGGGCTCGGCCCACAGCTGCGTCGGCCTGCGGGGCGCTCACTGGCCCTCCGGATCCCCAGTCTGGGTCACTTCATCCCGGAGCAATTCAGACGAATTTCGTCTCCCAAGGAATGAGCGAATTGCCCAGAGAGCAATGAGCCGAGACTCCGGTGATTGTCCGTTTTTCATCCACACGGTTCACAGATGACATAGCCCCACGTTGAGCCTGCAACAGAGCGAGAGGCGGATAGTCCTGTTCACACAGAAGTCACACTCAGGCCGATGAAGCGTGGTTTCGGGTTCCACGTTCCTTTGCCCTCTGCAAGGGGGCCTGTTGCTCAGGTGTCTCTGGCCCCCGAAAGAGAGATCATGTTGACTGTTTGTTTCCCGAGCTCTGTGGGGACCCAGAAACCTCCAGGGAAGCGTGGAAAAGCAGCACCGTGTCTTCGCTCTCCTTTCCAGTTTCCAAACAGGCCACAGTGGAGACTCCCCTTGTCGCAGGAGACAGGAATCCATCGTCAGGCCGTGATGCTCCGCACGTTTCTTTTCTCTGCGGTTTCGCTCTCGTTTTCTACATGAAAATGAACGAGATCCACACACCTGCGTGTGTGAGACTATCACGGCAACGGCGACACCCACAGGCATTGCCGCCTTCACGGAGAGGGCCTGGGAAACTCAAGACTGTCATGGAGGTTCAGTTCCACGCTCCACCCTTCAGGGTGGTTTCTTCCTGAAAACGTGTGCGAGTCAAGACAGCGGCTTCTAGTTTTCATAGAATCCCTGGAGAACCGCAGAGAGCCAGCCCCGAAGCCCCTCTGTCCCCTCCAATCTGGCCCTACGCCCACCCACCCCACAAGGCCCTGGTCCTTGTGGTTTTCTGCTTCTGAGACTTTTCGGCTACCCCGGGACCTAGGGCCCAGAGCTCATGCATATTCATGAAGGGGTGAAGCCGCTGGGTCTTTCCAAGGTCCTCTGGCTGGGCCGGCCTCCTGGCTGTACCTCCCTGCAGCGCAGAGGCCGACTGAGGCTCACCAGAGCTGGCCGGCCTCTCTCTGCCCGTGTCTGTCCGTGAAATTCCGGCCAGGTGCCCCCGCGATGCTCTCCCCACACCCTCCGACAGCCCTTTCCCCGCCGAAGCCCGAGGACGAGGACGGTGGAGACTCATTTGTAACCTGAAGGAAAAGATGCCCTGCCAGCATGCTTTGAGCGGAACCCGTACCCGAACTGGGAGAGACTTGCCTTTTGGAGTCCAGGATTCAGATTTCGTGTCAGAATCGAAGGTCCAGGCATCCAGGCCAGGGTGGCAGGGACCCGCGCACGCAGGCCGCCTGTGCAACGCGACCCCGGCGGGCGCCACCCTCCTCCCTCCTTGGTCACCTTCACCCACACCAGGGCATGGGGAACAGGGGGCTTTCGTGAGCCAGGCAGCAAGGCTCGCCCCTCTGCTGCAGCCCAGCCAGACTTCTGCCCCAAGCCCAGAAGGAATCTGCCCCGGCACTTGGGGATTTTGGGTTTGCTGCCCTGGCTCCTTCGGAAGTGGCGCTGTCCCACCCTCAGACACCTGGGTGACCTCTGCACCCGAACAGATGGCAGGAGGACCAGGACCCGCAGTACAGGTGCGTGCTCAGTGGGACAGCCTGGGCCCGCTCAGGCTGGGTCACAGGACCAAGGTGTGCTTGCGCCGAACACGTCCCACATGAGTCCGCATTGGGGCTGGGGCCAGGGTCCCCAGGTCGCCAGGGCGGCGTGGGAACCCGAAGCCGAGGCACATCTACCTGCGCAGCTCGCACCCCTGAGGCCTCTGCGTAGCAGAAGCAGATGCAAGCCATCCAGGTGCCCTCCTAACCGCTCCAGGAACCGGAGCGTTCATCTACACTCACATCCACCCTGTTCTACGAGCTCCTGTTGACCCCAGAATTTCAGGAAAAGGCACAACCTTTCCTAGCAATGGAGCCACTGGGGGAGCTGAAGGACTTGGAAGAGCCCGCTTTTCTGGAACCACTCCTCTGCCAGGAAGAATACCGGGCTCTGCTGAAGGAGCTTTAGGACGCGGGGTTGGGACGGGGTGGGGGCAGGGCAGTGGCCCCTCTTTTGCGATGAACCTCTGGCTCGGTTTGGAGAGGTGTCTCTTCCCTTCCAGCTGATATGTCTAGGATCCCTGAGATCCAGGTCCGGCGAGAGACTCCACACAGAGGAGGGCTGTCATTCTTTCCTGAGCATCCCGGGGATCCCAGAGCCCGCTCAGGTACCCAGAGATGGGCCGTCTACTGCACATGCGCGGGTCCTGCAGGAAGCCGGTTAGGGTTTGGGACCAGCCCAGGCAGAGCTCTCATCCCTTCACCCCGCCCCCACTCCGCATTCCTCAGTGGGGTGGGTGGAGACCTCCACCCCGGGAAACACCCGCCTGGGCAGCGGCCAGGCCTGCTCTGCTTTCCGCGGCTCGGCTCCTCTACCTCTCCCCACCACCGTCACTTGCCTACCCGTGCCCCGCCAGCCTCCTCGGCATCACGTGGAGCGCCCGGCAACCAAATGTAGACCCCGAGAACTCGCGCAAACCGTGGTTCTGCCCTTTCCAGGTGGGAGGAAAGTCAAACAGAGATGGGGAAAGGAACTGAGACAAAGTGGGAGGGAGGGACAGAGGGAGGAAACGACGGATGGATGGAGGGGCCTTGGAAGGGATGGAGGGATGGAGGGAGGGAGCGGGGGAGGGAGGGAAGAGGGATGGACAGAGGGACGGATGGACAGAGGGAAGGAGGGACAAAGGGATAAAAGGAGTAAGAAACAGAGAAAGGAAGGCAGAGAGAAAAGCGGTCTTCTGCCTCCAGGACCAGCAGGACCTCGCGCTCCAGCAAAATGTTGGGTGCCCAGTGTGGGCTAAGGTCTCCGCCTACAGACGCGTCGGCCTGCGGGGCGCTCACCGGCCCTCTGGATCACCAGCCTGGGTTAACTTCATCCCGGAGCAATTCAGAATTCCGTCTCCCAAGGAATGAGCAAATTGCCCAGAGAGCATTTGCATCCACACGGTTCACAGATGACACAGCCTCACGTTGAGCCTGCAACAGAGCGAGAGGCGGATAGTCCCGTCCACACAGGAGTCACACTCAGGCCGATGAAGCGTGGTTTCGGGTTCCACGTTCCTTTGCCCTCTGCAAGGGGGCCTGTTGCTCAGGTGTCTTTGGCCCCCGAAAGAGAGATCATGTTGACTGTTTGTTTCCCGAGCTCTCTGGGGACCCAGAAACCTCCAGGGAAGCGTGGAAAAGCAGCACCGTGTCTTCGCTCTCCTTTCCAGTTTCCAAACAGGCCACAGTGGAGACTCCCCTTGTTGCAGGAAACAGGAATCCGTCCTCAGGCCGTGATGCCTCCATCCCCTGTCCAGGCTCCAGGCTCTCTGGGCGGCCTCCCTTTCGCAGACGCTCCAGGCCTTCCCCGACTCTCAGCTCCCGAGCTTCCAACACATCGGGCCAGCTCAGGCGTCAGGGCCCAGGGCTCAGTGTCCTGGGATCCCCTCCGGTGCTCCGCCTTGCCATGGAAACATTGTTTTGGATGCCTCGCCGCCCCTCCTGCAAGGCTCCGTCTTGCCCCACACACCCAGAGCCGCCAGGGCTGTCCGGGGAGGCACCGCCGGCCCAGCTCCGCGGGCCCTTTTTCTCACAACGCCCCCACCACTGTCCCTTGTCCCCAGGAGGACCTGCCCGTGGTCAACCGGGCGGGAAGGTTCTGCTTTGCCCCACTCTGGCACCAGAGCCCCGGCAGCCTGATCCCGGGAGAAAGGGGCTGACGGACACCCCGACACACCCCACCACCAGCACGAGCAAACCCACCCCAACACACACACACGGGCGCACGCGCGTGGGCACACACGGACAAGCACGAACACACACACGGGAACACACACACAGGAACACACACGGACACACACATGGACACACACACGGACACACACACGGACACACACACACAAGGACACACAGACAAAGACACAAACACAGCTTGAAAGAGAGCTACGGAGACCGGGATGGAGAGGTAGAAACGGAGAGAGAGAAAGAGAGAGAGACAGAGCCAGAGATGGAGGGGGAGAGAGAGACAGAAGGTGACAGAAGAGTGCGAGGTGGAGGGGGAAGAAGAGAAAGAGGCTGAGGGAGCTGGAGAGCGAGAGCGACCAGAGCCTTGGAGAGCGAGGCTGTGCTCAGGTAGACAGGTCCCACTGAGCAGGCCGGGGTAGGGTGGCGGGAGCTCTGGCTGGGCTAGAACAGGGGTCAGAGCCCCCTACGCGGGAAAACCAACGGAGACCTGAGGTGTGTTTTTTCTTGGACTGGTTGGTTGCTTTGGGGGTGCGTTTCATAGGGTCCTTCCTTTGTTGGCTTCTGCCTGTCCTGTTGCTGCGGTGGGTCCCGAGATTTGTAGAGTGCGCCCTTCCGTCTGGTTAGAGCCGTGGCACTGAGCGTGTCCACGGCCCGGCCCGAGGCCTGGGTCACTCTCGTGTCCCTGGGACTGGAGTTTACACGAAGTCGGTGGCAATGGGAATCCGGGTGCACAAGGATGGATTTCCTCGTGGCTGGCGATGGCAACGTCCTTCCGCAGGGAAAGCAGCCCACGGGTTCTGGAGCGGAGGTCTTGGCTGGCGTCTGTGGGACCCGCTACCCCTGCCCGCCCCTTCCCCCGGCTTGGACGGTTGCGGCGGCGCTGGATGAATGAACTGAATTGCCTGGGCGTCCGGGGAGCGGGAAGACACCCGGGACGGCAGGAAACCCACGCCTGCGCCTTCGGGGTCGGGTGCCTGCCGCAGCGCCCTGGCTGGAGCCCGGCTCCTGGTGGGGCTGCAGCCAGGTGGAGGAGGCGGGATGCTGCCGCCTGGCGGTGCTGCAGCTGCGGACCCCCACGAGGAGGCTTCATCTTGACGTAAATCTTTTTCTTTCTTCAGCTGATCTGTATCCTTAATTTTAGGTTAGTGGTAACTTCAGAAATCTAGAGGCACAAAATATGGTTGCCCACACCGTATAATCGCATTACCACCTCCCATTACCACCACCACCTTCCCCCCTCCCCCGCCCCCCAGACTAGGTCTTGCAGTGTTGCCCAGGCTGGCCGAAAACCCCTGGGCTTAAGTGATTTACCTGTCTTGGCCTCTCAAAAGTGCTGGGATCAGAGGTGTGAGCCACCATGCCCAGCCAACCACCACCAAGTTTTGATTCAGTAGGACTGGGTCATGGAGCTAAGGACCCAAAAATTTAGAAAAGTTTTTAAATATCTTAACGTTTCCGTGAGGAAACAGTATTTGGTATTAAATTTTTAGACTCTTTTATAATGTTCTGTTTTTTCCACTGAGCACAGTACTAAGTAGTAATTGGAAAATCACAGCAGAAGTCATATTACTTTCTAATATAGAGTTCTTGGCTGTTCTCTAAGCTAAACCTGATCACCTACCTTGAGAAAAAGAAAAAGCCCCAGAGTGTGAGGAGACAGGAGATAGTAGCCAAACATCCAAATAGATGGGAGTGAATAAAGCAGATGACACAGATGAGATGTCCAAAGGTCAAGGAGAAAGCCAGATCTTGAAGTGTGGTTTGGGAAGCTATGCTCCAATGAAAATCGTTTCTGAGAAGCCCTGGTTTCTTTCTCTTGCTCTTATATAGAGACAGATATCTTCTGCCCCAGGCTCTTCAATTCTCTAGGACTGGGCTTCCCCTTCCGCGATCATTCTTCCAGCTTACAAAGAAAATCAAAGCCCTTTGCATGACTTACAAGGGACTGGAGGACCTGGCTGCTTGCTCTTTTATTGCTTTTGAGGACATGGGGCCATCTGTGATTTTTAAGGAACTCTATGTTAAACATTTTCTAATTTCCATTTTGAGTCTTGTCTAAAATGTGTAAGAGTAGTGGAGATATTGGGATTTGGTTTAGAAATCCCGGAAACACCACATCCAGATGTCATGTTTTCTGCTTTACAATTTCATATCCTATGAAGGTTTCAAAAGTGATTCTACAGAAATTCATACTCAAAAATTTTATCAGAACACTAAGCATCTGCCCCATATAATAAAACCTAATGTTATTTTACTTCAAAATTTTAAGTTTTTTGGTATGTATGGAGGCTAATACTGTAAACATTCTGTGCCCTAATTCCTAAACTGTAATGTGGTTTAATGTATCTACTTTCTACATTTAAAACTTGTACTTTGCCATTGAGGAACTTAGAACATTGCTGAGCATGCATTAATTTGTTTCCTGATTTTCAAATAGTTATCATTTTATAATTTTCTCTTGTTTAGTTTGAAGCTTACTAGGACTGTGTTATTGATATGTATGTGTATATATATATATACACACACACAAGTATATACATAACAACATACATCATTGATATATATGTATATGTTTTACATACCTGTATATACACACTTATGTGTACATATGCGTATGTACATAACATCAATTTTTTTATCAATAAAAATTGCATAATTATGTATTGTGTACATTATAATAATTTGATAGGTATATATATTATAAAATGTTTAATACAATTAAGTTGATGAACATTTATGTCACCTCACATGGTTGTTTTTTGTAGTGAGAGCACTTGAGGTCTCCTACTGTTGTAGCAAATTTTAAGCATACAAAACACTGTTATTAACTACATTTTAAAGCTAAACATTAGATCCCCAAAACCTATTTATCTTATAACTGAAAGTTTGTACTCTTTGAACACTTTACCATTTTTTCTACCTCCAGACCTGGTCATTACCATTGTACTCTCTGCTTCTATGAGTTCAGCCTTTTTAGATTCTCCATTTAAGTGAGAACACACAGCGTTTGTCTTTCTGTGCTTGGCTTATTTTGCTTAGCATAATGTACCCAGGTCCATTCATGTTAAAATAGCAGAATTTCAATCTTTTTTTAAGGGTGAATAATATTCGGTTGTCTATTTATACCACATTTTCCTTATCCATTCAGCATCTACAGATACGTCGTTTTAAAAAAAAAAATCCTTGACAGTTGTGAATAATGCTGCATTGAATACAGGGGTGCAGATTTTTTTTGAGATATCTGATTTTATTTTGTTTATAGACAGAAGTGGAATTTCTGGATTGTATGATAGTTCTATTTTTTAAAAATAACCTCCATCTAATTTTCATAATGACTCTTCCAGTTTACAACTCATTAAGACTGTACAGAAATATTTTGTCAATCCTTGTTAACACTTGTCATATTTCTTCTTTTTGATATTAGCCATTGTAACTGCTGTAAAGTGCTATCTCCTTATGATTTTGATTTGCAATTTTCTGATGAATGGTAATGTTTAGCATCTTTATAAACATCTGTTGGCCATCTGAATATGTTTGTTAAAATATTTAGTCTTTTGCCTATTTTTTAGTTCGGTATTATTATTATTATTGTTTTGTTTCTGATTTGTATGACGTTCTGCTATATTTTGAATACTAACCTCTTATCATATATGGTTTGCAAATATTTTATCCCATCTTAAAGATTTTCTTATTTTTTTGCTGTGCACAATAGTTTGATACACTACAACTTTATGTTTGCCTTTATTGCTGTACTTTTGATATCATATTTAAAAAATCATTGCCAAGGCCAGTATCATGGAGGCTTTTCATGTACTTTTAAAAATATTTTCTTTTAAGGATTTATATATCAAATTTAAGTCTTTATTTTAAGTCAATTTTTGTGTGTGGCATAAGAAATATGATCTAATTTTATTATTGTGCTTGTGAGTATACAGTTTTCCCAGCACCAAGTATTGAAAAGGCTACACTTTCTGTATTGCATATTCATAGTGCCCTTGTCAAAGATTAACTTTAGATGCGTAGATTTACTTCTGGGCTCTGTGTTCTGTTCCATTGATTTTTATGTTGTTTCCTATAAACGTACCATTCTATTATGTTTACTGTAGTCTTGAAATGTAGTTTTAAATAATCAAGTGTAATGTCCCTAGATTTTGTTTTATTCCTCATGATTGCTTTGGCCATTCAGTGTTTCTTACAGTTTTATATACCTTGCAGACTTTATTTTCTATTACTGTAAAAAGTGGCACAGGAGTTTTGATAGGAAGTTGAATTAATCTACAGATTGCTTTGGATAATATGGCACTTAGACAATATTCTTCTAATTCATAAACATGTAACCTATTTACATTTATTTGTATCTTCTTTAATTTTTTTCATCAATATCTTTTATTTTTTATTGTAAAGATCTTTCACCACAATGGTTAAATTTATTGCTAAGAAATCTATTATTTTGTTGCTATTGTAAATGAGATTTTTTCTTTTTTACTGGCTTGTTCAAGCATATAGAAACAAAACTGATATTTGTATGTTAATTGTATATTCTGCTTCTTTACTGAATGCATTTATTAGTTTAAGTGCACTATTTAAATGTACTATTTATGTTTTTTGTATATAAGATTATGTCATCTACAAACAGTGACTTTTTTTCTTCTTTTCAATTTGGATCTTTTCGATATTCTTGCTTAATTGTTTGATGTAGGGCTTAATTATTCTATGCAGAACTTCCAGTTCTATGTTAAAATAGGACCGTTAGAATGGGTGTTATATAGACTTGCATTGGTGTTTGTGCATTTGAAGGAGCAAACACCTCTTTTCATTTTTATAAACCGGTTTCAGCAGGTAAAGATCTTCATCTGTTGGATCTCAAGGCTGATGAGATCTTTACTGGGTTTGCAGTAAAAAGGCTTATTGCTGGGTCACAAGGTGGCTGCTGAATCTGGAGTGGGTTTTACCCTTAGTGGGCTTATTACCAGGAGCACATGTGGTTGTGAGTCCTGTCATGTTTTTGGGCAGAATGGATTGTCTTCAGGACTTTGTTCTGTGGAGCCCACACTAGGGCAAGGTTCTACTATATGGTGGGCCTAATAGCAGATGTGTGGGTGTGTGTGGCTCCCACTGAGTACCTAGCAGGGTTTCCCCAGGTTATCTACGAACAGTGACTTTCGAGCTGTTTTCTGTGCGTCACAAGTATGATGTCCCCAGCTTTTTTCTTATTCCTCATGATTGGTTTGGCCATTCAGTCTACTTTGTAGGCTTGCATTTTCTATTACTATGAAAAGTGAGACAGGGATTTTGATAGGGATTTAACTTACAGATTGCTTTGGATAATATGACACCTTATTAACCAAAGGGCCGGCCTTCTCAAAATGACTCTTCTCGATCTTGGGTTTTAGCAAGGTTTTATAATGCCCTGTATCCCGAAGCTCACTATATTGCCCAGGCTGTTCTTGATCTCCTGGCCTGAAGCAGTCCTCCTGCCTCAGGCTCCTGAATGGAGGAGATACTGTCATGAGCCACTGTGCCTGGCTCTCTCATAAACTTACTTTGGTTGATGGATGGCTGACTAGTTTTTATTCCTGCAGGGGAATATAAAAGTAGGGACCCCCTATTCCACTATCTTGATAATGTCACTGTCTCCATACATTTCTTCCTTATTTTGTTCTCTTGTATGTTTGTGTGTTATTTCAGGTTCAAACATTAAGAACAATAGGCTAGGATTTATACATTGTGTAAAAAGTAAATTAGATAGCTAGTAGGTACCCTATATATATTATAATGTTCAACTATAAGATTAAGTTTAGTGCAGGCAAAAAGGGCTCATTAAAATTTTCATCCACTTTTTTCAATCTCTACCCAAACTATAATATAATTTATGCCCCAATTTTTATTTTATCAATTACTCTTAATCATATTTCACAAAATTTATATTTTTTCTTTATTTAGAAATGTAAGACTGTTGTTTGCATTTAAAGTCTGTATTACAGCTTTTTTATTTTGTGAAATAATAGCACTAATATATTAATAATATAAATATTTATAGTGTAAACACTTATTCATCAAAATTTTCCCATTAGAGAATTTTATTAATTATTGTAGTGCATTTCTGTAAAATTGTACTGCCACACAGCACAGGGCAATAATTCAGAATGCCTGGTCTTCACAGACTCACAGTCACAGTTGAACATTGCAGTTATTTAGAAAAATTCTTTTCTAGTGTTATATCAATGTTCCAAACAAGATCTTATGGATAAATATTTCTCCCATTCTAGTTTTGCAATTCCATGTTAACCGTATTTTTATTTTAGGGTAGGTTCCTTGACATTGGTTTATCGTATTTTTGGTTTTACCTAAGTATTATTTTGGATGACAATGTGGAACTTTCAATGTACAGTTTATGTCAATGTGCAGTTTAATTACAATATGAATCAGCCATATATTTATTCACAATTCAAGTTTAGCAAACTTGATGAAAACTAAGCAAACTAATCTTACATGATAAAGCCCCGATCAGCTATCTTATATGCAAGCAAATCCACCAAAAAATAGTTTATAACTTTATTGCTGCTTTTGTTCAAACTATGTTTTATATTCTTTATGACCAAGGAAATCTCTGATATTGTCCTACCAGGCTAAAGAAACAAACAAAAGGACGATGATTATACTTCCAAGTAGCAGCTTGTTTAGGGCCCAGATATTCCATATGTGGACCACTGTGCTCATGTTTGTTTGTTTTAATAAGGCTGTGGCCCAAAACCTTACCTTTTTTGCAGAAATTAAAGCTTCTCGGTTCCATACTAAAGACAGGACAGCCCCATGATCTAAATCCAAGGGTGATGGCTCAGAGTAAGGACCATTTCTTGTTGACATGGAGATAGCTGAGTTGGTCTACAATAAATCAATGGGAGAAGCAGGTTGTGATGACTTGGAAGTGTTGGCTGCCTTCATGGTCTCAAAGTTCTCTGCCAAGTTCACCTCAGCTCTGCTGTACTGCTGTTCTGCTGTCAGGTTGGGAATGCTTGGCCAGTAGTGGTTCTCCACGTGGTCCTCAACTGCTGGTGCTTCCCTGATCCACTGCCTGCCAGAAATGCAGTCGTAGCAGAGGGGGCTGGTAAGGGGACAGAAATCTGAGATGCTTACTGGCCACTGCCTGGCTGGGGAAGAGAGTTGTGGGCACCCAATCCTAGCTCACATGTCAAGTGCCATCCTCATCCCAGCATCTAGCAGTGTCCCCCATAATGTGCACTGCCTGGCCTGAGGTGAATGGAGAGCTCAGCTGAGGCCTGAAATTGAAAAGGGGCTTTCCAGAGTCCCGAGTGTCCTGGACATCTCACCAGCCATTAAAAGAGTCTGTGTCCTTGTGGCCACAGACAGGCAATGATGGAATCCTGCCCACATTTCAGGGCCTTCTGAAGTCTTCACATGAGAGTTCAGCTCTGGCAACAGAGAACACTTCTGGTGTCCCAAGATTCTCAGTGCCTGGCAGATGTAAAACTGATTGATGGCATCTGCTGGCTTCTGGAGCACTGCTTGGCCATCCTTGCCTGCCGGCCCCAGCCTTGCCCATCCTTATCTGTGGGCCCCAGCCAGGGCACTGCAGAAAACTTGGTCTCTAGCTAGCATTCTGGACTGTGAGACAGCCTGGCTGCAGCTAGTGCTGGATGGAGAGAGTAGAGTGTGGTGAAGTGGGGACAGTGGGCATTCTGCTACGTGGCCTAGGGTTTCTCGTGACTCTGGACTGCCCAGGTGCGGTGACCAGAAGGGAATCAGGGAGTGGAAACCATTTCTAGGCCACAACTCAGGGAGGGAGAACCCAGGCTGAGCCTGGTGTTGGTCCTGAGTTGAGGAGATGAAGCTGGAGTCCAGGGAGACCAAAGAAGCTCAGATAAACTCTGCAGGGCAGAGTATTCAGGGTATGAAAAGGATAAAGTCACAAAACAAAAAAGCTCCAGTCTTCAGCTAAATACTGATTGGCGCATGTATGTGTGTAAACTACCCAAGTCTAGGGGAAAAAACACCTGAAAGAAACAGAAAGAACAATGCTTGAACCTCCTACAGAACCAGGCATATTTGGTGTTCCCACCAGCAACAGTGGATAAATCTTATACTTCCCAGACCATTGGATGAAACACTCAGAAAAGAATTGCTCCAGTAGCGTGGAAGATTAGATCTAGGCCAAGGCTGCTAAGGTCCCACTTAACAAGACCTCAAAGAAAACCCTCAAAGAACCAAAATCTTTCCAGATAGTTTAACTGCATCCTAGAACATAGCTCCATAATATTTATAGGAACCCAACAATATCCAATGCACAATAAGATAAATTTCACATTGTCTGCCATCCAGCTGAAAATTACCAGGCAAGTGAAGATAAAGGAAATGTCTCAATAATGAGAAGAAAATTTGATCAATAGATACAGAAATGGCACATATGACGGAATTAATAGGCAACGATATTAAAACAGTTATTATAATAACATTCCACAACAAGAAGGTAAAGGGAAGCTTGAACATGGAAGTAAGTAGAGACATGGAAGACCCAGCTTGAACTTCTAGAGATGAAAAATACAATGTCTGAGATGAAAAATATACTAAATGGCATTTAAAATAGAATAGATATTATACAAAAAAGGATTAGTCAACTGGAAGATATAGCAATAGAAACTGTCAAAAACGGAACATGGAGAACAATATGGAAAAAAATTGAGCAAAAAATCAGCACCAACAGGACGAATATAAGTGTAATTGGAGTTCCTGAAGAAGGTGGGGAGGAGTAGAAGAAAAAAATGTTTGAAAAAACTGTGGCTGAAAAATTTTAAATTTGGTAAAAACTATAAACCCAGAGACAAAGAACCAATGAACCCCTAGCACAAGAGACATGAGGATGACATACTGGAGCACATCATAATCAAATTGCCCCAAACAAATGACAAAGAGAAAATCTGAAAGGCTACCAAAGGGAAAAGGACATTATACAGAGAGGAACAAAGATAAAAATAGGCTGAGTGTGGTGGCTCACACCTGTAATCCCAGAACTTTGGGAGGCTGAGGCAGGATGGTCACTTGAGCACAGGAGTTCCAGACCAGCCTGGGTAACATGGCAAAACCCCGTCTCTACAAAAAATATAAAAATTAGCAGGGCGTGGTGGCACGTATCTGTAACCCCAGCTACTCAGGAGGCTGAGTCAGGGAGAATAGCTTGAACCTGGAAGGCGGAGCTTGCAGTGAGCCTAGATGGCGCCATTGCACTCCAGCCTGAGCGACGGAGCAAGACTGTCTCAAAAAAAAAACAAAATTAAAAAATTAAAAAATTGAAATTAAAAAAAAAGATGGCAGACATCCGGTTAGAAACAAAGCAAGGTTAGGTATAGTGGCACATGCCTATTATCCCAGCACTTTGCAAGACCAGGGCAGGATGATCACTTGAGCCCAGGAGTTCAAGACCAGCCTGTGCAACGTGGCAAAACCTGGCCTCTATATAAAATGCAAAAATGGCCGGGCGCGGTGGCTCAAGCCTGTAATCCCAGCACTTTGGGAGGCCAAGACGGGTGGATCACGAGGTCAGGAGATCGAGACCACCCTGACTAACACGGTGAAACCCCGTCTCTACTAAAAACTACAAAAAAACTAGCCGGGCGAGGTGGCGGCGCCTGTAGTCCCAGCTACCCGGGAGACTGAGGCAGGAGAATGGCGTGAACCCGGGAGGCGGAGCTTGCAGTGAGCTGAGATCCGGCCACAGCACTCCAGCCTGGGTGACAGAGCGAGACTCCGTCTCAAAAAAAAAAAAAAAAAAAAGCAAAAATTAGCTGGGTGTGGTGGCACATGCCTGTAGTCCTAGCTACTTGGGAGGCTGAGGCGGGAGGATTGCTTGAGCCCAGGAGGTAAAGGTTTCAGTGAGCTGAAATCATGCCACTGCACTCCAGCCTGGGTGACAGAGTGAGACCCTGTCTCGAAAAAATAAAAAATAAAGATAAAGAAACAATGCAAACCAGA
Organism: Piliocolobus tephrosceles; assembly: GCF_002776525.5. Classification (NCBI taxonomy): domain Eukaryota; kingdom Metazoa; phylum Chordata; class Mammalia; order Primates; family Cercopithecidae; genus Piliocolobus; species Piliocolobus tephrosceles. Next base: position 109,627,189 of record NC_045437.1, on the reverse strand, counting down.
GGATAGTGGAGTAACTTCTATAAAATACTTAAGGATAAAACGATTGTCAGTCTGGAATTCTACACCCAGCAAAAATATCTTTCAAAGATGATAGTGAAATAAAGACTTTCAGACATTGAAAAGCTTGAAGAATTCATTACCAGCAAGTCCTCACTACAAGGAATATTAAAGGAAATACTTGAGGCAGAGGAAAAGTGAAACCAGATGGAAGTCCAGATCTACACAAAAGAATGCAGAGCACCCAAGATGGCAAATGTGTGAGCAAAAATGCAACATTAAAAAGCATTTTAAAAAGATAATTGGCTGTTTAAGGCAAAAATGATAAATTAATGTGAGTTTACAGCACATATAGAAGCAAAATGCATGAAAACAATAACACAAAACCCAAAAGGAGGGAAATGCATGGGTACTGTTTTAAGGTTCTTATCCTCTATGTGAAGTGGTATAATGCTGACGGCAGCCAATGCTAAGTTAAATACATATACTGAGTTAGTCTGTTCTTGCACTGCTATAAAGAAATGTCTGAGACTGGGGCTGGGCACAGTGGCTCACATCTGTAATCCCAGCACTTCGGGAGGCCGAGGCGGGCGGATCACGAGGTCAAGAGATCGAGACCATCCTGGCCAACATGGTGAAATCCTGTCTCTATTAAAAATACAAAAAAATTAGCTGGGCATGGTGGCGTATGCCTGTAGTCCCAGCTAAGCTACTCAGGAGGCTGAGGCAGCAGAATCGCTTGAACCAGGGAGGCAGAGGTTGCAGTGAGGCAAGATCGCACCATTACACTCCAGCCTGGGTGACAGAGCGAGACTATATCTCAAAAAAAACCACAAAAAAATTAAAAAAAAAAAAAAAAAAAAGGCTGAGACTGGGTAATTTATGAAGAAAAGAAGTTTAATTGGCTCACAGTTCTGCAGGCTACACCCAAGAAACATGGTTTCCCCACAGCACTGGGGACTCTCAGCATCAACTTTGGAAACGGGCAGTGCAGGTGGAGTCCTCATGCTCCACAGAGGCAGCTGTAGGTCATAGCTCTCCCACGGGAGCCCAGTCCCTCTCCCTCCATCTAATGTTATTAGAGTCGGTTTCCCATCAGCCTTCAGTGTGAACTTCCAGCCTCTTTTCATCAGCTGCTTCCTGATGGAAAGGAGGTGCACACACCTGTTTCTCCTTGCACAGGCCCAGCTTTCGAGCACGTCTTTGTTTGCTTAGTGGTAACATGCTCCCATCACCCTGCACTGCTCAGAAGCTATCTTCATACCCAGCCAGGGCAGGGCAGTGGAGGGGCTGCAGAAGGCACCAAACGATTGCATTTGGGGGAGGGTTTTCTCGATGGGGTTGGTCTCCTGAGAAAGGGCTGCAAACCACACCACGTGTGCACTCTCTGCTGTCACTGCGAGACCTACATGTGGAGCCTGCAGACCTCACGGTCTATTTGCTGTGGGGACAGAAACCTGAATGTACTGGATCCTGAAGCTCTTAAACAAGGGGCTTCCAACCAAGCTCTGCCTTGGAAGGCTGGTTATATTTGACCCCTTGCCAGGGTGTGAGCTCCCCAAATACCATCATACCTGGGGCAGTCTCTGGTTTGTAAGCACCACTCCCTCCAGAGAAGCCTGAAGGATGAGCAGCTAGGGAGGCAAACACTCTTGGGGGTGACACGGTGGGTGGGACGGGCCTGGGTCTAGGTGGAGGGAGGACACTCATGAGGGTGACAGGGTGGGTGGGACTGGCCTGGGTGTGGGTGGAGGGAGGACATTCATGGGGGTGACAGGGTGGGTGGGACTGGCCTGGGTGTGGGTGGAGGGAGGACACTCTTGGGGGTGACATGGTGGGTGGGACTGGCCTGGGTGTGGGAAGAGGGAGGACACTCAGGGGTGACATGGTGGGTGGGACTTGCCTGGATGTGGGTGGGTGCCGCATATGTGGACACTGGGGCCTCCCTCAGGAGAGTACCAGGCTGAAGCCCCCAAGTCTCGGAATTTGCTGTTGAAGGAGTGGAGAGGCCGATCTCAGCAGAGGCTGGCTTTGCAGTCAGTGTGAACCTCTGCCCCACAGCTGTGAGGTGGAGCTGATGAGACAGGTCCTCCCCACCTTGCGGGTCCCCTCCCCTGCCTCCTGCCCCTGCCAGAAAGGCTGCGCTGTGCAGTGGTGCCGAGTCTCGGTGGGGTGAGAGAATGGAAGTCCCACCCTCTGCTGCTGCTGGAGGCCCAGGGTGGGGTCTTCATCTGTCTGAAATTCAGGCCCATGCTGGACAAATGCCTTAGAGGGCCCCTTGGTTCAGAGCTGCCTCCCTGTTTATCATCCAGCAGTGACTGAAGAGCTTGGGGCCGTGACAGGGCACTTGCCTGGTGGTCCTGGCTAAGCTGTGTTCCTTTCCCCAGGAGAGGGTGGCAGGGAGTGTGTTGGGGTGGGAGAGGGAGCACTGTGACCCCCATGCGGCCAGCCCTGCCCACTCACTGTGCAGTCTTCAGCTCATCTGATCACAGGGCTTCAAGGGACGAGGGCCACAGCTCTGCAATTGCCAGAGAGGCAGGTGATAAGGAGAAGGTTACATTCCTTCAGCACTGCTTGCTCGAATGGGAGCTGGGAACCTAAGATTCTGAAAATAAACAAATTAAAGAAACCAACCAAGATGCCCTGCTGGCCCAGGAAGGGTCCCATGTCCACCGAGCCCCTGGTGGGGTGAGGGGGTCCCATGTCCACCAAGCTCCTGGTGGGGTGAGGGGGTCCCACGTCCACCGAGCCCCTGGTGGGGTGGGGTGAGGGGGTCCCATGTCCACCGAGCCCCTGGTGGGGTGGGGTGAGGGGTTCCCATGCCCACCAAGCTCCTGGTGGGGTGAGGGGTTCCCATGCCCACCAAGCTCCTGGCGGGGTGAGGGGGTCCCATGTCCACCAAGCTCCTGGTGGGGTGAGGGGTCCCATTCCCATTGAGTTCGTGGTGGGGTGAGGGGAGGGTGGAGATCTGTCGGCCCAGGGTCCTCAGCCTCCACCTCCCACTAGCCCCACTCCTGGCTGGCCAAAGCCCTGTGCACCTGTGGGCTCTTCTCCCACCAAAGTCAAGGCTTGGTTGGCCTTGGGTAGAGCCTGAGGGTTCAGCCATCAGCTCTGGCTGGACGCCCGGTCACTGGCCACCCAGGCATATGGAGAACAGCGAGTGAGTGGTTAAAACCCCACACCTGGGCTTCTCCATCCCAGAGCATGAGTGGCTGTGCTCCAGCTGAGACGAGCACGTGGGTGGCAGGAATTGTGCCTTGTCAAAGGTTACTGGAAAGGAGTTTGAAATCCCCTCAGGGTTCCAGGGCTGGACAGGGATGAAAGAGCCCTAATATGTGGTTATAAGCATCCAGAAGTTGTTCATAACTGAATGATTCAGGGCCTCTGGAGGCTGAGGTCGGTGAGTACAAAGTTAAAGGGATTGGCAAAGCAGCCTTGGCCTGGGGCCAGGGAGGACTCCAAGAAGGGCTGGCCAGGCGTGGAGGTCCTCGGCCATGGTAGTGGCATCTTATGGTCTCAGGAGCCTCAGTCTTAGGAGCACGAGGGTGGAAAGGCCCAGACAGTGGAGAGAGGCAGCTCCCATCCCAGTCTTGGATGCCCCAGTGATCTACTCTGGGTGGTCAGTCACCTGCTCGGCCTCACCCTTGCTTTGGAAAGTAGGGGTTGAACGCTTGCCTTGAGGGGCGGTCCTGATGGTGCCTGGCATGTGGGAGGTGCTGGTACATGGAAGTGTCTCCACTAAGCGGCTGGCCTCAGAGCCCAGGAACCTGCTCAAGGAGGTCCCCCAGGAAAGATTCCAGGCTGCAGGTGGGGATGCAATAAACAAAGCTGAAGGCCTTCAGAAAACACAAAGCAAAAAACAAAAACAGAAACCAACGAATGGCCCATTGGCTTCTAATGTGTTGTTGGAGGCAGGGTTAGGTGGCGTCACTGTATCCATGGGCTCAGGTGAAGGGGCCTGGGCCAGACTGGGGCCACACCAGTGGGTTTGAAGCACATCCCTGGAAAATCGTCTCTGATGATCCTTTCCTTGGCACCAGGGTCCGACCTCTGCCTCCTCCGCCCCTGCCCTGGGGTAAGATGAGAGTGTTATGTCTTCGGTGAATACAGAGCTTTGGGTCCTGCCCCCAGCACCTATTTGACCTCCCAGGGCCAGTGGCCCCTTCTATAAGATGGGAGTGATGATGGTCCTTCCTCCCGCCCCGGCTGGTGTTAAGTACTCATCACGTGGAAGCCAGGATAAGTTTTGTTCCAAGTCAGGGCAAAATGCCCAATGCCCCAAATGTCTAGGGGCTAGAGGAGGGGGGAGGGGTGAGGGGTGAAGGGGCTGAAGCCAAGGGCCTGGCTCTTGCCTCGTGTGGGGAGAAGGGCCTGGCAGAGCCAAGGCCAGGCTGCACGTGGGTTCCAGCATGGGGCTCCAGGCAGCTCATGATCACTAATTTCCATAATAATTATGGTGATAACAATAATCATGGAAGTTCATTTGCTTTTAATGTGTGTGTATGTACGACCCGTCATTTTGTGGGAGTCACACTCTTGATCTAGGGTGATTAAATAGTGCTCAGTCTTCCCGGGTACGGGGTGGCTTCTGGCAGGGACAAGGCTGCCCTAGGAAGACTGTGGCTTGGAGAGGAGGAAGTGTTGACTGATTGGAAACGGGCTATGACAGAGCATGTGTGCACGTGTGTGTGTGTTTGTGCATGTGTGTGCATGGCCACTCAATACTACAATACATATGAGATTCTTAGGCAAAAGCTCCTCCTTCTTTCCAACACCACAGGGCCCTGAGGGCTGGTTCAGATGTGCTCAGAAGTGGGAGAGAGAGAGCCTGCTCTGGGCTTTGCCATGCACACAGCAGGAGCTCATGTGTTTAGGGAAGGTCAAAGGCTCTTATGCTTAGATGCACCAAAGCTGTCAGTCCTGGGAGGTTAGCAAACTGCCAGGAAGTGGAGGTGAGTGTTAGGCCTTGGGGCTTCTTACCACCCTGCTGAAGCCTCAGCTGCCCTGTGCTAGCAGGACTTCCTTCAGGGAAGTAGAATTCTTGCCCACTGTTGCACAGTTTCTAAGTGGAGGAGCTGAGATTTGAACCCATGTCTGTAAACAGTGACTGTTCTATGCCTGGAATGATCCTAGAGACTTGGAAAATATTCAGTCCTCAAAAGAATCCCACCAGCTTCTGAATATTTAGAAACAATGGAACAGAATTCAAGATAAAGCCTCTTGTCCCAGTTGCTTTAATCTGCAGGTGAGGCCAGCAGTTGTCAGCACAGAAATGAGGGGGCCTCCCGGGGTTTGCCTGAGCTGTGGGAAGACTAGGAGGGTGGGTACCTGGCAGGCCTGACACACAGAACAAGCTGGGCCTGACTGGAGTGTGGGGAGCAGGACGAGGCTGTTGGGCCAAAGAGGAGGGTGTCACAAGACAAGTGACCCAAGAGGCTCCGTCCTGGGCCCAGTGGATTCCAGGGACCAGGCTACAGGGAGGGCGAGAGCCACTGCCTACAGCAACACAGCAGCCCCTCCACACATATCCCCGAGGATTCCTACCAGCCACAGAGGGCCTTGAGCCACAGCTGGACTCGGGCCTCTCCAATGAAAGCCAATTTAGGTTTCATTCAAAGCCCAAGGATTTGGGATTGGGTGGGATTGGGTGAGGAGTGGAGGCCAAAAATGTGCTCAGTCATGTGTTCCGCCCTCAGGACTCCAGGACGCCAGGGCACACGCAGGAATCCCAGAGGAAGGACTCCCTGTGTCATCCAACCCAGGGAGCACCCTTAGAGCAGGAGCAGATGGTGAGGACAGGACAGGAAGGTGCCGTTGCAGGTCCTGAGAGTGTAGAGAAAGAGGGTGGGCTCCTTTCAGCTCCTGGCACACGTATGAAGGACTTTGTCTTCAGGAGCACGTAGCACCTGTGAGGGGCTGTGTCCCACCCCACACTCAACATTACACCTGCATACTCATCCTGTCATCTCTATTCACAACAAAACGCTGCCCCATCAAACCCAGGGCTCTGGTGCTTGCTGCGGCAAAGGCAGGAATGATCTGGTCTTTGCAAAATGTAATCTTTAAACACCAGAGCAAGAAATGATGGTGACAAACACAACTCGCACAAAGCGCATGAGGACAAAACTTTTACGACTTTCTCATTAAGACACATAAACCAAATCACACTTCTACACCTATTTCCTTTTATATTTGGTGACTTCATAGATCCCATCCCAGGCTCCAAAACAAGTGTCACCCAATCCCCAAGAACCCTCCCCGCTGGTCAACCCTGGAGTGTTGGTCCCTACCTGACCAGTCTATTTCC
>NC_045437.1:109487309-109570885 GCF_002776525.5 Piliocolobus tephrosceles | reverse complement strand
CTGAGGCTTGGGGTACGAACAACTCCCTCACCCAGATACTGAGCATAGCACCCTGTTTAGCTTCACAACCCTCCCTTCTCCCTTCCTCCCTCCCGCCTAGTAGCCCCCAGCAGCCCTTGCTGCCATCTTTATGTCCATGACTACCCAGTGTTTAGCTCCCACCTACAAGTAAGAACATGCAGTATTTGATTTTCTGTTCCTTCATTAACTCACTTAGAATGATGGCCTCCAGCTGCACCCATGTTGCTGCAAAGGACGTGATTTCATTCTTTTCTATGTTGTGTCATATTCCGTGGTGTATATGTGCCACGCTTTCTTTATGCAATCCACCATGGATGGGCACCGTGGCTTTGCTATCGTGAATAGCACTGCGATGAAAACACAAGTGCCATGTGTCTTTTTGGTGGAACAATTATTTCTTTTGGATGTAAACCCAGTAATGAGATCACTGGGTCAAAGGGTAGTTTTAAGTTCCTTTAAAAATTTCCAAACTGCTTTAGAGGGTGGAGGTTTTCTTAACAGTCGCCGTTTCCCAGGAGCTCAAGGCTCAGGTGGACGTTTACTATCGTCAGCATCACACCTTATGTATCCATTCCCCACAGATGGACATCGGGGAAGTTTCCAGTTTGGACTGCTATGCAATAGAACAGTGCTGCTGCCTCAGCCTCCCCAGTAGTGGAGATCACAGGTGCTTGCCACCACACTTGGATAATTTTTGTACTTTTTGTAGAGACAGGGGTCTCCCCATATTGCCCAGGTGGGTCTTGAACTCCTGGGTTCATGTGATCCACTTGCCTCAGCCTCCCAAAGTGCTGGGATTGCAGGCATGACTCACACACCTGGCTGAGAGTGTGTTAAGATACTTAAAATCTCAGGCCAGGTGCGGTGGCTCATGCCTGTAATCTCAGCAATTTGGGAGGTCCAGGCCAGAGGATCCCTTGAGGCCAGGAGTTCAAGACCCACCCGGGAAACAAGGGGAAACCCTAGTACTCTACAAAAAGTAAAAAAAAAAACTTAGTCACAGCTGCAGTGAGCTATGATTGTGACACTGCACTCCAGCCTGAGCGACAGAGAAGAACCTGTCTCAAAAAAAATAAAACATAAATAAAAAACACCTATCTCTGGGCTCCATCCTCAGAGTCTGTTTGCTGGGTCTGGGCTGGGGTCCAGGAATTTTCGTTCCTAACAAGTTCCCAGGAGATGCTGCTGCTGCGTGCAGAACCTCAGCCACAGGGGAAGGTAGCTTTCTGTGACTTGCTGTTTACTACTTATTAAAATTTACTGAGACATTGGATGATAAGGTGTAGCCTTGTGTGATGGAGATCCAAATGATTCTCGTTGTGTATAAAAGATAGCTCAGCAGCTACAGGTTTATTGCCTTGGGATTTATTAACCTGTTTTGTATCAAACTTAGCAGTTATATCCATCCTTCTTCCTCCCTGAGTGCATAACCCCACTTCTCCAACTCCCCGTGACTCAGACTCACCATCCTGACAATTCCCTCATCAATCAGCTATTTGCCTTTGATGTGTTTGCTGTATATGTACATGACATATTGATGAGATACACAGTATGTATATGTGTTGTTCATGTTTCAAAGATTATGCTTTGATGGCAGAAACATATATATATATGCTCCAAGAAATGTGTGGTTGTTCCTTACATCACCGTAGTATAGAAAACCTAGAAGGAAACAATCAGATGTGATCACTAGGAGTGTGGCTACACAGCACATGGTCCATCCACTTTATACACTCAAAAATAGTGAAGTGTGGGCCTCTAGACCTGGCAGAGGGCAGAAGCTGGCAAATCTGTTCCCACACCCAAAAGTATAAAATGGGATAACATTGTCAAGAACAATCACTTCAGAGCTCTCAAAATTGACCAAAGGCAAATCATCAAATGGATGATAACTCATAATATATACTCATAATAATATGAGTATCTATTCGTAATATATGCTCATATACTCATAATAAAAAGCTGCCAGACTTCTAGTTAGAACAGCAGGACTTTGCAACCCCTGCTGGGGTCCGGATGGGGGGCGTGTCTCATCCCCCGGCGATGGGGCCCCCAGCCGCCGGGGGTGGGGCGTGGCGGCTGCCGGGGGCCGGATCGCGGGGGATGGCTCACCCCCCAGCGATGGGGCCCCCAGCCGGCGGAGGGCGGGGCGTGGCGGCTGGCTGCTGGGGGCCGGATCGCGAGTGGTGGCTCACCACCCCCGGCGATCGGAGACCCCCAGCCGCCGGGGGGCGGGGCGTGGCGGCTGCTGGGGTCCGGATCGCGGGGGGCGGGGCGTGGCGGCTGCTAGGGGCGGATGGCGGGAGGTGGCTCACTCCCCGGCCAGGGGGCCCCCAGCCGCCAGGGGGCGGGCCGTGGCGGCTGCTGGGGTCCGGATCGCGGGGGAGGGGGGTGACTCACCCCCCGTCGATGATTCCCCAGCCGCCGGGGGGCCTGGCGGGGCGGCTGCTGGGGACCGTATGGCTGGGGGTGGCTCCCTCCCAGGCGATGGGTCTCCCAATAGCCGGTGGGGAGAGAGATGGGCTATTAGTCCCCTCATCGTGGGGAGTGTCTCACAGATATCACAGTTTGTTTTCACCTTCTGCCATATGGGGATTAATACCATCTTCTCCCCTTCCGGGTATCAGGAAGAGTATCACACGTTGTTGTACATTGTCTGCCATCCTGGGAGTAATATCCAACTCTTGGCCTTGGAACGAGTGTCACAGGGTGGATGTACACCCTCTTCCATAGTGAGAGTAATATCACCCTCTCCCCTCCATGGATATTAGGAACAATGTCCCAGGATGGGTGTACGCCTCCTGCTGTATGGAATGTAATATCACCCTCTCCCTTCCAGGATGTTAATAACAATATCACAGGGCGGGTGAACACAGCCTGCGAATTATTATCATCCTGTCCTCCTCCAGATACTCGGAACAATATCACAGAAGGGCTGTACCCTTCCGGCGATATTGGGAGTAACACCGTAGGCTTCTTCTGGGAATATTAGGTGCAATATTACTATGTGGCTGTCCATTCATTGCTATGTTGGGAGTCATGTCATCCTCTACCCCGCTGGATATTAGGATCAGCGTCAGGGGGTGAGGGTACACCTACCGCGATATTAAAACTAAAATCATGCTCTCCGTCCCTGGATATTAGGAACTACATCACAGGCAAGTGTACACTCCCTGTGGTATTAGGAGTAATAATATGACCATTAAACATCAATGATCGATTTTAATAATTTTACATAATAATAATCAATTTTACTAATAATCAATAGGATCCCATTATTAATTATGGAAAATGATTTTAAATACATGATTATGCATGCTTAAAATTAATTATTAATATTAATGTCATTTAATAATATTATTAGTCCCCAATACTGTTATTTTATTGCCAGCATCACATTGTATTGATTTCAGTAAGATTAATTGCTGATATCATTATTTTATTATTAATAGTGATATTACTATTATTAGTATGAATCGTTAACATTTTAAACCAGTGTGAATTTTTACTGTCTTTCTTGTGATCATTAATATTGATAATTCCTATTAATTTTTATTATATTTATTAATATAATTATTTAATAGGCTTGTTCCTGATATCCACAAGCAGGGGAGAGGATGATACTACTTTAAAGATCACAAAAGGTGTGCACGCTCCCAGTGATATTGTTTCGATTTCCGTGTGGGAGAGAAGGATATGACACCCAATATCGCAGGGAGTAGAAACACTCCTGGGAAACTGTTCTTCATGTTCAGGGAGGAAGAGGATGAGATGACTCCCAATACACACGGGTGTACACCCTCTGAGGGTGTACACACTGGGGGCGTACACCCATCTGTGAAAGAGTTCATAATTACCAAAGGGGGAGATGATATTACTCACAATATCAGAAACAGGCTGTGAGTCCACCGTGGGGGGCAGGGCGTGGCGGCTGCTGGGGTCCCGATTGCGGGGGGTGGCTCACACTAAGATTTGTATATGTTCCATATCCCTACCCTGGAGGATTCATATCTATATTTTGAGTTAGGAGAATAGGCTATCAGTAAAATCTGTTTTAATTAAACTGTTTCATTAAAAATACCTTAAGGCATCTGAACACAAACAGTACTGGTTTGATAATCTTATGGGAAAATGTTAATACCAAAGTGGAGGACAGGTGTTCTTTCCATGTCTAGGGGAATGCAGTGCAACTTCTGGACATCAAGAACTCGTGATAGTAGAGTCCCCACTTAGGCACTACCCAGTTTCTGATGACAAGGGCCATTTTGGTAGATACAGTTGATTTGGACCCAGTATCCATTACAAACTTTTTTTTTTGAGACAGAGTCTCACTCTGTCATCCAGGCTGGAGGGCAGTGGCATGATCTCAGCTCATTGCAGCCTCTGCCTCCTGGGTTCAAGCGATTCTCCTGCCTCAGCCTCCCAAGTAGCTAGGACTACAGGCATGTGCCACCACACCCAGTTAATTTTTGTATTTTTAGTAGAGACAGGGTTTCACCATGTTGGCCATTATGGTCTTGATCTCCTGACCTCGTGCTCCACCTGCCTTGGCCTCCCAAAGTGCTGGGATTACACGCGTGAGCCACCACACCCAATCCAAATTCCTTATGTTATGGCTTGATTTCTGATGCAGCAAAGTGAGAGAAAATAAGTGATGGAGGGGAAGTAACAGTAAAAGAGAGAACACGTGAACATTTGCTTGAAGGCTCAAGATTGAAAAGATTCAGGATTAAAAGAGTTATGGGAAAAAAGACAAACAGCTGGACTTATGCTAGTAAAATTTCTTTATTAAAAGGCTTAAAATAAAACCCTATAAACACTCAAGTAGGAAATGAAAGTTATCTATATTGGAAGAAACCCAGAATGATACTGGAACTTCTTAGCAGTAGTAAATGCTAAAAGCTAATATTTCTGAGGAAAAAGAATTGTGACCAGAATTGTGACCCAGATTATCCTTTGTGTGAGGTCAAAATAAAACAATTTGAAAACAAGTATGGATTTAGAATGTACCCTAATTTAGCTTTTCTGAAAAGATAATAATCATTTGAGGAAATACTCCAGCTAAGCCAAATAACATGCAGAATTGAAGAAAATAAAAGTCATGTAATATAGAACAGTGCTGAATACTGAAACCTAATTTATACTTATATTTAAATAATTATAATTACTATGATGGTGAAGCTAATTACAATCGTAAAGACCCTGAAAATTATAAATGAATGAATACCTTAACACTGGAATAGAGATTTTGCAAAGAACCTAGGGTTCCAACTGAAATAGTGTACATCTCTTTCTTGAGTCATTTTAGCCACTGCATCACGGCCATATTACTTCACCTAGGACCTTCACCTCTCCATATTTTGCTTTCTCCTCTTTCCCTTTGTTGTTTCCCATTTCTCCTCCTCAGCCTCTCATTCCTGGACTACCCCACGAATTCCAGATTCTCGCTTCTCTTAAGCAAACCTATTAAATTTTCTCTAACTCTCCTCCCAACTCACTCCAGGCTCGGCTTTACAGATTTCAAACTCATAAAGTTCCTCAGCTAAAGACAAGGATCCTCTGAGAAACTTCCTTTCCCAGAATCCACCTTTTTAAAAGGAAATTGTGGTTTTATTATTTTTGTTTTATTTTATTTTATTTTTTGAGACAGAGTTTCACTCTTGTTGCCCAGACTGGAGTGCAACGACATGATCTCGGCTCACCGCAACCTCCACCTCATAGGTTCAAGTGATTCTCCTGCCTCAGCCTCCCGACTAGCTGGGATTACAGGCATGGGCCACCACAGCCAGCTAATTTTGTATTTTTAGTAGAGACAGGGTTTCTCCATGTTGGTCAGGCTGGTCTCAAACTCCCGAACTCAAGTGATCTGCCCCTCTCGGCCTCCCAAAGTGCTGGGATTACAGCTGTGAGCCATCGCGCCTGGCTGTTATTTTTAAAATAGAGACGGGGTCTCACTATGTTGCCCAAGCTGGGCTCAAACTCCTGGGCTCAAATGATCCTCTTGCCTTGGCCTCCCTAAATGCTAGGATTACAGGCAAGAGCCACCATGCCCAGTTCAGAAGTTGTAGTTTTAAATAACTGCTCTTTGGTACCAAATGTATGAAACAAAATTACAGGCCAGGCACAGTGGCTCACGCCTGTAATGCCAGCACTTTGGGAGGCCGAGGTGGGTGGATCACCTAAGATCAGGGGTTCAAGATGAGCCTGACCAACATGGTGAAACCCCATCTCTACTAAAAATACAAAAATTAGCTGGGCATGGTGGTGGATGCCTGTAATCCTAGCTACTCAGGAGGCTGACGCAGGAGAATCACTTGAACCTGGGAGATGGAGGCTGCAGAGAGCTGAGATCCTACCACTGCACTTCAGCCTGGGCAACAGAGTGAGACAGTCTCAAAACAATAACAAAAAATTACAAATGCAAAGATAAATTAACAAAACCCATGGTAGCAGTGAAGCTGCCAGTGTTTTACAGATGAATTAGTCTGTACAAAACAAAAGGAAAAATTATTTATAGTACCAAATGTTGTCATCATGTTTCATGTTTGATGCCTTTTATCCAGAACTATACTGACATAAATTTGCCTTTACTGTTTTCTTTGCATTTGCCTGTGCAAAGTGGTTGTACTTTTTATTGTATCCATTCTGAATCATTTAGACTGTTTTGTTAGTGGCATATAGTTGGGAGATTTTATTTTATCCAATCTGATAGTGGCTATTTTATGTGTTTAATACATTTATTTACTCTTATTCCATCATTTTATGCTTCACTGTAGCTAATTTAGCTGTTACCTTTCAGCTAGTGATTTGGAGGGAAAATTTTACTTAAATATGATTTTCTGTTAGTTTCAAGTTACTTTAGGAAAAAAAAAGTTCACAAGTGTTCCCCAAACCGGGAAAAGTAGTTTACTTTTTTCGACATTGACATTACCACTAAATTTAAAAATTGAATTTGTATTTTTTCCAAGTTAAAAATAAAATAGTATCTATTGACATTGCCTACATGAAATTCAAAACAGTGTGTTTAAACCTCTTCCTTTCCTTCTAACCCTTATTTCACAGTTTGGGTTGAATAATCTTGAATTTAAGATGATTTAAATTACCAAGCATTTCATTGTTTCTCTTTTGAGTTACTTAAACATTCACGTTGAGATTATCAGGTTAACGACAATTATTTATACATTTATTCAAGTTTAAATATTTCGTTGCTCAAACTGTTTCCTTAATACCTTTCCATTTATCTTAATTACTGGGGCAGCTGGAATACTGTAGTAGAAATATGTCATGGTTTCTGCCTCCCAAGCACTTTTGCAGTGTCTCTCATAGATTTGAGAAATTCATTTTTGTGAATCCAGTTTCCTCAATGGAGAAACAAAAAAGTGAACTTTCCCAGGTGCTACAGGCATGTAACACATCCTCTGCCAACCACACCCACCCAAGCAAGACTTCAATTCAGAAGCAAGCATAGTGAAGTGAGTGCCACATGTAATCTTATTTTGTGGCCATGGTGTCAGAGAATTCCAGCAGTTAGGGGTAGCATCTAGGTCTTTACTGTAGTCTCAAAGTATGGTTTGGATATTGTTTCCACTGTGTAGTTTCTAAGACTGATTTTCTAGTCCATGTCATACAGATCCTGTGAGCTACCTCATATTCTTTAAATAAACATCTTGTCATTTAGAGGTCTTGTTTTTAACTAACAAGAATCCCAAAGGTTGATAAACAAAATGTTAGTATGGTTGGTTTCAGAATTCTTAGGTAATATTTCTATTCCATTCCAAATGCTGCATGTATTGTGTTTCATTGTTTTGTGGTGTTTTGTTCTTTGACATTTAGTACTGCAGAGATATTTGATGCTTTTTTTTTTTTTTTTTGGAGGCAACCTATTCTTCCCTTGCCATTGATTTTTTTTTCCCCCCTCACTCTGTCGCCCAGGCTGCAGTGCAGTGGTGAGATCGTGGCTCACTGCAACCTCTGCCTCCTGGGTTCAAGTGATTCTTCTGCCTCAGCCTTCTGAGTAGGTGGGACTACAGGCGCGCGCCACCACACCCGTCTAATTTTTGTATTTTTAGTAGAGAGGCTTTTGCCATGGTAGCCAGGTTGGTCTTGATCTCTTGATCTCGTTATCCACCTGCCTTGGCCTCCCAAACTGTTGGGATTACAGGTGTGAGCCACCGCGCCCGGCCCCTCTGATGTTTTTATAAAGTCTTATCTTGGAAATTTTAAAACTTACTGTATGTCTAAATATGGTTTTCTGTTAGTTTTTTTTACTTCAGGAACAAAGAGGGGTGAGAGGTTCACAATTGCTTCCCAAACCGGGAAAAGTAGAATAAGGTCTCAAAAATGGCAGGAACTGAGTGACTCCAGGAGCTAGGGGCTCTTTTTTTGGGAGAGGGTCTCATTTTGTCACCAAGGCTGGAGTGCAGTGTCAGCCTCCTGAGTAGCGGGGACTACAGGTGTGGAGCACTATGCCCAGCTAATTTTTAATTTTTTGTAGAGACGAGGTCTCACTATGGTACCCCTAGGTTGGTCTTAATCTCACAGGCTCAAGCAATCCTAAAGTGCTGGGATTGCAGGAGTGAGCCACTGCACGCAGACCCCGTTTTTTTTTGTTTTTCTTAGAGACAGGGTCTTGCTTTGTCACCCAGGCTGGAGTGCTTACAGCTCACTGTGGTCTTCAATTGATGGCCTCAAGCGATCCTTCCGTCTCAGTCTCTGTGTAGCTGGGACTACAGGTATGCACCATCAGGCCCTATTTATTTATTTATTTGTTTGTTTTTTGTAGAGACAGAGTTTTGCTTTGTTGCCCAGGCTGGTCTTATTTTATTTTATTTTTTTTTTGAGATGGAGTCTCACTCTGTCGCCCGGGCTGGAGTGTAGTGGCCGGATCTCAGCTCACTGCAAGCTCCGCCTCCCAGGTTCATGGCATTCTCCTGCCTCAGCCTCCCGAGTAGCTGGGACTACAGGCATCCGCCACCTCGCCCGGCTAGTTTTTTGTATTTTTTAGTAGAGACGGGGTTTCACTGTGTTAGCCAGGATGGTCTCGATCTCCTGACCTCGTGATCCACCCGTCTCAGCCTCCCAAAGTGCTGGGATTACAGGCTTGAGCCACCGTGCCCGGCCGCCCAGGCTGGTCTTGAGCTTGATTCTTGTCTCTCACTTTGTCCTCCCAGTATCTGTTCCCTTCACCT
This sequence comes from Piliocolobus tephrosceles, assembly GCF_002776525.5. NCBI lineage: Eukaryota > Metazoa > Chordata > Mammalia > Primates > Cercopithecidae > Piliocolobus > Piliocolobus tephrosceles. Next base: position 109,561,676 of record NC_045437.1, on the reverse strand, counting down.
CTTTCTCCACTAGGTGGCTTCCTCTTAGTTTAAGCTTCACAAATCATGGTAATTTGAGCCTTAACTGTGCATGCTCTTTCGTTCCAGCACCCAAGAATCGGCCAGAAATTTCCTTTGTGACTCTTATTTCAAATTGATTGGCCTAATGGTTTTTTTCTTTCCAAGCAGGGCTATACAAGTCTTTGGTCACTGACCAGCTGATGATGAGTCTCCTCCAGGTAAGATATAACTCTGGTACAAACAGCCAAGGTCAGGGAGAAAGACTGGGTACGTAGTTCAGTGACCAATCAATGAGGCTAAGGGTCTGGATTCCAAAAGGTGGTGTAGGTAGGGCAGTTAATGTTTGGCATTTCTTTCAATAGTTATTTTTCACTAATGTTGCTTTATATTCAATTGCATACATTATGTTGAATATTTTTAATTAAAAAACCATATTACTTCGAGAAAATAAGTGGATAGTCACAATGTAGAGAAAGAATTATCCTGAATATCAGAGAAAAGAAAGTGTATTTAGCACCCAAAACAATATTATATACATAGAACGTACAGGTTGAAAAAAGCATCAATGGCCTAACAAAAAGCAGAATATACTTTTATAGATCATAGACAGAGTTATAAGAATGGCAGAAAAATGACCTGGGGTTTACAGGAGGCATAATCTATAGGTTTCAACATTACAAAGTAATTTTTAAATTTTAAGTCTGTGTAATATGAAGAAAATACGCTTATTAGAAAGGAAAAAAAATACACTCTATTTCAGCCATCTTGACTTTTGAAAAATAATTATTTCATAAATTTTAATGATCTGACTACTCAGATGTTTCTTTAGCTATGGGCAATTTACTTTTTGCATTTCTGGTGCTCTGCTTTTTTCCTTAGATTCCAAGAAACCCTGTGATAACATATATTCAGATACTGTGCAACTGGCTCCCATCCTCCACAAGATTCATCCTTTCGTGTAATTAACCTTGTGGCAACATGATCATATTTTAATCAAGAAACATTTTACTGTACTTAGTGCTATTTGATCCTTATGGGGCTTATCTCTGATTATGTCCTTTTCATTACCCTGGTAATTTGTGAAGTTGTCCTCAAGTATCAATCTGTTAATTGCTTATTGATCACTTCCACTGTATATTAAAAAACTGGATACATTTTCATCTGAAATCAACCTTTTCTCATCTCAAAGTTCCCTTTTCATAGTCTCTTTTAATCTTACTGAAAATTCAAATTAGATCTTTGCTTATTATTTTTTTTTTTTTTTGAGACGGAGTCTTGCTCTGTCGCCCAGGCTGGAGTGCAGTGGCCGGATCTCAGCTCACTGCAACCTCCGCCTCCCGGGTTCACGCCATTCTCCTGCCTCAGCCTCCCGAGTAGCTGGGACTACAGGCGCCTGCCACCTCGCCCGGCTAATTTTTTTTGTATTTTTAGTAGAGACGGGGTTTCACCGTGTTAGCCAGGATAGTCTCGATCTCCTGACCTCGTGATCCGCCTGTCTTGGCCTCCCAAAGTGCTGGGATTACAGGCTTGAGCCACCGCGCCCGGCCAAGTTATTGCTTTTTATAGTAAGTCTCAAAGGGAACATTAACTGATCCTTCAGATATAATCATTGTCTTTAGAATTACTTGTTCATTCATGTCTGATTAAGTTTCTCTGCTGTCAGGAGTTGAGATGAGCATTATCAGATTGGATGGCTCAATACTTAATTTTGTACCTAGGGGAAGGAGAGTTTATCTGTTGGCATACTTTGTCAGATTAAAGGTCCAGCTGTTGGGAGGAATCGCTAGAGCTGAAGGCAGTCACTCAAGGAGCTTCACTGTGATAACTTAGGGCAGTAATTCTCAAAGTGTGGTCTCCAGACCAGCAGCATTAGCCTCACCTTCCAACTTGTTAGATATGCACGTTCTTGGGCCCCATTCCAAACCTCCTGAATCAAACTGGGGGTATGGCCCAGCTATGTCTTGGTAAGCACTCCTGGTGATCCCAACGCACTCCTTTGAAGTGCCTTACGATAGGTAACTCCCTCCCCCACTCCTCTCAACAGGCATCGTAACTCTTGACTAATTCCCAACACTGGACTTAATATTCCATTTGTAAACAAGCATAAATTGGGAATATTTGGCCTACTATCGATTATAGCAGCACCCTGTGAACATCTATAATTAGAATTGAGATTTGCCCCTTTACTAATTCAGAACCACTATCTCTAATAGAGGACCTCATCCAGCCATCTTTACTTCAATGGGTAGTGTAGACTGGCCCTTCTCCCAGTGTTGCCTACAAAAATTCCACTTTTCTGGCATGTGGAATGAACTCTTCATTTTCAGCATTTATATTTTCTTCCTTATTTGAATTAAAAGGCAATTTTTTCTAATGACTAACATCCCATCTCTTTCCATAGAAGTACTTGAAGTGGTTTGCAAAAACTGGCAAGCAATAATTCAGAAAGTTAGAAATAGAAAGTCAGAAAATGAAAGGAAACCAATATGACCTATATGCATGTATCTCCATTGTTTATGGAAGCCTTGGAAAACAACAGAAATAGATTGTATTCATAGACAATTTCAGATAACATTTGGCAAAAATGTAAATGTCAGTCATTTCAAAGATAGTAAATTGAAGTGTTTACAAAGTGGTGCAGTAGACACAGTACAGGCATTGGAGTCAAATACCTTAGCTCAAGTCATAGCACTTTATTTACTGGCATTTTGGCTTTAAAAAAATCATTCTCATTACCTGGAAGTTATAAACACAGGTAAGGGGTAGATAATTAACTACTTAATGTGATTTTCAAGGCACCAGGTAGGTGTGTTTACTCCTTTTTTATCTCCTGAGTGCCCCACAATGCTTAAAAAGGTTTTCCCTCCCCAAATAGTGTATGAATATCACTAAAAATAAATTTTCATTTATTCAACAAATATGTGTGCATGTATCATCACAGTCACCCTTTGATCTTTTAGAACAAACCAAGGAAGATATATTAAGTAAATTATCTTAGTTAATAAGTGTCAGTTTATTTTCCTTCAGGAAGGACTGCCCTCCATTGTATAAGGGGGCACTTAACATGTACCCCAGAACTGTACCCACCAAAAACAAAGTTTCCTTAACAGGCAGGGATTTTAAAACATACTTCTGAATATCCTAATGGTATTAAACCTACCTTTGAAGTTCCATGTGATTTGTATTTCCTGAACATGGCAAACAGCTGATTGTACTTCACTGCTGAAATTTTGCCCTAACATACAGGGTGATAAAGTGTTCATGTCAGACCCAGTTGCAACAAGATGAACGGGCAAGACAGTAACATTGTAAAGCTTCGAAGAGACTACAATGTCTAAGAATAATCAATTTCAACTACAGAATTCTATAATATTAAGAAAAAGGAAATTATGTGGGCCTATTATGTTTAATGCTTAGTCTATACTAGGCTGTTTACATTGCTATTATATGAATTTATTTTTACTGAGCTCCAGTGGAGTAAGAAAAAAAAGTTTAAGTGGAAAAATATTAAAAATCAAGATGAGCTAATCACATAAAAGAAATTTCAGGAATGGCTAAGTGCCAACACATGGAATGGTTAAGTGGCAATAGTCTTCTTCAATTGTTTTTATTACAGTAAGAGGAATTTTACTCTTAATGCATAGAATCTGAAGAAAAAAAGTATATAAGCTTTTAAAAGAGGCCTTTTAAACAATTATTAATACAAGTGTGAAACAAGACCCTTCAAACAAATACCAATTTCAGTAATAGTTTACATACAGCAATAATTTATTCTGAAATGTTCATTTAGTTTCTGTTGAGACACAATTCATGTCTCATTAATAAAAGAGCAGCCATCTCACCTCAAATACCAGAATATACAACAAATTACAGCATAGCAAAAATTCTACCTACTTTCAGATAAAATCTAGTTCAGGTAAAATAGTTTCATTCAATGTTTTACAGTTACACAGATTTTGTTTTGTTTTGAGCACAAAATAGTGTAAATTACACTGTAGCTATCTCTATGCACATCATGTGACCACATAACTGTTAATCATTACTTCTGAAATTGAACCATCAGTTTCATTCATGCAGTAAAGCAAAGCAGGCTGGGTAAACTTGTTCATCGGGAACCATATTACTGTGAATTTCACAGCCACATGATTAATTATGATGTTAGATGGACTCACAAGGACAAAAACATTTTCTTTTTTTGCATAAATACCAATTTTTCCCTGATGTAAGTTTAGTCAGTTTATAATCTAGAAATGATTAACAGCAATATATCATATTTCCTATCTGTAGTGTTATTTTTAGACAAGCAATAATTAAAGGAAGTTGGGATGGGATGCTACTTAAATACATGTAAAACATACTGTACAAACATACTTGGCTTTACTATTTTTTTCCTAACCATCAAGAGTGCCTCCCAAAATAAGACCAGTGAAGACAAAGTATACTATCAAATATGGCTTCCAGAACAAAAACCCTCTAACAAGAATCAAACCTATTTACAAAATTTTTCAGTCTTTTAAGTTTCATTTGAAACAAAATGTCTATATAGTAGTTGTAATTAACATATAATTTTCTTAGTTTCATTCTTCCGCTCTTTTAAACGGATGTCACAAGGTAAGACCCAGAATGACGCTTAGGACTTTGGGTTCCACTGGATTCTGTGCTGTCAGTTTTTGAATCTCGCTTCTTTGTGTTGTTATTCACTGGAGTTGGGATCTGAGATGGCCGAGCTGAAGTGCTATCTGCGCTGCTTTTCCTAGGGCTTGGGTTGTAATTAAAAGGAGTCACTCTGGCAGCAACAGTCCCACTAGGTGAACTGTGTTTGCTTGAGCTGCTAGAACTGAATGGGGTACGCTCCACTATAGAACTTTCATTAGTCTCTGATACAGGGACAGGATTATTTTGTCCTGGTTTTGTCTCAGTTCCTTTCTGGTCAGGGGCATCTACCTGAATAAAGGAGTTCAGGCGATTTTCCAAACCCATGGTACGCATGGGAACACTGCCATTACCCACATTTTGTTTTGCCTGATTATCTTTTGAATCTTTGTTTGGAGTTCCCTTTTCTGAAACACTGTCAATCACCGGGGGAGTATTACCTGTGGGAGATCTTCCAGATCTAGGATTGTTAATGGGACAGTCCTCAATTCTTACCCAAACATCTTCTGTTTTAGAAACAGCAGGTGCCATTTGATAAATTAGAGTCTTTGATTCAGCACCATTTGTAGCACCTGAGGAAACGGTCTGAGAAGTACTATTTGTGGGAGAAATTTCATTTTCTTTTATTTTTCTCCATGTTCCTTTTGCAGATACTTGGTTTTCTTTACTTTGTTTGGTTCCTGAAATAGAGTTCACATGTTTTTCATCCTCACTTTTTGCTTTTTCACTGGATTCTGATGAAGCAGAAAGAATTGAAGATGAACTTCCAGTTCTTCTCCAAGTGCTTACTCGAGGAAGGGATGATGAATGTTTGCTGTGCTCACGTTTCCAGGTTCCTGACCTATTGATCGGAAGTCTAGAAGGACTTTCAGAATGAGACCGTGCAATATCATGGCGCTTTGCTGGTCTTCCATCATTGTACTCTATAGTGGGACTGAGATTAGGGGGTAGTTTTCGCCATCCACCAGCCTGAACAGATGAATGTGTGGATAGAGACATATCAGGAAGGGAAGGACTTAAAACTGGAGTTTGTGCCTGGGACCTAGTGGGAGAAGCCGGTCTAGACGATGGAGAAAGAGATTCAAATGAAGCAGATTCCTCCAATTTTCTTCTTAAGGTTGGGCTTGGAGCTTCTTTGATGAAAGTTGACTGGCGTACTAATACAGGTCTTTCTGATCTATCAGATTCACTTCCACTTGATTTAGTTGAAGACATTCTAGAAAGTTCTATCTTTTTATTGGCTCCATTACCATTATTCACCTGATTTAGTCCTTTGGAGGCAGACTCACTTCTTGGAATACTACTGGCGTTCTTGGATAAACCTGTTTGTTTGCTAAGGTTCTGTTGGCTCATCTGTCTGCCTGGAGATGTATACGACATTTTTCCAGAACCTGAGGACTTAGTTGAAGCAGTACTAGGAGATGATGTCCTTGGAAGCTGAGATAATTTGTTAGGAGGACTTATTCCATTTCTACCAGGGGAAATTGAGTTTCGGCCAGGAGACTGTATAGGTCTACTTAATGGTTGCTGGGCAGGTCTTGAAGGGGTTGAATCTCTAGATCCTGATCTAGAAGGTGCTTTACTTGACCCACCTATTTGAGATGTCTGCCTGGCAACAGGGCTTAATTCTGATTTCACAGATGGCTTGGCTCCTCTAGGAGAAGTGGTGGCCGTTTGACCTTCACTAGGGCTTTTGGAGGCTGGAGTCTTAAGGGGTGGGCCTTTTTTAGAAACAGGACTTGTACTTGAGGAGCTATTTCGAACTCCTGGAATATGAATCATTGTCCTGCCTCGAGAGATTGAAGGCATGTTTGCTTGAAGGGGCTGCTTCATTTGGCCTGAAATTTCTGAATTAGATCGAACTTTTCCAGTAATCAAACTTTTATAAACTTTTTTTCCTCCTTTGATTCCTTTACTTTCAGATTCTATCTTTTTGGTTTCCAATGTACTTTTCTCCCCTGGTTTTAGAATTCGTGGGCCTTTATTACTTGTAAAGGGTTTTTCTTCTTGATCAGGTGTAAGATGAAATGGTGATCCCAGAGAGATTCCTGATTTCAGGGAAAGGATGGAATCTGAATCAGACGAAGCTTGTCTAGATAAACATGCAGCAGCAGCAGCCTGATGTAAACTACTTACTATGGAATTTGCACCTTCCTGAATAGCTTTCCAATCAAAATTTTCTGAATCAGGGGATAAACCATGTTCTGAATCTGGTCTCTGTATATCTTTCAAATCCAGTGTCAGATCTTCAGCTAATATGCCACCCATATTTCTGGGACTATGTTTTTCATTATCACCCTTAAGTCTTGAAGGCTTTTTCTTTTTCGGCATTGCGGAGCTTATACATTCCTGCAACAGGTCATCTTCAGAGTCAATACTAAGAGAACTGAGAGAACTGTTTCTTGAAAAACAAACTGGGGTATCTTCAACATGAAACGATTTTGGAGCATAGCCTGATGCTTGAGGTTTACTTGGTTCTCCCTGTGAATCAGGGGGCTCAGTCTCTTTGATAGGTTCATTTTCTTTATTGTTGTTGTTTTCTTGGTCAATGTCACTGAGAGAACTCAGAGAGGAATTATGAGAAAAGCAAACTGGAGTATTTTCAACAGCAAAATTCTGTAATTTTTCATCAGTTGCTGCCCCTCTGTCTGGTATGTCTTTGGATGACCGGGGAAAAGTGGATTGCTTCTGCAGTATGGGTTTAAGCTGACCTCGATTTATTTGATGCTTTGCAATAGCTTGTGTCTTACTAGCTGATTGTTGGTTGGAGGTTAGTTCTGTGTGGCTGGTAACTTTAGCTTCTGATTCCTTATTTTCTTTCGCCTTTCTTAATTCAGCCTTTTCCCTGGAAAGGTCAACATCATCATCATCAAAATCTAGAGAACTCAAAGAATCATTTCGTGAAAAACAGTAAGGAGTTCCTTCAATAGGTGTGTAATGATGAGGTGAATCAAAAGCGAAACTTCCTCTGACTCTATCTTCATTATTTGGGAGCTTATCGTTGAACTCCTTGGAATTATTTTTCAAATTCTGTTTCTTTGAATCTTTGTTGTCTGAGAAAACTCTCTCGGCATTTAAATTATTTTTTGAGTCTGCATTTTTTCTTATACGTGTCCGATATTCAGTATTTTGTGGTATAGGTTTTACTGGTGAAGTTGGTTTCTTTTTCTTACCATCTAACTGATTTTTGTTGGTTGCAGAAGAGGACACAGATGCTTGCTGGACCTGGTCCATTATCTTTTTCACACGGAAAGGCTTGTGACTTTTCCCTTTGGGCATAGCAGAATTAATGCATTCTGCAAGAATATCACCTTCCTCTGCTTTATTGTCATCCAATTCAGGTATGGTTACAGATGAGGTTTTTCCTCCTTGAGCCTCATCTGTACTTCTGCCTTCTGTAGGAATGGTATCTCGTTTTTCAAATTCACCTGACTGTGCCCCTGCTCTAACTCCTTCTCCAGCAGCTAACTCATTTGGAGGGGATTCTATTGTTAGATCACTTAGAGATGTAGCTGTGGAAAAGTTTATAGGTGTCCCTTCTACACAATACACTCGTGGCATATCATCTCCCGGTGTAAAACTAACATGCTTTTGGGGTTGCAACCTGTTTTGTGATGGTAGAAGTTTGTACACAGGCAGCTGACTTGGTTTCCTTGCCACAGGTGGAGGTAATTTTGAAGCAGTCTGGGCTGGCTTTTTTGCTTTACGTGATGACTTTGTTGGCATGGCAGAAATAATACATTCTTCTAGTATTTCAATATCATCATCATCTGAATCATCTAAAAGGTCCTTTTCAGAATCAATAGTTTTTTCTGCCTCTTTCTCTTGGTTTTCATTTGATTCATTAGGTTGCTCTGATTCTGTTTCATTCCCATTGTCATTTTCCTGAACTGGAGGCATTATTCTTAATTCCACATCTTTCTGTATAAATGGCTCATCGAGGCTCAGAGCACTCAGGCTAGATGAACAAGAAAATCCATCTGGAGTACTTTCTGTGGCAAAGTGTAATAAAGTATCAGTATCTGGAAGAACCTGGACCCTCTGAATTGCAGCATTTACGGCAGCTTGCTTAGGTCCACTCTCTCTCTTTTCGGCAGTAGGTGTTTTATTTTTAGGTGTTTCTCGCGTGGTTTGAGCTGTTTGAGGTGGTGGTGGAGGGGTTTTACTTCTGCTTGGTGGCATGGTTTGTCCAGGGCTATCTGGAAGATCACTGGGGCTTATAATGCCACTTACCATTCCACTGCATGGTTCACTCTGAACGGAGCTGGCAATCGAACGACTCTCAAAACTATCAAGTGAACTGACGGAAGTACATCTGCTAAACATAAGTGGAGTCTCCTGAACATAGTGTTCAGGTGGACTTTTGGGTGTCTGAGCACCACTTTTGGAGGGAGATTTTGCTCCTGAAGAAAATTCAACAGCTTTGTGCCTAGTTGATTCTGAAGATAAACTAGAACCCTGCAGTCTGCTGGATTTGGTTCTAGTGTGCTGCGACACTGCTGGAACTTCGCTTACAGGGTCTTCAGTTGACCTAGTTCCAATCTTGTCTTTTATTTCTGCTATTTGCAGGGTATTAGCAGAATCTGCTTCCTGTGTCGTCTGATCACATCCTATTTCATCTTCAGCTGATGACAAAGATGATAATGAACTACATCTTGAAAAACATATTGGAGTATCTTCTACACAATAAGTCTGTATTGTTTCTTGGTTAATAGAAGAAACTTTGCAAGTGGCAGCCTTTTGAGTCTGACCACTTCTACTCTGTGCAGAACTTGGATGGAGCTGATTCTGCCTCTTGGCATTAGATGAAGGTGTGGACGTATTCTCACTGCTTGAAGAGATATGTTCAGTTTTAGTGCTTTGTCCAGATGAACTCTTTGAGAATGAAAATGACTGTTTCTGTGACGAAGGAATATCTGTGGCATATTTTAAACTATAATCAATAGGCTGATCCACATGATGTTTCTCTTCATTGTATTTTATGCTATAATTTGTTGGTCTCTCTTCTTCTTCATGCTGTTCTTCTTCAGAGTAACGTTCACTATAGTTGGTAGGCTTATCATCTTCATAGACATCTTCTTGACACAAAGACTGGCTTACATTTTGATTAATTCCATGATTAGAACCCACTCGATTTGTTTCTGAACCGTTGGCTCCCCGTGACCTGTATGGAGAAACACATTCCTGCTGTCCAAAATGTGGTTGGAACTTGAGGTGTTTATCATCAGTGCTCTCAGTATAAACAGGGTAAGTTGTACTTTGACTCCTTGATTGTCTTTGCTCACTTTGTTTTATTTCATCTTCTATTATGTGTTTGGGTCTTGCCCATCTTTCATTCTGTGAAGGACTTTGCCTTCCAGAGTTCAACTGCTCATCTGAATATTTAAGACTATAATTTATTGGTGTATCTAGTTCTCCATCATTATCATCCATATGATTTGCACTATGTATTTTATGGGCTAGGTCGGCTGGGTATTGACCATAACTGCAAAACTTACTTTCATCATCTTCAGAATAGGATTCAATTGAGGGTTTCATTTGACCTCTTTTACCATAACCATCACTACTACTGACACTATTTAAACTATCATTCGAAGATCTCTTGTATTCTAATTTGGCATAAGGCATAGAACATGTCCTATTTGAATTTTCTGACTTAGTGAAATTGTAAGTGTTTGAATGTGCATGGGCAGCAGAGCTTCTTCTAAGTGCATTTCTCTCATCTGTCACACAATGTAATTCAGTGGTAGACCCAGAACTTCTGTCTTCCTGAGAGGTATGAATGGCTGACACTTCTTCCATGACTTTGGCAATCTGGGCTGCAGTGGTGGAGATCTGCAAACCTCGCTTTGAAGAGGTTCCTGGATTTTCTGTTGCTGGATGGTAGTTGCCTAGACCAATTCCTCGTTCTCTCTCCAAACTTCTATCTTTTTCAGAACGAGAACTATCTAAGCTTCCTCTTGATGAAGAGGAGCTGGGTAACACTGTAGTATTCAAATATGGTGAAAGGACAGTCATGTTGCCAGCATTAAAATTATCTGACCTATTATCATCATGTCGATTGGTGTCAAAAACATAATCACCATAGAGACTTTGCTTGTGTCTTTGCTTACTACGATGAGATGCCTTGGGACTTAAATTGTCTATATTGTCAAAAGTTTCTGACAAATGCTGAGCATCTAATTCTGCTTCTAGGGCTTTTTGTTTCCTAACATGAAGAGATGGCAAGCTTGAGCCAGGAGACATAATATTGGCATCTTTGTACTTCGCAGGCCTATTTGCCATGAGATTCCTTAAAGCTGCAGCACTTCCCATAGCAATCATTTTGTGCTTTGAATGAATGAGGTTCTTGAGCATGCTAACTGCCCCCATGTCCCATAATGCTTCCTGGTCTTTAGGATTTCTTGCTGAGAGATTCCACAAAGTTCCACAAGCATTACTGACTATTGTCAAACTATGAGATTTTAGGTGTTGTAATAAAGTCTGTAGACAGTTGTTCTCTCTTAGAATTTGCCTGAAATAAAATCAAGAGATCATAAAATTAAGGTCAAAATGTGTATCCAGTAACAACAAATAAAAGGATAGAAAACAATAGGCATAATATGATTATACCAATTATCCTATAAATTCCAAGTATTCCACATCTCCTTCTGTTCTTTATTTCATGTAATGTTTACTGTTTTAAAGTACTAATCTGTCACACTAAAAAAAGTAAAGGTGTTATTTTTTGTCAATTCTACATTTCCTATTCTGTCCCAATAGCTTAAAACATTTGCAGGGGGTGGGGCATGTGCATTTACTCTATTCATATAACAGTTTCCCAATTTAAAGACTATCAATATATCATGAAATCCTATGTTGAATAGGAATTTTGTGGTAATTTAATCTATGGTTGGGTGCCACTCTGATATTGATATATCTTGGAAGAGGTAGATAGAATTGATTAAAGATCTTTCTGCAGTCAGTGCACATTATAAGCTCTTAGACTAGCACACTTACTTTTCAGAGTAATCTCTGTATTTTTTGGCTTGATTGTGTGATACTGCCATCCCTCTTACAAGTGCTCTTGGCCGGACATGGTGGCTCATGCTTCCCAGCACTTTGGGAGGCTGAGGGCGGATCACCTGAGGTTAGGAGATCGAGGCCAGCCTGGCCAACATGGTGAAACCCTGTCTCTACTAAAAATACAAAAATTAGCTGGGTGTGGTGGTGCATGCCTATAGTCCCAGCTACTCAGGAGGCTGAGCCAGGAGAATCACTTGGGAGGCGGAGGTTGCAGTGAGCCGAGATCACACCATTGCACTCCAGCCTGGACAACAGAGTGAGACTCCATCTCAAAAAAAAAAAAAAAGAAAAAAAAAGAAAAAAAGAAAAGAAAAGAAAAAGTGCTCTTTGGCAGACTGTGTGCTTATTATTTTTTAAAAATAAAGTAAATTAAAGCTTTCAAAACATTTAAGGCATATAAAAACAAGGCGTGAGGATCAGCATAATGAACTCTGGACGTGAAAGAGCAACAGCTTGTTTAATGCAGGCAAACTGAAGATTAATGACAGCATATTCAGCTTTAGTGGGCTTTAAAATGGACTGGCAAGGGTACACAATAAGCTTTAACATAGTGGTCTTCTCTTAGCCGTCCAGTAGTTACAGGACTTAAGAAATCTTCTCTGCATAGCAGAAAGGGAGACTAGGCTTGTAGTTTCTGCATCACAGACTTAAAAAATGAATAAGCTATAAAAAAAACCGTATTTTTGGCCAGGCGCGGTAGCCCATGCCTATAATCCCAGCACTTTGGGAGGCTGAGGCGGGTGGATCACCTAAGGTCAGGAGTTCAAGGCCAGCCTGACCAACATGGTGAAGCCCCATCTCTACTAAAAATTTGCCAGGCATGGTGGGGGCTACCTGTAATCCAGCTACTCGGGAGGCTGAGGCAGGAGAATCACTTGAACTCCAAAGGCAGACGTTGCAGTGAGAAGAGAATGTGCCACTGCACTCTACCCTAGGCAACAGAGCGAGACTTCATCTCAAAAAAAAAGAAAGAAAGAAAAAAAAAAGACAGTTGTATTTTTGTAGACATAATACAGAATCTGAGTTCTGAAAATGTGTGCCCTGTATCTGAGGCACTCTTTTAGGTTTTGCAACTCTAGCAGATTGGATGAATGGCTGTTAGCTAAATAATATTATTTACTGGCTGGGCGCAGTGGCTCACGCCTGTAATCCCAGCACTTAGGGAGGCTGAGACGGGTGGGTCACTGGAGGCCAGGAGTTCAAGAACAGCAGGACGATGTGGTGAAACCTCATCTCTACCAAAAAATAGAAAAACTAGCTGGGTGTGGTGGCGTGCATCTGTAGTCCCAGCTAGTTGGGAAGCTGAGGTGGGAGAATCACTTGAACCCAGGAGGTGGGGGTTGCAGCGAGCCAAGATTGCAACACTGCCCTCCAGCCTGGGCGACAGAGTGAGACCCCATCTCAAAAAAAAAAAAAAAAAAAAAAATTATTATTATTGATACTAAGACATCATTAGAAAAATGTGAACCTTTATATTCTCTGGATCATGCTCATAGTTTTTGTCTTGTTTTAAATTTTGTTTTCACATTCTTTTATACTAATAGAAATGGGTTATTTTGTTCCAATATTTGTGACTATTTTTTCCTCCACATATGGGCTACACCTCTCAACTATCATTTGCTTAATTTAGTCTCCTTTATAATACTATAAACTGTTATTACATTAAGTACACTAATGAGTTAAACTAAGAGTTAGTAGTTATCTTTTCACAATAATAAATATATTTTGGCTTAAAACTTTCATGATTATGTAAAACATTGCTTACAATTAGGTCTTTTTGAGAGTATGAATTCTGTACTTTAAAAGTAATATAAAACTCTATATATACCTGTGGTCCTCATTTGTAGCTATCAAGCTGGACACATTCCGTAATATCCCACCTCCACTTTCAATAATGGCTAAAGTGTTTGTCTGGCTCCGGTAAGTAAGAGTGCCAACCAAAAATGCAAGTGCACCATCTACAGCACATATATCAGCTTTATTCTCAGTGCAATGTGCTGACAAATTCCATAAGGCACTCAATACGCTTTTGAGGGTTGATTCCTAGTAAGAAACAGAATATGGGAGTTGGAATTTGTCTCTCATTAACTTCTATGTTACTGATATTGAATACAAGCTATTTTTTAATCTATCCTATTGCCTGCCCCTCACTGGTAAATTAATAACTTTCCATTTAGAAAAATGTTCATAAAATAACAAATAGTATTTATATCAGTGATATCTCTATAAAACAAGCAGAACACAATATTTACCTAATGACTTTTATAAACTTTATTCTAAGTGTTTAGATAGTACACACATCTTAGAATATGAAGCACAACTGATGTGCATTATGAAAAGAAAACATTTTCAGAATAGAATGTAGGTTATTCTCAGGCTGGGGTTGCTTGAAATAAAGAAAAAAAATGTGAATAGGAAGTGGATTAAGGCCCAGCATGTGGCAGGGCACAGTGGCTCATGCCTGTAATCCCAGCACTTTGGGAGGCTGACGGGTGGATCATCTGAGGTCAGGAGTTCAAAACCAGCCTCGCCAACGTGGTAAAACCCCGTCTCTACAAAAATACAAAAAAAAAAAAAAATTAGCTGGGCATGATGGCGGGTGCCTGTAATCCCAGCTACTTGGCAGGCTGACATGGGAGAATCGCTTGAACCTGGGAGGCAAAGGTTGCAGTGAGCCGAGATTACACCATTGCACTCCAGCCTGGGTGACAGAGTGAAACTCTTGTCTCAAAAAAACAAAAACAAAAAAAACAAAAAAGGCCGGGCATGGTGGCTCATTGCCTGTAATCCCAGCACTTTGGAAGGCTGACTGGTGTGACTGGGAGTTTAGGAGTTTGAGACTAGCCTGGGCAACATGGTGAAATCCTGTCTGTACAAAAAATACAAAAAAAAGTAGCTGGGTATGATGACACGTGCCTGTAGTCACAGCTACTTGGGAGCATCACTTGAGCCTGGGAGGTCAAGGCTGCAGTAAGCCATGATCGTGCCACTGCACTCAAGCCTGGTTGACAGAGTGAGACCCTGTCTCAAAAAAAGCAGATTTTAAAAATTCTGTAAACCATGCATAGATATGGAAAGATATCTTAGAAGTATTATTACACGACAAGAGCAAGTTGCAGTGTCATATATACAATATTCTGTTTATATAAAAAGCATTATATATATGTGGTTGCTTCAAAATTAACAATGTAATTTATAAAACCAATAAAGGGTACTAGAAAATCTATAATTTCTTAAAATTCCCCACATAACAAATTACGAAAACCTGGAACTCCCTAACATACGATTATCAAAGTCAACTGTCCAAGTGTAATTGCCACAGAAACACTCTGATACACAATTAAAGGTATTTGGTCAAAACTTGCCACGTGCTGGGTGCGGTGGCTCATGCCTTCAGGCCCAGCACTTTGGGAGGCTGAGGTGGGAGGGTCGCTTAAGCCTAGGAGTTAAAAACCAGCCTGGGCAACATGGTAATACCCAATCTCTACAAAAAATATAAAAAGTAGCCAGGCGGCCAGGCGCAATGGCTCATGCCTGTAATCCCAGTACTCTGGGAGGCCAAGGTGGGCGGATCACGAGGTCAGGAGATCAAGACCATCCTGACCAACATGGTGAAACCCCATCTCTGCTAAAATACAAAAAATTAGCCAGGTGTGGCGGTGGGTGCCTGTAATCCTAGCTACCTGGGAGGGTGAGGCAGGGGAATTGCTTGAATCAGGGAGGCAGAGGTTGCAGTGAGCTGAGATTGCGCAACTATACTCCAGCCTGGGTGACAGAGGAAGACTCGGTCTCAAAAAAAAAAAAAAAAAATCAGCCAGGCATGGTGGTGCACACCTACAGATCCAGCTACTTGAGAGTCTGAGGTGGGAGGATAGCTTGAGCCCAGGGGGTCAAGGCTGTGTGGCCTTGTCTCAAAAAAGCAAAAGCAAAACCACAACCAAAACAAACAAACAAACAAAAAAAACCCAAAAAAAACCCCCCAAACCCAAAACTTGCCATGATGGTGATGTCAATCTGTCTTCTTACTATATATCCATCAGGAAACAAACATTAATTAGAAATCCACTCTGTGCCTACTGCAAATGAGAGGCACTCCAGAGGATACAAACATAGCAAACTGATACCTGTGATTGAAGATGCTAGCAATTTGCTTTGGGGGAAAAAAAGATACAAAACCATACATGAAACAAATGCTCCAAAGGAAAAATTATTACAGCCTGAATTTAATCAAATCAATCAAATATTTCATGGAGGAGAACAGCTGTTTAGGAGGATAAGACCTGTACATTCAGAGAGATGAGAAGCCAGTTGCTGCTGGCAGGGGAAGTAGAATGAGGAAAGGCAGGGAAGTGGGAATCAATGCCAGAGCACTGAAGACCCAGAAAGAAGACGCAAAGGAGATCACAGTCCATGATGGGGAACAGTGAAAAATAAGTTCAGAGAGACAAAAGCCAGGCCTTGAATGTCACAGCAAACATTTTGGGTCTAACCCAATAAATAGTGAGCTACTTTATTCTCTTCATCAAAAAATTAAGTGAACAAAACAATCTAGGAGCAGGTTTAGACATAATTTGTCAGATAAGTGGTAGGAGGCAGATAGAAAGTGCTTTTATGCAAGAAGTGCTTTTATCCTTCTCACATCAATCAAGATGTGCCCAATTTTAATTACATGTGACTGAGATAAAGGTGGGGCACTCCAAGTATCCCGAGAACAAAAAAGGCAAGAATTTAAAGGACTGAATTAAGCTGCAACTGGCCCAGAGTTGAGCGCTGAAGGTAGAAAAATACAAAAGTTCCTCTCTGTGGGGCTACAAGTCAAGGGCCAGGGGTTTTGTTTCAAAAATGTTTTTATAGTTCGAATTAGAAGACACAAAATAAATTAGAGATTATTAATATAAGTAGTAACAGCAAAAGTGAGTGACCAAAAAGTAAAAAATACAGGTGAAGGTAGAATAGAAAAACTTAAATCTACAAATCTAGACTCTGTGATCAAGGAGAAAGGTTGTATCAGAAGCAAAATTAGGAGGAATTCAAGATAGTACAGCCAGTTTAGAAATGAAGCAAGTGACTTGTTCAGGGGTTTGGTTGTTACTGGAAAAGAGAAACACTGTAACAGAAGAAGCCACAGAAAATTTTTGTTTTCAAAATATTGGGCTTCTTCTAGAGAGCTGAAACATAAAAAAGAAGGATCCAGTAGAGAAGATGTACAAGACAAGAGTAAGGGACCAACAGCTTTAAGTGAACGGAGCACAGAGTGCTGGTAAAGGAAAGGCTCTAGAGTAAGAGCTCTGAGTGAGTTAAAGTGATGCAGAACACGCAGAGAGCTAGAAGGTAGTTCTGATTCTCTTGCTCATTAGTAGCTGAAGTTGAGATGGAACTGATGTTGAATGAAAAACAGAAAAAGAATGTTCATGACTGCTGCACTAAATGTAGAAAAAGAGGGAAAAAATAAATAAATTCTAATACTGTTAATCAGAATTGGGCCCAAATCAGAACTGGATATTACACATTTCTGATGGCTAGTTTTTTGAAGACTGACCATGCATTATATCCCGCCTGTAATCCCAGCACTTTGGGAGGCCAAGGCAGGAAGATCACGAGGTCAGGAGATGTAGACCATCCTGGCCAACATGGTGAAACCCCATCTCTACTAAAAATACAAAAACTAGCTGGGCGTGGTGGTGCAGTCCTATAATCCCAGCTACTTGGGAGGCTGAGCGAGGAGAATCACTTGAACCAGGGAGTCAGAGGTTGCAGTGAGCTGAGATCCTACCACTGCACTCTAGCCTGGTGGCAGAGCAAAAAAAAAAAAAAAAAAAAAAAAAAAAAAAATTATAGAAGAGTTTAGGTCCTTGAGAGAGAATTAAGTCATGAACCAGTTAGCAGCAGTGTAAATTCTCATAATACACACATACATTAAATCTTTCTGAAACTACACAGGGTTATTAGGAGTACTTAAGTGTGCAAGCACTAATTTTTTTGAACTTTATTGAAATATAATTGACGAACAATAAACTGTACACATTTCAAGTTTACAATTTGATAATTTTTCATGCATGTATACACCCATAAAACCGCCAGTCCAATCAAGATAACAAACATTTATATCATCCCCAAAAGTTTCCTAGTACCCTCTCGTAATACTCCCCCTTCCCTTCCACTCCCAACCCCAGGCCACCACTAATCTGTTTTCTGTCACTACAGATTACTGCATGTATCAATAGTCATTCTTTTTCACAGTCGAGTCATATTACTTTGTAGAAATATTCCACAATATGCTTACCATTCACCTGCTGACAGACATAGTTATTTCTAGTTTTTGGCTATCATAAATAAATTATTGTGGATATTTGTGTGTAAGTCTTCGTGACAGCGTAAGTTTTTGTTCCTCTTGGGTGAATACTTAGAAGTGGAATGGTTGGGTCATGTGGTAGGTGTGTTTAACTTAAAAACACTGCCAAATGTTCTCCAAAGTGATTATACCATTTTACACTCCCACTAGCAGAATACATGATTTCCAGCTGCTCAACATCCTTGAAAATGCATGGTCAATCTCTGAAATTTTAACCAATATGATATGTGTAATGGTATCTCATTGTAGTTTTAATTTGCATTCCCTGATGATTAATGATATTAAGTATCTTTTCAAGGGCTTATTGGCCATGTTCTTTTCTGAAATGTCTTCTATCCATTCAACAGTGTTACAGGTATTTTTATGAAGATGCTAAGCATATTTGAATATCATCTTTATAACTAATAGTTTAGCTGAATGCTTTTCTATCTAATACATTTTCAAGGGTTTTCCAAGAATAAAATACTTTACCAAAAATGCATAACTAACAAAAAACAAACCTTTTGCCTTCTCTGAAGAGGAAAGTTTTGAAGAACATGTAGGCTGTGGGTGTAGGAGGACTAGCTGGGTGAAACCTAGACTAGCTAAGACAACTTGCTTGGTCCCTCTCAGATTTCAAGTTTACTTTTTTTTTTTCTTTTTAATTTTAGCCTAGTTTCTGAAGCAGATGGACTGCCTGGAGATATTTCCTTCTGTAAACAAATTATTATTTGATGATTCCTCACCCTTGGCTCTGATCACCTCTTGATAAGTTGACCATCAAAATTTGAGGGGATTGAGATTTGGAGAGCACAAAGGTAACACTTATACCAGTGATTCTTAACTGGTGGTGACACTGTCCTTCCTCCCTCCCAGGGACATCTGACAATATCTGGAGGCAATTTTGATTAGCATAACTAGGGGGAGGGTATATTGGTAGCCAGTTGGCAAAGGCCAGGGATGCTGCTAAACAATCTACAATGCACAGGTCAGCCCCAGCAAAACGAAGAATTATCTGGTCAAAAATGTCTATAGTGCTGAGGCTGAGAAACCTTGATATACATTAAATTCCCTTGTATAATCTTTTCTACCTTAGTACTTTAGGAGTTTGTGGTACTCTAAAACTATGGACTGGTGAGATAAACAGGTAAGAAATTAGGAAATCTAGGCCAGGCGTGGTGGCTTGCGCCTGTAATCCCAGCACTTTGGGAGGCTGAGGTGGGCGGATCACAAGGTCAGGAGTAGTTTGAGACTAGCCTTACCAACATGGTGAAACCCCATCTCTACTAAAAATACAATTAGCTGGGAGTGGTGGCGTGCGCCTGTAATCCCAGCTACTCAGGAGGCTGAGGGAGAAGAATCACTTGAATGTGGGAGGCGGAAGTTGCGGTGAGCTGAGATCAGGCCACCGCACTCCAGCCTGGGCAACAGAATGAGATCCCGTCTCCAAAAAAAAAAAAATAAAAGAAATTAGGGAATCTCATGGCTGAAAGAAGGCAGCAAAAAAAGCTAAACATGAAATTCTTATTATAGTACTAAATAATACACAGGTAAGAAATTAGGGAATCTCACGGCTAAAAGAAGGGAATCTCATGGCTAGAAGAAGGCAGCAAAAAAAAAGCCAAACATGAAATTCATATTATAGTACTAAATATTTTCAAAGGTACCTTTTTAACTTCTAAAGCACATTCCATCAATGCTTTCACACTTCCGACTTCCCGCAACGTCTTTTTACTATTTACATCTGCTCGCCAAGACAAATTCCGCAAAACACTTGCAATAACCTACAAATTAATCAATTTTAGATTAATTTTTACATAAAATCATTCATACTAGTTGCTTTTTTGTTTTTAATGCTAGAGGTAAGAACAGAAATCTATTAAGAAAGAAATTCCGGCAAGCTGTGGTGACTCATGCCTGTAATCCTATCACTTTGGGAGGCTGAGGCAGGAGGATCTCCTGAGACCAGGAGCTCAAGACCTTCCTGGGTAACACAGTGAGACACTGTCTCTACAAAAACATTTTAAAAATTAGCTGGGCATGGTGGCATGCACCTGCAGTAGTCCTAGCTACTTGGGAGGCGGAGGCAGGAGGATCCCAGGAGCTTGAGGTTACTATGAGCCATAATTGCACCACTGCATTCCAGCCTGGGCAAGAGAGGGAGATCTTGCTTTTTTTTTTTTTTTTTTAATTCCTCCTAAATGCTACTACACTGCCAAAAATATTTCCTACAGTATAACTACAA
The DNA here is from genome assembly GCF_002776525.5 of Piliocolobus tephrosceles. Lineage (NCBI taxonomy): Eukaryota > Metazoa > Chordata > Mammalia > Primates > Cercopithecidae > Piliocolobus > Piliocolobus tephrosceles. The sequence goes on along the minus strand of NC_045437.1, from coordinate 109,541,382 downwards.
CATAATTATTTTTCTTTTTCTAATGTTAATGGAACTATCTTTTATACATGAGATACTAAATACTGAGCAACAATCTAAATCAGGATATTAGCTGGGAGTGGTGGCACACGCCTGTAATCCCAGCACTTTGAGATGTTAAGGTGGGCAGATTGCTTGAGCCTAGGAGTGGTGAAACCCTGTCTCTACAAAAAATACAAAAATTCGTTTGGCATGGTGGTGTGCACCTGTAGGCCCAGCCTTGAGAGGCTGAAGTGGGAGGATTGCTTGAACCCTGGAGGCAGAGGTTGCAGTGAGCTGAGATTGCACCACTGCCCTCTAGCCTGGGTGACAGAGTGAGACCCTGCCTCAAAGAAAAAGAGAAAAAAGAAAAACAGTTGAAATTCTAAATACTACCTGCTGTAAGTCTTCACTTTCAGATTTTAGTTGGGCCACAAGTGCTCTCATGCAGCCTTTCATAGAGCATAGCGTAGCCTGTAAATTAGATACAGAACAGAGGATCATCAACAAGACAACTTGAAGCCAAGCTTTATTTCTGGCTATTAAATGTCTAATTCAGTTTTCATTATTTTGTTTTAATCATACCTGATATTTTGCTCATAAGATTTACCTAAATAAAAGACAAATATTATCTTAATTCTTTGCTATCTGTTCTTCCTTTGCCAAACTAGAGAAATAAAGTGAATAAGTGGTGAGAAATGATAAGCAACAGGTTTTAGAGTAAAGCCTCTTATTTGGATAGAATCAATGTGTGTGTAACACTTGCCTTGGTCGTAAGAAATTTTCCGATTTTAAATCCCATTCCTAGGAAGTGTTTTATCTTTTATTTTTTAATTCTACACAGTCAGACAAAATTCTCTAGTAATGGATCACAGAAATGATCCCTAAAAGTATATTCGTATGAACAGTGTTTTTAATGCAATTACATAAATTCACTACTGTGTACCATCTTTAGATATACCTTTGCCTTTGTTTAGGCTTAAGACAACCAAATGAGTAAAGACAAGCGAAAGTGAAGCACAGGTTTTTATCAGTCATCGTTTAACGAGGAGAGTGACAAGAAAATCAGTAAAATATGTTTTTTATGAAAGTAAATTAACTCATACCTGAGCTATCTTAAGAAATATATGTTATAAAAACATACCTTGTTGGCTACATCTCCAAAAGTCAAGTTTGTCAAAGCCATTCCAGCATATCGTCTTAGTGTAATACTGTAGTGGTCATTAGTAAGCCCATACATTTCACAGTCCACTTGCAATAATTCTGCAATGGCCTGTAGTCCCCCTAATTTAAAAAGGGCAAGAGGAAAAAGACAATCATCTAAAATAAAACAAACTGGTACCAAGTTGGTAACTTAAATATTAGGGAAAAAAATCTCAACGAATGAGAATATATGGTTTAAATTCACCTTTAGAATTATAAGCCACAAAAACTGTTATAAAGAACTTTTGTATATTTATAAAGTACAACTGACAACTATTCCATTTTATGCCAGTTTCTCCACCCTCCAGCCCCTTATCTTACTGAGTGAAATAATAATTATTTTCTATTTACTGCATATACACTGCACCTTGCCAACAGTGAAGAAGGCTCTTTTCTAACACTAGTTCTCCCTGAACATAAGCAGAAAAAGGTAACTTCTTCTTATTATTAGGGCTTTATAAACACTCTTTATTGTCACACACTGTGGCCTAATTTTTTTTTTTTTTGGCAAATAATTACCCTTAGGAATACTGATGCCTTTAAATGAAACTGTGCATGAAGAAAAACTAAAATTTTTTTTTTTTACAAAAATTATCTGTTCAATTTATTATTAAGTTATATAAAACTACTAATTTGTGTTTTTAAAAACATTTCTTACTTCTCTTTGATGGTATCAAATATTAACTATACTATGATTTAGCACTTTCTTTCCTGATTCTTTCCACTGAAAATGCTCAACAATGCCCACAATGGCCAATACTAGGAAGTCAAAGAGAAAACAAAGAGAAAGGAATGGGAAAGACACAAAGGAAGCAGTTTAAAAAAAAGTGAAGCAAAATGGTAAGGAAGTGAACAAAAGAGAAAAATGCATGTGGAGGCTATACAAAATATAATTCATCAAATAATCATCATGGGACTCAGAAAGAAAAAGATGAATATGAACAGGCAATTCTTGGACACTAGTAGTCTAAATAGGTCATTAATCTGAAGGAGAGCCAGTACATTAATATTTTTATAAGTGGTCTGGAAAGTTCAACATGCAGAAGAATCTTGCAAGTTTGTAAAACAAAGTTCTGTCTTGGCTCAAGAACTCCAAGCCAAAGGATTTAAATGTAGGAATATTTATGTAAAACTTGATGACTAGCAGGAATGACAGACATGTTTGAAAGTAGGTAAGTGAAAATTAATTTGGTTAAAGAAAATCCAAATCATATTTAGGAAAATTTTCCTCCATTCACCTGCAACAGTGGCAAAATACATAGACAGTGAACAAAAATCAGTCATTGTCTTTATGAAGAGCGTACAGATTGGAGCAAAGATAGACGAATTATGTAGAAGCACAGGGTGATATAATAGGCGGACTTAACCTAGACCTGGGATTAGGTTCCTAAGAAAAAGGCTGAGGAAATAATGTTTTAATGTTTAAGTTGAAACGTAAAGGATGAATGTGTATCTTTTTTTTATTTTTTATTTTGGTAGAGACAGGGTACCACTATGTTGCCCAAGCTGGTCGCGAACTCCTAGGTTCAAGTGATTCTCCTGCCTTGGTCTCCCAAAGGGCTGGGATTACAGGCATGAGTCACCAGGTCCAGCCAGATGAATGCATATGTAACAAGGGTGGGGAAGGAAGAAGAAAGACACATTCTAGGCAAAGGAAACAGCATGCAAAAGGGCCCCTGGGCCTGAAATATTTAACAGCAAGGAGAGGGCCACAAGATGACGCTATAAACATGGGTAGATGCTAGATCACATAAGACTTTATGTGCCATATTAAAGATTTTACGCAGAAAAAGGAATAATTAGATGCACATTCTAAACAGATTACTATGGTTTCAGTGAACAAAATGGACTGTCAGTGGAAATGGGAAGAGAAGTAAGACAAAGTATTGCAGAACAGGAGAGATGATGGTGGCTTGGACTGGGGATGAAGAGAAGAGTGATGACTTAAGATATTTTTAAGTAGCAGAATTAAAGCAGTCAGTTGCTATTTGCAGGGGATAAGGATGGCATTGTGAATGCCTTCCAAGATTTTGGTTTGAGCAACTGGGTTGGAATTTCTGAGAAAAGGAAACTGGGAAAAGATGAGATGCAGGGATGCAAAAAGATTACGAATTCAGTTTCTGACAGTTGAGTAAGAAGTGTCTAAAATACCACCTAAAGGAAGATGTCACATAATCAGTTCAATAATGTTCTAAAACTCAGGGAGAGACCTCAGATTGAGCTGTAAATTTGAAAACGAAAACAGAAGCATAGAGAGAAAGGAACAGAGCCTAGGGCAGAGCTTCAAGGAATTCCACCATTTTACACTTCGGTGAAAGAAAAGGAGCCTGTAAAAGAACTGAGAATTTTGACCCATGAAATTGACATGGAAGACCTTAAGACTGTGGCCTGGTATACTAATGAGATCGCCAAGATGTCGGGTATTTTAAAGCAGAGGATCAATACCACAACAAAACAAACTATGCCTTTTGTCTGTATAAAATCTTGCCTGGTGTGACAATAGCTGGGATACTTTCTTAAGAAAGATAAAATGCACCTAAAGAAGATGCCAAGAAGGCACGACATGATCAAAGAGTTGAGTACTCTTGTATGGAAAAACTAAAAATCTTAGGACTTGATACTGAAAATAAAGATTAAATAAGAATGTGGCAGATATCAAGAGATTCAGGAAGAACATGGCTAATAAAAAAAGAATATTCAAAAAAATTTAGACTATCAGATAAAAGAGGAAGTGCTTTTTGATTTCACGCAAATGAAAAGATTTCAGAGAATTCTGAGGCATAGAATAGAACTCATAGGTTAAAACTATAAATGGATTTGCTAAAATATGCAAATTCATGACTGGATTGATACAATTAAAAAGTGGTTGCTCTAAGAAAAATCAGGATGTTTCATGGTAACGCAAAGATGATGAACATGTCCTTCCACAATTTTCTTGGTGCCTGTTAGAAAACAGTGGTCTAAACAGACCAAAGTATTGCCCAATAGGGTAAAACTACCGATAGCAGAGCACCAACAGACTCAGGTGACATTCAACAGAATCCTTAATTTAGACTCTTATGAACAAAAGAAAGACTGGTAATTTTAAAAAGTATATTACTTTTGTTTTATGTGGTTTAGACAGTCACCATTGGCATGAAATGCCTTGTTCTAAAATAAATATCACAGGCTCAACAAGAATATTCTATTGGTGTTTCACAAAATTTCCTGAATGTAAGAATCAGCCAGGCCACTTATCACATTGATTTTTAGGCCCTTCCCCTGGAGATTCTATTTGCTACAAGGCCAGAAAATCTGCAGTTTGATGAGTGCCTCTGGGTGATCATTATGATTTAGATATTTTGTGAAACACTAATGCAAATAAACCGTGAGTTCCTTGAAAGCCAGGACCAGGTCTTAATCATTACAAAAATCTAGTGCCTAGCACAGTTTCTGGGGTAGATTTGAGAATCAATAAACGTACATCATGGAAATTATAGTCTAAAACTTCTAATACTAATAAGTGCAAATGTAAATGACTGATAGTTGTAGAATCTTCATATATGTACAAACGACCATCCCAGCTGACTGAACTAAGGAATTCCCCTTCACCTATTTGGGATTTCTTTTTTCCTTATCCCTTAATGCCAAAACCTTGTGCTGTCTTATACTATTATCTCCCTGCAATCCACAAACCCTAATCCTCCTTCTGCCCCAGTGCAAATCTGGAGGTGAGGAGTGAGAATAAGGTAATCCCCTGTGGTACGTCCCCAGCAGTCACACCCCCAGAGGCCCCATCCTGCTCCTCACCTGAAAGCCCCTGCCCTAGCTCCTGTGATGAAATGCCCCGGGTAGCCTTCCTACCTGAGGAAGGAAGAGGAACAAATACTGAGTCTAGGTTTTATTTTGAAATCCAGATAATTAATGTCTCAGTCCTAGTCTACAGTCCACTGGAACACAGGAACATTTACAGAATAACTTTTGAGGTATCTTAAAATTAGATGTTTTCCTGTTTATTCATTATTTTTTATCCACTTCCTGTTATGATTAGCATTTTAAAAAATTTAAAATGTTCGCAAATGCTGAGATTGTACTAAGGAGGGGAGAATTCATAAGATTAACTGAGATTCCACAGGAGACCAGGGGGAGGAAAGAGAATCAGGGAGGCCAATTGCTAGGCCACTAGGAAGGAAAGCATGGCCAGAGGGCAGGCCTGAAATCTTAAGGTGCAGAGCCTCCCAAAGCGATGACTCTGAAGGACAATACTTTTGGCTGTTCAGGTTCTCTGTGTAAGAGTCTCATGACTTCATCACTTTTAAGATAAATGACGAATGAAACGATGAGGGGGTAGGAATATAAAGTGGGAGTTGGAACATAATGTAACATAAACGGCACAAAATGCAAGGGCACAATTACACTAAAATGGGAATTAAGTGTATGGTTCCTGCTTGTGGCATGACTAGAGAGATCCAGTTCACATGAGATGGTTCAGCATGATGCAATTTATAAATACCACATGTACAAAATGAACCTAGAAATCAAAGAAAACCCGTTATATAAAAAATGGAGTGCACTGCTGGTTATATAAGGTTTAGTGTGTGAAAATACATACCTAAAGGAGTAATCATTCCAAAGTTAATGAAATGTTTCTGACTTAAAACATAATACTTTTCTATATTAACCAGTTTCAAAGATACCAGGCTGCTTATGGTGAAAATCCTGTAAAGTACCGATAACCATGAAGATAAATGAAAATCTTAATAATAATTCCTTCTGATGCTCATCAAAAGTGACTGAGTTCAATCACAATACAGTAGCTCCACATTTCAAAATAATTCAAATTAACATCCTCATCAGCTGGCACACACAAAGTCTACTTTGGCAAAAGGGACAAAGACTGACCCATTTTGTGATTTTTTTTAATCTCTGGCTTCGATTTCGAAAAAGTTAGTTTATGACAGGGTAGCAGTTTCTGTGATTCAGGATCCTTTCTCTGCTGGAAACCAGGGTACATTTTTTTGCTATACAGAGGAAGCAGCTGATAGCAGAAGTTGGTGGCCTTATATCATAATTCATCAATGACTAAAAATCTTTATTTACTATACTGAATTTCTACCATGATTTAAAAATCCACCAGTAATTGTCTATGGCATTAAAAAACATTTTTGTCTTACCTAGTTCATTCATTGCATGTCTATGCTCTTCATCAAATGAAAGTTTCATTAGAACACACACAGCAGGACAGATCTGATGTTCAACAGGAGCTGGCACTGAAAATAAAATCAACATAAACCATAATGCTTTGTTATTTAAAGAGCAATGATGTTTACTGTACTTTAATCTGCAGGGATCACTAGTATACCCCTAATCCATGGAATTTTAGTGGATCAACAAATATTTGCTGAAAGGACGAATAAATACTACAAATGTAGAACAAAAGGCTTTTTTCCATAAAAATGTTTACCACTCATCTGCCCTTGACTAAATCTCTTAGAATTCTAAGTCTTCGAGGTTTATGCTATTACTCACATAGCTAATAATTTAAAATTATGTTGAGTATATAAACTAATAAAAACATTTTAGTATAAAATGATTTAATTTTGTTTATAATTTCTTTCTTTCTAAAAACAAAACAAAACAAAAAACAAAACAGGGTCTTGCTCTGTTGCCCAGGCTCGAGTGGAATGATCACAGCTTTCACTGCAGCCTTGTATTCCTGGGCTCAAGTGACCTTCCTGCCTCAGCCTCCAGAGCAGCCAGGACTACAGGCATACCCCACAGCCCCTAGCTAATTTAAAAAAATTTTTGTAGAGATAAAGAGTCTTGCTGTGTTGCCTAGGGTAGTCTCAAACTCCTGGCCTTAAGTGCCGCTCCTGCCCGGGCCTCCCAAAGTGCTGGAATTACAGGTACGAGCCACTGTTTATAATTTCTATTTAAACTACCATCATGAGTGTGGGTTAAAAGCACATGGTGCTGGGTGCGGTGGCTCACACCAGGAATCCCAGCACTTTGGAACACTGAAGTGGGCAGATCCTTGAGTTCACGGAGTTCAAGAACAGCCTGGGAAACATGGCAAAACCCCATCTCTTTAAAAAAAAAAAAAAAAAAAAAAATTAGTTGTGGTGGTGCATGCTTGTAGTCCCAGATACTCTCAGGAGGCTGAGATGGGAGGAGTGCTTGAGTCTGGGAGGTTGAGGCTGCAGTGAACTGTGATTGCACCACTGCATTATAGTCTGGGCGCTTGTGTGAGACCGTATCTCAATACAAACAGAAAAAAAAGCATATGGCTGTGTACAAATGTGATCTCTAATACAAAAAGATAGACAGATATACTAGAGAGTAAACAAATTTCTAAAAAGGATGTCCAAGAAAATGTACCTCCACATTCAATACTATGCACAAGGTTTCAAAACTCATTTGACATAATTTTTTAAAAAACATCTCAAAAGAAATTATTATTTTATTCTATTTAATTTTTTGAGAACAAATATCAAGAGTACAAAATGTGGGTCATTACATAATTGTGGATAGCCAAAGAAAACAATCCAGGAAGGCAATGTTCTCCCAGTAAAAATCTTACTAGTTCTCTCACCCTAGGACAAATAGATACGAAAGGCAATCCCTTTTTTCTTATTCTTTTTAAATTTTTTAAAAATGAGACAGTGTCTCACTATGCTGCCCAGCTGGTCTTAAACTCCTGGGCTCAAGCAATCCTCCTGTCTCAGCCTCCCAAAGTGCTAGGATTACAGGCATGAACCACCACACCTGGCCTTTCTTATTCTTGAACATTTTTAGATTTCAAATAAATTCAACTTCATACCCAAGCTTAAAAAAATCTGCTACAGCTTCATAAGTCATGTTTGCATCATCTCCTCTTCACATCAATAGGCTGATACAGTAGAATCATCTACTTGTAGTGCACATGTGTGTGTGTGTCAGTTCTTATCAGGTGAAAGGAAGGTCTTACCTTACATACTTACTGCTTTTGGTTGTTGGCTACAGGAATGAAGTAAGTTATATCCCCACAGGTCCTAGCTCCCATGCTGCTCCTGAGGGAGCGGGGCTGGTGTCTAAGGGTCCCTTCCTGAGTGAAGAGCTGGGTGGATTATCACTCCCAGCAACTGGGGCCCACTGTCTACAGCTGGATGGTACAGTAGGAAGAGCACTGAGCCGAGAGTCAGGAGATCTGGGCTCTGTTCCTGGGTCTACCACTTACTAGGTATGAGGGCCATGGTTAAGTCCTTTAGTTCTTCTGAGCCTCAGTTTTTTCATCTGTAAAATGGAGATAATACCTTCCCTTCCTACTTTACTAGGTTGTTGTGAGGAGCAAATAATATAACAGATGTAACGATACTCTGTGTCCCCTGAATATAATGATATGCAAATGTAAAATATTATGATTTGGACACTAACGGCTGAAGGAACTTACGTAAAGTCACTTTCATCTATGAAATGAGCTTCAGCTATGAAGTGAAAGATGGGCAACATAATTGCTCAAGTTCTTTCTAGCTCTACTAAGGCCCTGCTATGCTATGATAGTACAAATTTCTCTTGACTTACTGTTCTTATAGTAGTGCACATAACATTTCCTTTGCTAAATTTTTCTAGGGAAATATAGACTTAATCTTTTAAACATGATAGTAGCACAAATGGCTGATGTGAATTTCCTCCTCTTAGTCATAAAGACAGCATATTAACTAAAAATGTTTTCTATTTAAAAATTTCACATTTGCTTTGAAACATGCACTATGATGTACGCCAAAGAGAACATACTTGGATTTTTGTCCTGGTCCATGCCTTGTTCATGAGCTTCCTGCCACTCCCAACAGGTTTCACAGTAAGCACGTATCTGTTCCAAAAGATGAAGGACTCGGATTTCACGCCTGCCTCTCTTGTCATCAGGCTGTGAGTGAATGATGTTGTGGAGTGCTGCACTGGCCCTGGCCCGAGCCTCTTTACTGCCCCGGGAATTTCCCAACAATACAGAGTCTTTGTCATTGCCATGTAAAAGCTGGATGAGGAGAGGAAGACATCCAGACTGTCGCATGGATATACAGCTGTCTTGGGAGCTAGACATAGCTAGCAAAGTTCGCGACATATCATCCTTATCATGAGTACCAAGCATTGACAACAATGAATACACCATTTCCACCTGTGGGCCAAATGAGTTTAGAAACAAAATTATGACTTTAATATCCAAAAGCCAAAAACCAATTAAGTGATGAATGGGATATTTACTATAACTCTAAAAAAACAAAACAACCCCCCCCCCCCCCCAAAAAAAACCCCGAAAGCCTTTCCAGGATGAAGTAATCAGTGTTATTTCAAAATCTATGTATCATCACCAATTTGTTTATGTGAGTAAATGAGTGGTAAAATACAGTATTAAAAGAAAAAGTAGCTTTTTGCATACTCACTAACTGTTAGTGCTGTTTGCCTAGATTAGTTGGTGCTAATCCACTGACTATAATCAGGGAAAAACAACTGATTTCACACACATAGAGAATGTAGTTTAGCTAAATTCTCTACAGAATTTAAAATTTTATCTTATTTCTTATAATCTATACCCATAAGCAATAAATAGAAAACATTTCTGCAACAACTGTAAGTACTAATTCTCAGCAATCATTAATTCTCGTCAGATGATAATATTGTTAAAATTATATGATTATAAATTTAAAATGTTTTGTCATAAAAAGGAAAATGCCATGATCATACAGAGTGAGAGCCAGGATTTGTAGTTAGTTTTTTAAAAAGTAACTAGTAAGTACTAAATACTCTGTGACAATAAATTCTAAGTATTTACTTAGAAGCAGATTAGAAACAGGAAAATGGCACCCAGTTATCCTGGACCATGGTCCACTCATTTTAAAGCTACAGGGTATTACATAAAAGAAGAGGCTATTATATAAAGAATGCATCATCTCCATAACTCAGTGGTTCTCAATTCGGGGCAATTTTGCCCCCCTCAGGACACATTTGACAACATCTTGGAGACATTTTTGGTTGTCACAATTGCAGGACAGGTGTTTTAGGGGAATCTAGTGGGTAGGCACCAGGGATGTTACTATACATTCTACAATGCAACAAAGAATTATCCAGCCAATAGTGCTGAGGTTTAGAAATGCTGCTTTAAATGTGTAAATACACACATACCTTTAGATATGAAAATTTTAGGAAGGCAATATAGGACTGTGGATAAATGGGTTTTCATCGGAGCTAGGCTCAAATTTTGGCTCCACCTCTTAGGAGCAAGCTGTGGTGCTATTATTGTCAAGCTATTTGATTTCTCTGAGCCTCAGTTTTCTGAGCTGCAAAATGGAGAAATTTACCTACCTAACAATGTTTTCTCCATTAACATGAAATAAAACAATACATATATAGGACAGTAGCTGGCATTCAAAATACATACTAGGGTCTTAATATTATCATGCATAAATGACTTCAAAAAGAAACAGTATTCTAATTGCCAGTTTTCATACAATAGTGCTCTTGAATATTCAAGATTTTCTTTATAGTAAAAACTACATGTTGAGGTTAGACAGATCTGGAATTAAATTTCCATGCCTAAAACTTTTTTTGCTTGTTTTCTCATTTAGAGAAATATGAATACTTCACAGAATTTTGGAGGGGACCAGAGATAATGTACACACAACTCCTGGCACAGTTACTGGCATATAAGAGATTCCAAGAAGTATAAACAGGATTAAGCCTCATAGTGAGAATATCATTGATTATTCTAAAAATCATTACTTAAATCAACATTAGTTATTTCAGTAATACATTTCCCAAGAGCTATTATATTATTTACAGTAAAGAAAGAGTATATAGAGTATGCTGTGAAAACAATTAATGGAATTCGAGTTAACCAAAAATATATTGTTTAGTAATATTAGAATTTCATTTCATCTTAGTTAATTTAAAAATCTCTGATGGGCCAGGTGCAGTCGCTCACGCCTGTAATCCCAGCACTTTGGGAGGCGGAGATGGGTGCATCACCTGAGGTCAGGTGTTCGAGACTAGCCTGGTCAACATGGCGAAACCTCATCTCTACTAAAAATCCAAAAAAATTAGCCAGGGGTGGTGGCATGCACCTGTAATCCCAGCTACTCAAGAGGCGGAGGCAGGAGAATCGCTTGAACCCAGGAGGCGGAGGTTGCAGTGAGCCAAGATCGTGCCACTGTACTCCAGCCTGGGCAATAGAGCAAGACTCCGTTTCAAAAACTAAAAATAAAATAAAATAAAATAAAATCTCTGACTTGAAAATAATAAAGTAACTATATTTTCCTTTTTTTTTGAAATGGAGTTTTGCTCTTGTTCCCCAGGCTGGAGTGCAATGGTACAATCTCGGCTCATTGCAACCTCTGCCTCCCAGGTTCAAGCAATTCTCCTGCCTCAGCCTCTCAGGTAACTGGGATTAGAGCCATGTGCCACTACGCCCAGCTAATTGTGTATTTTTAGTAGAGACGGAGTTTCACCATGTTGGTCAGGCTGGTTTTGAACTCCTGGCCTCACATGATCCACCCACTTCGGCCTTCCAAATTTCTGGGATTACAGGCGTGAGCCACCACATCTGGTCTAAAGTAAATATTTTCTTTTCAAACACTACTCCCAAATCCTAAAATATTTGCCAGCATCTAAGAAAGATATTCTAAGAAAACTCACTTATCAGCATGAAATAACACTCAACTTCAACAACTTTTCCATTCACCTCAATACATATTTACTCACGTGCAGGCACCGTGTTAGACACAGCAAAAGTCAAGTAAAAAAACATTTATTTATTTCCAAAAGGCAGGTTCATGCAAATTGTTAGTGATTCAAATGAGGTAGATGGATCTCATGGGGAGGTAAGAGGACCCTGGGAATCAGAAAATGTTTTGTAAAAAAGCAAAGCCCAAGAAGAGTTTTGAAGGCTGGCTAGGATTCTGACAGACATTTATGGTGGTCCCCACCAGTGCAGGCAAGGAAGGCAGGCGGAAAGTCACAGGGAGTGTTCAGGAAGAAGGAAGTGAGCCAGTTTGGGTGGAACTCAGTATGCTTGCAGATAAATGGATGGAAAGACTGAAAAAGAATTAAAAATTAGGTAATCTGGCACTTTTTGTAATCCTGATTTTTCCTTTGTTTATGCTTCTTTGTATAAAAAGATATCATTTCTTTAAGAGACTGTGAATCAGAATTCTCCACTAGAAAGTGGTGTAATCTCAGCTCACTGCAACCTCTGCCTCCTGGGTTCAAACTATTCTCATGCCTCAGCCTCCTAAGTAGCTGGGACCACAGGTGTGTGCCACCACGCCAGCTAATTTTTGTATTTTTAGTAGAGATGGGGTTTTGATATGTTGCCCAGGCTGGTCTCGAACTCCTGGCCTCAAGTGATCCACCTGCCTTGGCCTCCCAAAATGCTGGGATTACAGGTGTGAGCCACTGCGCCTGGCCAAGAATATCTTAGCAAAGTATTCATGGCATTAGTGACCAGGGTTTGTAATCTTCTGTTACCTTGGTTCCCAGATGACTTGTCAGCCTTCGAGGTGCAGAGTGTGTGCTACTAGAACTCAAAACACTGGCTGTTTCGTGGTCCATTCGTGTAGTTGAACCCTAAAAATTAAGCAAATTATAGACAGTATAATTTAGACTATAGGTAAATACAGATAACGTCATGTTAAGGTACTCCAAATGAAGTGTCTTTATGATAAAGAAATAAATACATCATAAAAAGTATGACCATTATAACTGTTCAAACTATTTTTTACCTATAAGCTTACTAAGTATATTTTAGAGAAAAACTAAAGAAAAGAGGGTTTCTTGCATATGAGCATTAAACTGCAGTATGGACTTAACCAAAGACTGAAGAAATTCTACGGTAGTAATTTTTCATAGATCAAAGTAAATAAAACCACATTCAGATAAGTTCAATGATGAAAAGCAATGAAGGAGTGTTCAAATTCTGAAATGCTCCAAATTGCCAGAAAACTAAGTATGAATTTGCTATAGTACAAGTTCTCTAAGATCTCACAGTTTAGAAAGGGCTGTTTGAAACTTTTACTGGAGAAAGACATGAAAAAAATAAACGACTGCAGTGCAATATACTATAAACACTACAGTAGAAGAATGAACAAAATACTGAGGGAAAACAGGAATAAATAAATTACTGCTTAGGGACTATTAGAGGCTGTATAAAATCAGTAACAGTGAAGGTAGGCATTTTGCGACAGGAGACTGATGGAAGAGACTGTGCAAAGGTACAAATATGGAGAGCGTGGAGTGTTTCAATGTAATGTGAATAGAACACAAGGTGTATGGTCAGAGATAAAGATTGGGTTAAATCAATAAGTATCTTGTGTCATTTCAAAGACGTTGCTGTCAAGCTGTGGAGTCACTGGACCTCAGGCAGGAGAATGGTACAATCAGAATTATGTCTTAAAAACAGCATAGAGAGATCACAGGTAGGAAATGAGGGAGAGGATATTTTCAGTAGTTGAGTGGTTCTGAGGGCACAAACTAAGGCAGTGATAATAGAGAAGTAGAGATGCTATTGAAGGATATTCAAGGGGTCAAATTAATTGGCTTGAATAACTTGACTGGATGTGAGTAAAGAGAGGCTGGGAGTCAAGGATAACTTGGAGGTGCCAAGCTTGGATAAATGGATAAGTAATGATGCTATTAATGGATATCAGAAGCTCAGAAATAAATGATGGCTTTCATTTGGGAACTGAGCTCACTTTTGAATCTGACATCCAGTAAGAATGCCCAGTGGGCATCTGAAAACATAGGATGCAACTCTGGACAGGAGCTGGAGTTGCAGATAAATATCTGGGACCCCATAGCTAAATCCATTCATTAATAATTAAGGAAATGACTCTAAGAATAGTGTCAGCAATATTTGCAAGCACTCTTTTGCAGTTCTCAACCTTGCAAAATGAAAAGCTAAAATGTAAGTTATTTGAGGACAGAAACTTTATTCTGTTCACTGCTGCATTCTTAGTACCAAGGGTGATCTTAGGATTAGTAGGTATCCACAAAATATTTGTTGAATTATAAATAAATGAGAAGCTATTAGTCAAATCCATAAGAATGTCAAGATGCAGGACATCATTCGAATTGTCTTTCAGATATACATGCTCTGGCTAATTGGAGAAGGGAAAGAGAAAACCACAATGGGAGTAAAAGGTTCTGAGGACCGTAAGATGGCACCTCCTACTCTAGAGGGTACAAGGGGTAGAATTTCGGAACCAACACACCTTATAATTGCCTTTTGTGCATAAACTTCACTTTTGGTGATTTTTTCTTCTGTCTTTCTTTCTCTCTCTCTTTTTTTTTCTTGTTTAGAGATGAGGTTTCACTATGTTGCCCAGGCTGGCCTTGAACTCTTGGGCTCAAGTGATCCACTCACCTCAGCCTCCAGAGTAGCTGGGACTACAGGAATGAGCCTATGAGCCTAGCTATGGTGACGTATTAGAAACTTTTCTTCTCTGTTAGCTAGCAACCTAAACTGTTTGCCAGTTAATTTCCACTTTGGTAGACAACATAGGAAACTGCTAACAATGCATTCCTAAGTGATTTGTCAGGATTTTAACCAAGTAATAATTAAGTGCTCATACAGAGATTTCTGAATTCTTCATAAATTCCTTGTTCAAATTTGTTATAAATTTGTTATAAAGTCCTTAAATAGGTGATACTCCAAAGTTATTTTTTATGAGGGCTGCTTAGAACTTCTGTATAAGTCATGTTATAAGCCAAGGTGAGGTTTTCCTGACTAGTGCAAAAAACTATTTTAGATCATCATTCACAATAATTAGCTATTTTAGATCAGCATTTTTAAGAGAAGACTACATTTGTCAAAACTCATTCAACTGCACACTTAAAATGGATACATTTTATCACATACTAATCTTTCTTCAATAAAAGTGATCTTTAAAAAATCCTAACTTGAGAGGTTTTAAAAAATATGTCCCCATATAAAAGCAAGAAAATCCATTCTTCATTTTATTCATACTCACATAGGGAAGTCTGGGGTTGGACTGAGAATACTAGCTCAGAGTCCAGAGTGGCTCCCCTTTCCAGTCTCTACTTCCTTTGTGGGTCTGGACTCTTTATGCTGATTAGTCCTTCAGGGACACTTCTAGGACAAAACTGATTACTAATCCTCCTTAGGGAAGGGAAAAGGGGCATCAAGGAAAGACTCATCTTACATCTCTTTCTACTGCCACCAGCTATTGACTGCTTCTGGAATGGTCTTTAAATCCACATGCAACCAAGCAACAAATATTGCCCGAGCTCCTGCTACTTTCCAGGTAGTATGCTAGTCACCAGGGATATAACTAAGACATTCTCATCCACACTACACACAGAATCTAGATGAGAAGCTGAACATGAAAATACGTGTGGGTAAGTGCTTTGACAGAAACTGTGTGAACACACGGGAAGACACACAATTCAGTCTTGCTTCCTGAAAAAGTGGCATCTGAATTTGGACTTGAACCATGAGGAGTAATTTAGTTAATAATAAGAATGAGGCAGATTAGCCACAGGGCAGCCCAGGCAGAGGCAGAGGCATAAGCAAGGGTCAGAAAGAACATGGTATATTTGTGTTTGTGTGTGTGTGGAGAAGAAGGGGAGGGAGAACTACAAATAAATCTGAACATAAGGAGCTCACTCTGGTTGTAATTAATAGAGGTAGATCTGAGGGACCGAGACTCAGGCTAAGGAGGATAGTTGGGGCTTTTTTAGTAAATTCAGACAAGGAACCTTTTTCTTGGTCTATAGAAGGGAAATGAGTCTTTGTCCTGAAGCAAACACACATCTTTGAAGATGTCTAAATATCTCTACTGTTTGTAGGTAGTCTCCGAGATAGATCTTTGCCTCCTGGTATTCATGCCCATTTTGTAATTCCTTCCCCTTTAGTCTTGGCTAGATTTAGTGACTTGCTTCTAGTGAATAAAATGCTACAGAGGTGATGAGAAGCACTCTCAAGGTAAGGTTACAAAGACGTGGCTTCCCTCTTGGGCACCTCTCTTGTTCCCTCTGAGGGAAGCCAGTTACTATGCTGTGAACTGCCCTGTGGTGAGGCCCATGTAACAAGGAACTGATGTCTCTCTGGCTGACACCCAATGAGGATCTGAGGCCTTCAATAGCCATAAGAGAGCTTAGAAGCAGATCCTCCCCTGGTTATGCCCTGAGATGAATGCAGCCCCAGCCAATACCCTGAAGTCTTGTGGGAAAGACTGAACCAGAGACAGGCAGCTCAGCTGCACCAGGATTTTTGATCCACAGAAGCAAAAATAAGTGTCCACTAATGCTGTTAAGTTTTGGGGGCAATTTGTTATGCAGCAATAGCTAACTAACGTACTACTTGAAACAAAAGAAAACAGGAGGTTTAATTATGAAACAAGGGAAAACTTGTTTCCACAATAAAACATGTTTCTGACATTCATTTCAGTGTAGACACCAAATATTTTCTAAGCTTCAGTCTTAGTTATCTTCCTATGTAGCTCCTGGATTTTGAGACATTCCTCATTCCCCAACTGTCTCAGGAGAAATTTAGATGTATTTATTATTAGGAGATACCAAGGGGTACACATACCCGTACTCTCTATGAGCCTAGAACTTGGTCCATGAGAATCTTTCTTGGGTGTTTTATTAAGGCTAGACCTGACCAACTTCTTTCAGAGTGACTTTCAGAGGGACTAGAGTCTCCCTATCCATAAGAAATGGTTAATAACTTCCTAAGAATTGTTTCCCACCCAACTCATAACTAAATTCTGAAGAAACTTGAGTGTGATGGACTTTCTCACAACCTCAAGACCTGCTAAGTCAGTCATGATTGCACATCCCTTGAATCAGCCTTGCTCACTGTCCAAAGATAGAAGCACTTGCTGTATCATTCCTGACTCTCAGTGTCAAACTGTGTGAGAGACCCTATTTCCCACTTTCCTTTTTCCTATCCAACCTTCCTGTAGAATCCACATTAAATGCTTTATAAATACGCATATATCCTCAACTTTTTACTTCATGCTCCTTTTATTTCCTGGTCTTCAACTTTCTCTAAGATGTTGCTTTTTTTTTTTTTTTTTTTTTTTTTTTTTTTTTTTTTTTTTTTGAGATGCAGTCTTGCTCTGTTGCCCAGGCTGGAGTGCAGTGGCGTGATCTCAGCTCACTACCAGCTCTGGCTCCCAGGTTCAAGTGACTCTCCTGCCTCAGCCTCCAGAGTAGCTGGGATTATAGGCATGTGCTACCACTCCTGGGTAATTTTTGTATTTTTAGTAGAGACAGGGTTTCACCATGTTGACCAGGCTGGTCTCAAACTCCTGACCACAAGTAAGACACTGCTTCTTTGAAATGACTAGTAAATCCAACGTATTTCTATATATTTCAGGTTGGATTTCTTGTGGTTATCACTTTCATAATTCTCTTCCTAGTTTTTAACAGCTTTGCCCTGCAGTTATTCTATCCCACTTGTCTGGAAACATTGCAACTACAGATGAATCCAACTGTCTGTTTTCTCTACACCCTGACATGAAGTGCCGGGCAGCATTCAAGAAATGTGAGCGTGTGAGAAACTTACGTAACTCAGTAGGATGCTGTCGATATATATTTATGGTCACCAATACACCTAGATCCTCCATGCCATAACTGCCATCTTTTTGTTTCCCTTGTCAGCTCTCCTTTCTTTGGCTATTTCTGATATCCCTCATTTTGTATTATACAAAACTGTGGCTCTTCTTCTCTTACTGCATATAACTTCTACTTTATAGAAAAACAGAAGCCAACAGACAAAATTTCCTCAACTTCTTGCTAACCAGAACCTTAAAATTACCTGCTTATATATCCATCTCCACCTTCTGCTGTGACATCAGAGATCCCCCCCTTCTATCTAAGGTCCATCCCTTTAGTTGTGCTCTGGATCCTGTCTCTCCCCATTTCTCTTTGATCTTAGTGATCTTCAACTCTTCTCTACTGGCTCCTTTCCATCAGCATTCAAACATCCTCATCTTTTCTATCTTAAAAAACAGAAATAAATTTTCTCTCAAACTTATAGTCTGTATCAGTTAATGATCTTGTCTCTCTTGGGCAGTTCACATCTAGACATCTTTACAGTTAGCTAAAATTGCTTTCTTCTACTTTTTGCTTTGAGATGGTGTCTTGCTCTGTCGCCAGGCTGAAGTGCAGTGGCAGGATCTCGGCTCACTGCAACCTCTGCCTCCTGGGTTCAAGTGATTCTCCTGCCTCAGCCTCCCGAGTAGCTGGGATTACAGGCACACGCCGCCACGTCCAGCTAATTTTTGTATTTTTAGTAGAGACGGGTTTTACCATGTTGGCCAGGATGGTCTTGATCTCCTGACCTCATGATCCGCCCATCTCGGCCTCCCAAAGTGCTAGATTAAAGGCGTGAGCCATCATGCCTGGCTGCTCTCTTCTACTTTTTAATCTTCCATTTAACTTCAACTCACTCCAATATAATACAGTAGGAAAGAAGGCCCAAGGAAATTGCATTTGACAAGATCAGCAATGAACAATTTTGTGTGTGTGTGTGTGTGTGTGTGTGAAACCCAAGGTGATTTTTTAGTCCTCATGGCAATTGTGGAAATTGTTAACTATTCCCTCTTTTTGGAACAATATTATTCTACTGCTTTGGAATTTTAGCCTAAGTATTCATCTTCTTACTGTATACTCACTGGGGATGTAAAAATCTTTAATACCTTTAATTACCAATTCTTTACCTTTCCTCTCAATTCCAAATCTAATAGCCTACCTCACATTTCTACTTTATGTGTTTATTTTTTTGAGACAGGGTCTCACTCTGTTGCCTAGGATGGAGTGCAGTGGCATGATCTCAGCTCACTGCAGTCTTGACTTTCCAGGGTCAGATAAACCACCTCGGCCTCCCAAGTAGCTGGGACCGCAGGCACATGCCACCACGCCTGAGTAATTTTTTTTTTTTTTTTTTTTGTATTTTTTGTAGAGACAGGGTCTCCCTATGTTGCCGAGACTGGTCTCAAACTCTTGGGTTCAAGTGATTCACCTGCCTTTGCTTCCGAAAGTGCTGGGATTACAGATGTGAGCTACTGCACCCAGCTGCATTTCTGCTTTGATGTCTCAGACCTAACATCTTTAAAGTTAAACTTAACATTTTTTCAAAACTAGACTCTTATTTTCTCTCACAAGCCTCCTCCTTATCTAGCGTTATTACTAAAATGCATCACTACCCTTCTAGCTGCCTAACAGAAACCTAGGAGTAATTCTTGACTTCTCCTTCCCCGTAAACACTCACATCCAATCCCTAAGCTTGACTGATTCTACTTCTTGAATATTCTCAGATACTGAAATCTACCAATTTATAGGACATACAGATTATAAAGAAACATGTTGAAGTATATCATGGGGAGTTATCAGCAAAACCGAGAGTATGAGACACTATAAAAAAAACCTTTGGAAGCCAGGCATGATGGCTCACACCTGTAATCCCAGCAACTCAGGAGGCTGAGGCAGAAGGGCTGCTTGAGATCAGTTTGAGTTCAAGACCAGCCTGGGGAACAGAAGGAGGCCTAGGGCATGGTGGTGAGCACCTATAGTGCCAGCTACTCGAGAGGATTGCTTGAGCCCAGGTGTTCAAGGGTGCAGTGAGCTGTCATTGTGCCACCGTACTCTAGCCTGGGTGACAGAGTGAGATCCTGGCTAAAAAAACAAAAACAAAAATAAAACCCCAGGAAACCATAAAGAAAAAAGAAAAATAACTTTAGTTCTTCAATAACTAAGTGGCCATAAAACAAAAAGAAGGAACATACAGATTAGAATGACATCAGAGATATACTAATTCCTGTGAACACGGACCTTATCTGGACCCTGAGGCAAATAAACTGTGAAAAAGACATGAAACAACTGCAAGCTTGAATACTGACTGGATAGATGATGCTATTAAAACAATTACTGTCAGAGTCTTTAGAGATGTAATAATGGCACTGCAGTTATTTATTTTTTATTTTTTAATTTTTTTGAGAAGAGTCTTACTTTCTTGCTCAGGCCAGAGTGCAGTGGCGCTATCTTGGTTCACTGCAACCTCTGCCTCCCGGATTCAAGTGACTCTCCTGCCTCAGCTTCCCGAGTACCTGGGACTACAGGTGCGCACCACCACTCCCGGCTAATTTTTGTATTTTTAGTAGAGACAGGGTTTCACCATGTTAGCCAGGCTGGTCTCGAACTCCTGACCTCAAGTTATCCGCTCGCCCTGGCCGCCGGAAATGCTGAGATGACAGGTGTGAGCCACCGTACCTGGCCAGTTATGTATTTCTAATAAGTACTTTTATCTTTTGTAAATACACAGTGAAATAGGGAAGAAGTGATGATGATGCCTGGAATCTTGTTAAAAAGTAAATTGGGAGGTTAAGGTGAATGGGTTACATGTGGATATGAATCACTATATTATTGTCTTTGTATATGTTTAAAATTTTCCATAAGAAAAAGTTTTAAAAACCAGTGGCAGTAGAGTGGGTTTTTCTATCATTGCATCTTTTTCCCACTTTTAATTGAACTTTATTATTATATACTGGCTATTACCAGAGACCTGGTTCTAAATTTCAAATAGAAAAGCTGAGGTTGCTTGAAAAAAAGAAAAAATAGTGAAAGAAAAATTCCATATCTATAAAAACTTCCATATCTATAAACCATATATAGATAGGAAAAGATATCTCAGAAGTATTATTAAATGACAAGAGTAAGTTGTAGTATAGTACAAAAAATAATGTTTATATAAAAAATTATATAAGGTTGATTCAAAAGTAACAATGTAACTTATAAAAAGTACTGGAAAAACTAATTTCTTAAATTCCCCAAATAACAAATTACAAAAACCCAGAACTCTCCAACATAAAATTACCATAGTAAACTGTAAAATTATAATTGTCATAGAAACACTCTGACGTACAGAAGATATTTGGTTAAAACTTTCCAAGGGCTGGGCATGGTGGTGCATGCCTGCAGTCCCAGCACTTTGGTTTTACCTTTTTTTTTTTCCTTGAGACAGAGTCTTGTTCTGTTACCCAGGCTGGAGTGCAGTGGCACAATCTCAACTCACTGCAACCTCCGCCTCCCGGGTTCAAGCGATTTTCCTGCCTCAGCCTCCCAAGTAGCTGGGATTACAGGTGCATGCCACCAAGCCTGACTAATTTTTGTATTTTTAGTAGAAACGAGGTTTTGCCATGTTGGCCAGGCTGGTCTCGAACTCCTGACCTCAAGTGATCCACCCATCTCAGCCTCCCAAAGTGCTGGGATTACATGTGTGAGCATCGTGCCCAGCCAATCCCAGCACTTTGAGAGGCCAATGTTGGAGGATTACTTGAGCTTGGGAATTGAAAACCAGCCTAGACACCACAGTGAGATCCTGTCTCTATAAAAATTTAAAAAATCAGCCAGGCGCAGTGGTATGCACTTGTGGTCCCAGCTATCCAAGAGGCTGAGGTGGAAGATTCGCTTCAGCCCGGGAGACAGAGATTGCAATGAGCCGAGATTGCACCACTGTACTCCAGTCAGTGTACAGTGACAGAGTGAGACCCTGTCTCAAAAAATAAACAAATAAATAAATAAATAAAGTTGAGAACCAACTAATAAATAAATTATACACATAGTTATATGCTAAGCAAACAGGGATCTGGCCTGTATAATTTACTTCTAAGCTTTTCCTTCCATTTAACTTCCATGAGAGAGTAAAAACAGATCAAGAAACCCTTTATTTAGCAGGGATATTAGTCGGCCTTCGACACACCAAATATTTATTGTTATCTACTATTTATCAGGGACTGTGAGGGTATGAAAATAACAAAACTAGATAGAATGCATGCCATTCTGGAGCTTACAATCTAGTGGGGGAAACAAAAATACTAATCAAGTCATCACATAAATTAATGTAAAACTGCAAATGTAGTAGTCTTCAAAGGAGAGGAACATGCTGTGACAGCCTATGATAGTGAGATTTGATCTATTCGAGCCTCTCTGAGAAACTGGTGCTTAAGCTCCGACACACATGAACTGGTGCTAACTGAGCAAAATGGGATGAACCAAGCACTACATGGAACAGTTATAGATGTGCACAGGCTGTGGTAGGAGAAGGCCCAGTAAATATGAGGTACTGAGAGAAGGCCAGTATGGAGATGTGAGAGCAAGATGCGACATAAAGTTGACATGATAAATAGGGGCCAGGTTGCCTGAGTCACAATAAATGGTTATCATTTTTCTAACAATCAAGGGAAGCCAATGAAGGATTTTTCAAAGAGAATGATTGTGGGCAGGAAACCAGGTGAGAGAAGGGGTAGAATACATTCCCACGTGGTGGTGAAGAGAATTACTCTAGGACAAAACTTTGGCAGAGCATACTACTGTGATCCTGAGAAAGTCAAAGAGACTGATTTTCATTTTCAGTTAGTGTTGGTGGCTTTTGTCTTTTGAGCAAATAATAAAACAAAACAAACTAATCAACCCCAAGCGGCGGTCATATGTATAGATCCTATTTAGGTGAAAGGACTATTGGAATAACAAATCACGGTCCCACAGATACAGGTCGCACATTTACATTAGGATCTCGGAATAGCTGCAATATTGTTTTAAAGCAGTGACTGAAGACATGATTGTATATTTAGAAAACCCCATCGTCTCAGTCCAAAATCTCCTTAAGCTGATAAGCAACTTCAGCAAAGTCTCAGGATACAAAATCAATGTGCAAAAGTCACTAGCATTCGTATACACCAATAACAGGACAGAGAGCCAAATCATGAGTGAACTCCCATTCACAATTGCTTCAAAGACAATAAAATACCTAGGAATCCAACTTACAAGGGATGTGAAGGACCTCTTCAAGGAGAACTACAAACCACTGCTCAATTAAATAAAAGAGGACACAAACAAATAGAAGAACATTCCATGCTCACGGACAGGAAGAATCAGTATTGTGAAAATGGCCATACTGCCCAAGGTAATTTATAGATGCAATGCCATCTCCATTAAGCTACCAATGACTTTCTTCACAGAATTGGAAAAAACTTCAAGTTCATATGGAACCAAAAAAGAGCCCGCATTGCCAAGACAGTCCTAAGCCAAAAGAACAAAGCTGGAGGCATCACGCTACCTGACTTCAAACTATATTACAAGGCTACAGTAACCAAAACAGCATGGTACTGGTACCAAAACAGAGATATAGACCAATGGAACAGAACAGAGCCCTCAGAAATACTACCACACATCTACAACCATCTGATCTTTGACAAACCTGACAAAAACAAGAAATGGGGAAGGATTCCCTATTTAATAAATGGTGCTAGGAAATCTGGCTAGTCATAAGTAAAAAGCTGAAACTGGATCCCTTCCTTACACCTTATACAAAAATTAATTCAAGATGGATTAGAGACTTAAATGTTAGACCTAAAACCATAAAAACCCTAGAAGAAAACCCAGGCAATACCATTCAGGACATAGGCATGGGCAAGGACTTCATGTCTAAAACACCAAAAGCAACAGCAACAAAAGCCAAAATTGACAAATGGGATCTAATTAAACTAAAGAGCTTCTGCACAGAAAAAGAAACTACCATCAGAGTGAACAGGCAACCTACAGAATGGGAGAAAATGTATGCAATCTACTCATCTGACAAAGGGCTAATACACAGAACCTACAAAGAACTCAAACAAATTTACAAGAAAAAAGCAAACAACCCCATCAAAAAGTGGGCAAAGGATATGAACAACACTTCTTAAAAGAAGACATTTATGCAGCCAACAGACACATGAAAAAATGCTCATCATCACTGGCCATCAGAGAAATGCAAATAAAAACCACAATGAGATACCATCTCACACCAGTTAGAATGGCGATCATTAAAAAGTCAGGAAACAACAGGTACTGGAGAGGATGTAGAGAAATAGGAACACTTTTACACTGTTGGTGGGAATGTAAACTAGTTCAACCATTGTGTAAGACAGTGTGGCGATTCCTCAAGGATCTAGAACTAGAAATACCATTTGACCCAGCCATCCCATTACTGGGTATATACCCAAAGGATTATAAATCATGCTGCTATAAAGTCATATGCACACGTATGTCTACTGCGGCACTATTCACAATAGCAAAGACTTGGAACCAACCCAAATGTCCATCAATGATAGACTGGATTAAGAAAATGTGGCACATATACACCATGGAATACTATGCAGTCATAAAAAGGATGAGTTCGTGTCCCTTGTAGGGACATGGATGCAGCTGGAAACCATCATTCTCAGCAAACTATCGCAAGAACAGAAAACTAAACACCACATGTTCTCACTCATAGGTGGGAACTGAACAATGAGAACACTTGGACATAGGAAGGGGAACATCACACACTGGGGCCTGTTATGGGGTCGGGGGAGGGGGGAGGGATAACATTAGGAGATACACCTAATGTAAATGACGAGTTAATGGGTGCAGCACACCAACATGGCACATGTATACATATGTAACAAATCTGCATGTTGTGCACATGTACCCTAGAACTTAAATTATAATAAAAAAGAAAAAGAAAAAAAAAAAAAACAAAACAGTGACTGAAAGTAACCAGATAGTATTAGCAGCATTAGTGTCATACAAACACCAATTTGGTGGGCAAGTCTACGATTGCTACTGCTAAACAAACATGCTTATGTTTACCTCTGAATCCATAGCACTATCAGAGTTCATCACTTAAAGGAGGAAATAATACTGGGCCCTGATTTACTATTTTCAGTAGATCTTCTCCTCTGCCTTCCCTATACTGACATAAAAGACATGATGTATGTCATGGTAGGACTCTGAAGTAAGACAACCTAAACTACCACACAATGGAAATCAAGACAGTGCTTTCTTCTATTTTTCCAAAATGAAAATAGTTTTTAGTTGTTATAAATTATAATAATATATGTTCATTATAAAAAATAAAAAATACACAAAAGAATAAGAAAGTAAAACCCACAAAAATCCCAGCACTCAGAGGTAACTATTGATAACATTTTAAAGAACATTCTCCCACACATTTCTCTATGCATATACACACATCATACATATGTATAATGAGATCATACACACTTGCTTTTAATTTTTTTTTTATTTTTTATACAAAAAATAAAAATAAAAAAAAATTTTTGTCCTGTTACCCACGCTGGAATGCGGTGGCGTGATCATAGCCCACTGCAGCCTTGACCTCCCAGGCTCAAGTGATCCTCCCACACGGCCTCCCAAGTAGCTGGGACTACCACACATGGCTAATTTTTATTTATTTTTTTGTAGAGATGAAGTCTCCCTATGTTGCCCAGGCTGAACTAGAACTTCTACTCTCAAGCAAATCCTTCCCGCTTGGCCTCCCTAAGTGTTGAGATTATAGGTGTGAGCCACCACGCCCAGCACACTTGCTTTTTTTAAACGAAAAAAGTCGTAATTGGCCGGGCACAGGGCCTCATGCCTGCAATGCCAGCAATTTGGGAGGCCGACGCAGGCGGATCACGAGGTCGAGAGATTGAGACTATCCTGGTCAACACGGTGAAACCCTGTATCTACTAAAAATACAAAAATTAGCTGGGTATGGTGGTGGGCACCTGTAGTCCCAGCTACTCGGGAGGCTGAGGCAGGAGAATTGCTTGAACCTAGGAGGTGGAGGTTGCAGTGCGCTGAGATCGCACCATTGCATTCTAGCCTGGCGACGGAGCAAGACTCCGTCTCAGAAAAAAAGTTACAATTACCTAAGTCAATAATATTTATTAATATTCAACATAAATGCTCTCTGCCAGGTATATATTAGTTGTTTGGCATACAGTGGGGAGCAGGTGTGGCTTAAAGGACTTTAAAAAGGAAGGAAGACAATTAAACCAATGATAAATTGTGCTAAGCACTCTGAGAGCAGGAATACAGAGTATCAAAGAGTAATTTATTTACTCCAGGTAGGTGGAGACAAGGAACATGACCAGGAAGAAGTGACATTTAAATTGCGGGGAAGGATGAGTAAAACATATAATATGAACTGAAGCAGAAGATAGTTCTAGGCAAAAGGAATGTCCTGTGGAAGGCCTGGACATACGGAAGGAACTGAAGAAGTTGAAGTTGAGGGAGTGGTGAGAAATGGGGGCAAATATTATGAGATACTCTTAGAAGAGCAAGTAACATGAAGAACCTGGATTCTAATATATGGGAAGTGAGTAGCCACTGAAAGGTTTAAACAAATAAGCGATATAATCAGATTTGTGCTTTAGAAGAATAACTGACTATAATATGAAGGATATACTAGAAAAGGCAATGCTGAAGGCTAAAAATTAGATCTTTAAATAGAGATGTAATTTATCATTTTTAGTATTTGCATGGATGTACCATATAGGTTCCATGAGGCCAAGGACTGTCTGTACTCTTCAATTATCAATTCTAGAGTCCAATACAGTATTTGGCATACAATACATATTTGTTAATTTAAAGATAATTATTAACAATTGTTAACAACAGCATCTGTTACCTTTTACTAAGCACTGACTATATGCCAGGGACTGTGTTAAACGTATCTTGCATTTCACTCTCCCAACTGTTCTATGAGGTAGAGGTTTTATCATCATTTTATTTTACTAAAGAGGAAACAATAAAGCTCAGAGACTTTTTGTTACTAAGCTAGTTAGTGAGGGAGTGTGATTTCCTACATTTGGTGACTCCAGAGCCACTTAACTAACCTACAGCTGACTAACTAATAATTTAACCAATTTATGATCAATGTCCATTTAGGTTATTTCTAACTTTTTGCTATTGTTAATATTATGATGAATCTCTTCAAACATGTCTGATTACTCTTGACTATCTCATTAGCATAAAACCTTAGATGTTGCAATGATGAGCTTCACAACAGGCACATTATATATAATGTTAGATGCATTTGACAAAATTGCTCTCCCGAAAGGCTTTCATATCATACAATTAGAAGCCATATAAGAGAATGCCTGTTTACTCACCATTACTGAGTGTTACTGATCTTTGCCAACTCAATGGCCCCCCCACAAAATCTCATTTTAGTTTTAATTTGTATTTACATATCATGATTAGTAAAGCTGATCATCTTTCCATGTTTACAAGTCATTTTAATTTCTTTTATTTCCTGTTCATGTCCTTTGCTCATTTTAATTTTATTTTTAAAATTACTATTTTTTTTACTTCTACGATGGCTTGAGACCATTTTAAGATACTATTTAAATAAATAGTTGGTATATAAATACTGGTTTTTGCATCTTGAATTTTAACTTTTTACATGTCATAAATGTTTGCAAATAATGTGATCTTGTTCATTTGTTTTGGAGTCTCGCTATGATTTCCTGGCATACTAAATCTCGTGCTGTAATGTGAAATCTATTAATCCTTTCTCTATGGGCCTCCCACCTACATCATGATCATAAAAATGCTACCCACATTTTCTTCTAATATTTTTATATTTTTAATGGCTTTCATTTTGACATTAAATCTAATCTACTTAGAATTTATTTGGATGTAGTAAGTGTAATATGGATCCAATTTATCATAGCCAGCTTACTGGATAGGTAAGGTTTCCAAAGTACATAATAATTGGAAGATGACCCAAAGCACTAAGAGTAGGTCTTTTCCTACGGAAATATTTTTTTCTGTCATATAAGATTGACTTTTTCTTCCTCCTACATATGTGTAGCAATATATAATGTTCCAACTAATTCCCTAGGCAAAAGACAGATAAACAACTCAAATGTGCTGTTTAAATGTAATTGCCTTTGTCCTAATTTACCACTTGTTTTCCAGTATAATGCTAACTAGTAACACTGAATGAAGTATGTTTGTTTTAACTCAGTAAAACGAATTAAAATACTTAAGAATAAGACATTTTAAGCTTTACATTTTAATGAACTAATAGACGCATATTCTTAAAAACAATACTACCAAAAGTAACCCAGAGAGACTAAGAAAATTTTCTGTATCAACAGGAGAAAAATTACCTTTAAGAGCAATTTAGTGAAATTCTGTTTTTAAAAAGTCATTCATTTATACTATAAACATATTCACTGAAGAAAATTTGGAGGATACAGAACACCCTAAAGAAAAATTCTATCATATTGGGCTGTGTTTCAATAAAAATCTAATAGACAACTGATAGTAGCATAACAAGATAATAGTTCTATGTGTAAAAAAAAAAAAGCTTACTTTCATAATTTTGCTGAAAATGATGTGGTAATAGTTAAGCACAATTAGGCCATGTCTCTTTACTTTTTTGTGTGTGTTACAATTATCTTTTTCAGTAAGACTTGGATTTCTAGATTTAAATAATCTTTAAATACAACAGGAAATAACAAAGCCTTTATAACTAAAAAAACCCATAAAAGTGTCTTTACATTGAATGTCTTAGTGAAAGAGCAAATCTATTCAAGGCAAGCAAAAATAACTAGGTCAAATCATACATATAATGAAAATGCAGCTTAGAGTTATTAAAAAAACTACTCACAATCATTTTAGACTAAAACATAAACTACAGCCACAGAAATAGATCTAGAAGATCTTTACAGCATTTTTGTTGATATAGTAAAGAGAAATGACAGCACGCTGGTACTGAATGCTTCTGGAAATATGCATTCAGGACTAAGAAAATAGGTAAGATTTATAAATCATTCTGAGAACCATCTTGCTTCATACTTTTCTGGTATTTAAATAACTTTAAAAATACGATAAAATAATTTATTTACCTGACCATTACCAGAAGTTGCCATGTTGATTTCTGCCACTCCTTGACCTTCATTCTGCCGCTCAGCATCATGTGAGCCGGTTTCATGCTTGTTCTGAGACGACCTCTGTTAACATGGAGTGAGCATCATTACACGCAAAAATGGTGTAGGCTTTCTTAGCCCACAGCTTTTTTTCTTTTTTGTTTTAAAGCTCTGAATACATCAATTATACAGACTGAAAAAGGCATGGAACTGCGTGTTACACTTCATAACCTCCAGTATGATTGGCGGTCGACTATCTCGGTAAGAGGAAAGTGAAGTGTGTCCCTTGAGCATTAGGGCTGCACAAGACAAAGGATTTCCTGAGACTCACAGGAATGCCATCCTCTACCAGCTGCGCTCACATTACTATCAGGAACATAACCCAAGTAGAACAAATAATTATGTTTTCTGTAAGGTTACATGATTCTGACAATTAATGGAGCTGCAAATACAACAGTTAAACTATTACCTAAGCTTACAAATATCTTCTACTTAGGTATATTTATACACAGAATATATACATATATATATGTATATCTTCTAATAAAAGTTAGGTAAAATAAAATGATAGGCTCTTAGATTCTGATATGAATAAAACCCAAAGCCTTTTCTAATGCAACCACCATCTGTTAACAGGAAATTAAAATGACAGATTATATCCAGTAAAAGCAGTCATTTCAAGATAGATTATCTCTAGTACAAAGCAGTCACTGTATTGAAATACCAGCACAAAATTAAAGAAATAAAAGAATTTCTCACTGTCTTTTATAGAAGCACCTATATGCTTGTTTTACGAAAACAATATCTAAAATAAAAATTATACATTAAAAATCTGACCTAACAGTGGATAATTAAATTACAATGATTCCTAATGGAATTTCTTTAAACATCAAGCTTTCCTAGAACATTTTAAAATTGTGACTTAAAAAATTGATTTATATGTGACATTTCCATCAATAAACTAATATTAGTTATATGCTGGCAAAAGTGAGGTAGCACTCAGTAATCCAGAAATATAAGAATAATTAGTACCATCTGAAAATCATTCTATAGAATTCAATGAAATCCACAAAAATAGATATACATATATAAAGTCAACCTAGTAACAAAATGAATCTAAGACCACAAAGATTTGACACTAACATAAGTGAAGATGTCAATATATTTGAAGAAAATTACTGACCATCTACTATGTTAGTTACTTGCATTAGATGCTGGGGAATACAGTGCTAGCAAAACCAGACTTTGTTCTATGCTATCTTGGACCTTACAGTTTAGTCAGGGACACTGTCAAATAATGACAGAAATAATAAAGGTAAAATTGACAAATGCTATGAAAGAAGGGTACAAGGTGCTGTAAGTATATATAACAGAGAGAAATGAAATAGTCTGGAGGTTTGGAAGAGCTCTTTTGGGAAGTGCTGTTTGAGTAAAGACTTGAAGAATAAATAGGAGTTAACTAGGCAAAGGGGAGGAGTAGAGGATGAGTGTTCTGGGTAAAACAGATGATATGCAGAGGACCCAGGGTAGGAGGGAGCGTGGCTTATTGTCAAAGAATCATGGTGTGGATAAAGCACCAAAAATAAGGAGGAAAGCAGAACAAAAAGAATATGGTAAAAAAAAAAAAAATTCTGATTTTAATGCCTTTTTCTGTGATTCTTAGATGGTATTCTTGCCTTTTCTACTTGTAAGTTATAGTGAGGCCAGTGCATGACTGCCCCCATATAATTAATACTAATATATTCATGGAAAAAGTTGCATGTAAATTTATTTTTCAAGTCAAATTTTAAATGGTCTAAGTAGGGAGGAAACATAGGAAAGACCAGTTAGGAGGCTACTGTATTAACGTAAGTTGTGAGACAGTGGCACTATGCACTAGGAAAGCAGTGACAGAGATGAAAGAAGTGGAGACACAGAAGTAAATCTGATTGGGTTCACTGACAGATAGGATATGGGGAGTGGAGGAAGAGGTGTGGTGTCGAGTATTACTCCTATGTTCCTTAGCTCACACAATTCAATAATATGGTGCTACTCACAGAGATAGGTAATACCGAGGAAGGATGAGGGTTTGTTGTTGGAAGGTGGGGTAGTAAAGAGTGCTTAGGAGGAGCAGATTATTAATTATGTTTTGAATATGTTGAGTAATATCCAAGTGCTTTTTTTTTTGAGACGGAGTCTTGCCCTGTCACCCAGGCTGGAGTACAATGGCGCGATCTCAGCTCACTGCAACCTCCGCTTCCCTGGTTCAAATGATTCTCCTGCTTCAGCCTCCCAAGTAGCTGTGATTACAGTTGCTCGACACCATGCCCAGCTAATTTTTGTATTTTTAGTAGAGATGGAGTTTCACTGTTTTGGCTAGGCTGGTATCGAACTCCTGACCTCCTGATCCATCCCCATCGGCCTCCCAAAGTGCTGGGATTACAGGCATGAGCCACCGCACCCAGTCTTAAAGTGCCTCTGATGTGACTCAGTGAGGATGCAGAGCTGACACAGAGATTTAGCACAGAGCTCAGGGCTAGAAAAATATATTTGACAGCCATCAGCATATAGATGGTCAGTGAAACCCTAAGCATAAATGACACTGCTTAGGAAGAGAAGATAGAGAGAAAAAAAAAAATAGGCCTTAGGAAATACCCTTAATTAATGTCCAGATAAGGGAACATGAGTCTATAAAGGCCAGAGAGGCTGGGCACAGTGGCTCATGCCTGTAATCCTAGCACTTAGGGAGGCTGAGGCAGGAAGATCTTGAGCCTAGGAGTTTGAGGTTACAGTGAGCTATGACGGCGCCACTGCATTCCAGCCTGGGCGAGACTGAGACCCTGTCTCAAACAAACAAACAAACAAACAAACAAACAAACAAACAAAACCCAGACAAGTGGAAGAAACCAGAAATGTGACTGATGATGGTGATGGATGACGCATATGGTAACATTAAGAAAAAAACTAATGTTTACTATGTACTAACCACTTAGCACTTACTGATTTATTTAATCTTCAAACTAACCCTATGAAGTATTATTATTCCCATTTTATTTATTAATTTTCTGAGATGGAGTCTTGCTTTGTTGCCTAGGCTGGAGTGCAGTGGCACAATCTCAGCTCACTGCAATCTCCACCTCTCGGGTTCAAGCAATTCTTGTGCCTCAGCCTCCCAAGTAGCTGGGATTATAGGTGCCCACCACCATGCCTAGCTATTTTTTGTATTTTTAGTAGAGACAGGGTTTCACCATGTTGGCCAGGTTGGTCTTGAACTCCTGACCTCAAGTGATCTGTCCACCTCAGTTTCCCAAACTGCTGGGATTATAGGCATGAGTCACCGTGCCCAGCCACTATCCCCATTTTACAGATAAAGAGATGGAGGTGCAGAGAACGTTAAGTAACTTGCTTTCAGTCACATATCTAGTAAATGGCAGAGTCAGAGCTGAAATCCCAACTCAGGTAATTCCAAGCCAGACTACCATTTAACATTTACTATCTTCAATTTCTTTCCTCCTTCCTCTTTCCTCATCACTTCTTTTTAGTCTTTCACTGATCCTAGGTTACAGGCCTGCCTGCACTCTTTGATACACTGAAGACAAAAGAAGTATGGTTGCTCACTATTATGAAAGATTAATTCTAACTAGTTTCCTCATTTCCAAAGTTGCTTTACAACTTCTTCAAGGTTTTCTACTGTAGGTAATAGAACTTGAAAAAATTTTTGGTGAGGGATTTAAATATCACAAAATCCATCCATTTTAAGTGTTCGATTAAATGACTTTTAGATTTATCGAGCACAGCTGTAATCCAGTTTTAGACCATTTTCATCATTCCAATAAAATTCCTCCTGTCCATTTACAGTTAATCCTCATTCCCACTTATAGTCAGACAACCACTAATATACTTTTTCTCTTTAGAAACTTTGCCTTTTCTGGACATTTGATACAAATGGACTTATGTCTCTGGCTTATTTTACTTAGCATGTTCTGGAGGTTCATCCATGTTGTAAATTCTGCATCAGTAACTTACTTTTAATTGCTGAATAATATCCCACTGAAGAGATATAACACATTTGGTTTATTCATTCACTGGTTGATACACATTTGCACTGTTTCTACTTTGAAGCTGTTATGAAAAAATGCTGCTAGTGAACAAACATACAAGTCAAAGTCTTTGTGTACACATATATTTTCATTTCTCTTGGCTAGATACCTAGGAGTAAGACTAGGAGTTGAATCACATAACTCTATGTTTAATATATTTTGAGGAATCACTCAACTGTTTTAAAATGGTGGCTGTACTATTTAAATTCCCACCAGCAATGAGGGACCCTGCTTCTCCACATCTTCGTCAATGCTTATCATTGCCTTTATGATTAAAGCCATCATAATGGGTGTGAAGCAGTATCTCACTTGAGCTTTGATTTGCATTTCCTTAATGATTGAGTATATTTTCATGTACTTATTTGCCATTTGCCATTCCTGCATATACCTTCTCTGGTGAAATGCCTATTTAAATATTTTGCCCACTGAAAAGCTGAGTTGTATTTATCTTTATTAATGAGTTGTAAGAATACTGTGACTTTAGTAAGTATTCTTCATTTGCTATTATCTTTTAAGCCACACTGCATTGTCCTCACAGCTCCCATTCCTCCCAATGTATCTGCTTGTCAATAAATAAACTATGTCTAGAAGAACACACAAGAAAGTCATAGCACTGGTTGCCTCACATACCTTTATGCAACTTCTGAGTTTTGAATCATGTGTAATAATTACTAGATTTAAATCATGTCCAGTATGTAGACCTTAAACCAGAGTTATAATGCAGGTAGTCCAAAGAAAATGCTATAAGAAATATGCTTCATGATAGAGAAATTATTTGGCAGAAGCTTTTCCCTTTCTCATATCTACTGCGAACAAACAGCAAAATTGTAAAAAGTGGTTTTATCCTTTCTTAAATGTGAAATGGCACCTTCCTTTGGCTTACATTTATAAACTATCAGAATAATGCAATTGATATAACTATTATCATAACAAAAGGAAGCAATAAGAGATTGGATCACAGTAGCAGACAGTCTGCCCTAAATCCAATAATATGAATAAAAAGTTTTGTACAGATACAAGAAGCACAAACAAGTTTCCAACCTGAAAGAAACTTGTAACAGTAATGGAAAATGAGGATTACTATTAATAAATGGTAGTACAATGAAATTCAAGGTGAACGGCATTAAATAAGAGGGCTATTGTATATTATAATACAAATAAAATATTCAATCAACTAGAAAAAAATGTGACTATTGATTTAGAATATCAAAACCTGTCAGATGCAGCAAAACAGTAATAATCAGAATACAAGAAAGATGGGGGGAAAGAACTAACTGTAACTAAAGCTATTCAATTAAAAACAAAACACTGCCTGTTTAAAAATAATTTAAAAAACAGACCATAAAGAATTTGCTTAAGGACAAAAGACAAGTAAAAACTAACAGGAGAAAGCCAAAAGGGTCATAATAAGTGTAGAATGCTACATACATCAATACCAACAGAACTGAAAAGGAGCAAAAAAATACTGCTTTCTTTCTGGCCCTTTCAAAGGGCCAGAAAAAAAGAGTCTGTTGCAAAAATGAACACATTCTTTAAATCGCAAATATTTGACTTATACTGGCTTAAGACATCATGTTAAACTGCTTTTAGGATTATGACTATCACATTTTACTTAAACTGTCTACTTAGCAAATACATGTTTCTACATATTTCAGATTCAGATGTACTAAATCCAAAGTTCCTCAGATATTAAAAAAGCCAGACATGGATGAAAATGTTTTTTGAAAGAACTCTTTCTTTGTAATCTCTTTCAGCTGAGTTTTTTGGGAAGGAGACCCCCTGATCTCCAAATAACCTGCTTTAAGGGCTAGTTCTGCATTTTTCAGTTGAATGCTTTATTTCAGTTCCACTTTATTGTTACACAAATTTTTCACTATTTACATTACTTTGACTATTAAATTCTAATCATAGCTGGCAGGTGGTATACTATGATCACCTTCCATTACAACTTCTTGTTGTCCATGGAGTTAAAGGTTATCTTTACTGTTCTGTTCATTTGGTTTTCTGGGTACATATGACGTATCCTTAGTTTCTCTCCTACTGTGTAAATTTCCTTTCCCTTCAATACATTCAGAAACAGCAAGTATTCTGCTGATTTCATCTTCTTGGAATTAATCTCTCCTGGAATCCTCTCAATAGTTCCAATATGGACTGGTTGCTTTCTCAGGATGTCCCTTCATCTTTACTCTGCAGTTTCCCTCATCTCTTTCTCTTGTATTATATCACCTGGGTCTTGAGTCCCAAAAATTCATTTTTCTTGCTTTACATTTCAATTTCACTTGAGTATATCCTTTAATAGGTTCCAGAAAAGGGTGCATGAGAAAAATGTATTTTTGAGACTTTGCCTATCTAAAAGTGTCCTTATTCCACTCTCAGATTTAACACTTTGACTAAAGGCTAGAATGGTATTATAAAAAATATATCTGGTCTTTGTTCACTTGTACCTGGCAGAGAGCTTCAAATACCCTTGGAATTTCTTGAGCGATAGGGGTGTGTGTTATGCTAATAAGGCAACTCAGGGTAGGCCACCAGATAGCAAGAGGATGGGTGGCTGTCACCATGTGATAAGAGAGTTAGAATTTTGGGCCAGACTGACCTCCAGGAAGAGAAGGAGGCTGGAAATTGAGTTTAATTCTCCTGTGGCCAATTATTTAATCATGCCTACAGAATAAAATTCCAATAAAAATTATGGATACCAAAACTCAGTGTAGCTTTCTGGTTGGTGAATACACTGAAGCACTGGAAAAGGCGGGGCACAGTGGCTTATGCCTGTAATCCTAACACTTTGGGAGGCTGAGGTGGGCAGATGACAAGGTCAGGAGTTCGAGACCAGCCAGGACAATATGGTGAAACCCCATCTCTACTAAAAATACAAAATATTAGCCAGGTGTGGTGGCGGATGCCTATAATTCCAGCTACTAGGGAGGCTGAGGCAGGAGAAATGCTTGAACCCAGGAGGCGGAGGTTGCAGTGAGCCAAGATCACGCCATTGCACCCCAGCCTGGGCTACAGAGCGAGACACTGTCTCAAACAAAAACAAAACAATGAAGTACTGGAAGAGTGACATGCCTAGATTCCACTCGGAGAAAGCATGGAATCTCTGCACCCCCATCCTCATCCCTACCCGCTTCCCTAGACCTTGCCCCATGTGTCTCTTCATTTGGCCATTCTTGATCTGTATCCTTATAATAAAACAGTTAATCCTAAGTATAGAGCTTTCAGTGAGTTTTGAGCCATTCGAATGAATTATTGAATATGAAAGGGTTGTGGGAAGCCTGGAATTTGTAACCTACTGGGCAGAAGTGTGAGTGGCTTGGAGATACCCAACATTTGTGGCTGGCATCTGAGGTGGGAGCAGTCTTGTGAACGAGTCGGTTCTTAACCTGTTGGGGCTGTGCTAACTCTGGGTAGTTAGTCTCAGAATGGAATGGTACCACACAGCTCACTCACACAGGGGTGGAATTTATAGACAGCTTGGCAACAGTCCTGGTGGCTTGGGGACAACCAAAACTTGTGGCTGGTGCTTGAAGTGGACAGTCTTGTGATCGACTTTGTCTTTTACTTGTGGAGTTGACTCTAACTCTGGGTAGTTAGGATCAAAACTGAACCTAACTTAAGAGACTTAGTTCCATGTCTCTTTAAAAACAAAACAAAACAAGGTTTTAAGAAATTGCTACCCTACTTCCCAGTTTCCAGTGTTATTATTTACAAATGTAAAGGCATTTGTATTCCTGTTCCTTTGTGTAAAATTTGTTTTCTCTTCCTTCCCTAGAAGGTTTTTAGAATATTCTCTTTATCCCCAGTGATCTGAAATTTCCTCCTGATGTGCCTTAGCATAGGATTATTATCATACATGATGTTAGATACTGGAGAGACCAATTTTTTGGAAAGCTAAGCACCTTGTTAAAATTTCTGTGAAATCTTGATTTATTTCTCTAATTTCCTGTCTCCAGTTTCTCCATTTTCTTTTTGGAACTCCTTTTATTTGGATATTGAACCTTCTTAGAAGGATCTATACTGTCTGGTAGTTAGTGTCCACTCATATTTAAGAGCGGGCTATCTATGAAAAAGTTAAATGAAGCTCTATACCTGAAGAATGGATTTTGTCAACTATAGTTACCCTGTAGG
This sequence comes from Piliocolobus tephrosceles, assembly GCF_002776525.5. Classification (NCBI taxonomy): domain Eukaryota; kingdom Metazoa; phylum Chordata; class Mammalia; order Primates; family Cercopithecidae; genus Piliocolobus; species Piliocolobus tephrosceles. Next base: position 109,504,256 of record NC_045437.1, on the reverse strand, counting down.
GTGCTCTAGGTGGGTTGTTTTGTTGGTGAATTTTTCCATGTACGTCTCTTTAAGTTTCTTTTCTTGGGTTAGTCACATTTCTTCTCATTTTTTTCCTCCCTTTTTAATGTTCTCTCAGCAGAACCAGGGTGAGTCACATTTCTTATAGAAGTTCCTTCCAGAAACTTGCCTGGAGATTGTAAGCCTGGATGCTAGCAGGGGTTTCAGCATTCAGTAGGTAAATTTTCATGTAACTCAGTTTTTTGTATGATACCCCCACCTTCAATTAAACAAGGCTGACCCCTAACCAAAGACCCTTTGTTTACCCTCTCCACCTCTCCAGAGGAAAAAGCTCTCATCTTTTGCTGGGATTGGAAAGGAGCAGTCACCTAGCTTCGCAGGATTGTAGGGAAGTTCTGGAACTCCATCTGCTTCTTAACAGAGTTTCAAGTATCTTCCTGCTTTTAACCCTTTTTTATTCTTACATCCAGAGGTGTCTAGTTGCTTCATGACTTTTCATTTCTATTGCTGCCTTATGAGTCAACCCTCTCTGATATGCTAGAATGTTGTCACTTGTTTACCTGCTTTCCAGAGCCGCAGATTTTACTGTGGTCACCTTCCCTGGTCTTAATACCTCTTACATTGTATCCTTTTACTATCATTTTAATGGGGTTTGTGGAGTAAGCACAGGTAAATGTTTATTATCAAGTCTTACTATGGATTACCCATAAAAAAGTTTACTTCCTGGATAATAGCCAAATTAACTATCTGATTACATGTAAATTGAAAGCTAAGGTAAGGTATCTATATTTACAGTTCTATAAATTTTAACTGCCTAAAAGATAAAACCGTCAAAATTTTTGATAATTTAACTTCACGAAAAAAAGTTACAGTATTTAAATTCTCTCAAAGAACATCTATATTCCAGTGGTGCCACATTAAATTATACACATTTTCTTTTCTTAGACTAACTACCTATTTTTATACCCACAAACAAGAAAAGTAATTTACTAACCTCTGCTTCTGTTGCTTGGGACTGTAAAAGCTGTCGTATACGAAGTATGTCCTTTTCGATTTGCTGAATTCTGGCTATTCTTCGCTAAAATAAAACAAGAAACCTAATTAGTTATGTTTTTATTAATAATATGAATATAAATAATCATACTATGGCTACCACTTAACAGCTCAGGGTTATGCCAAACCATTCTTATTTAAAAAGCTAGACATATAAATATATTCACCCTTTAATAACAAATTGGGTTCAGTTCAATTTTTCTTTTCTTTTTCCTTTTTTTCTAGAGACAGAGTCTCACTCTGTTGCCCAGGCTGGAGTGCAGTGGCACGATCTCAGTTCACTGCAACCTCCGCTTTCTGGGTTCAGCGATTCTTCTGCCTCAGCCTCCTGAGCAGCTGGTACTACAGGCACGCGCCACCATGCCCAGCTAATTTTTGTATTTTTAGTAGAGATGGGGTTTCACCATATTGTCCTGGCTGGTCTCGAACTCCTGACCTTGTGATCCACCTGCCTCGGCCTCCCAAAGTGCTTACAAGCGTGAGCCACTGTGCCTGGCCCTGGGGTCAGTTCAATTTTTAAAAATACATCTGACTTTATTCAACAGATCTCTAGATCTGCTTAGTAAAACTGTGGAAATATAAGTCATATATCAAATCGTATGTTGCATGAATTATGAAAATTGACACAATACACATTGTGAAAATTTATTCTCAAAAATATTTCAACAAAGAGAAAATTACACCCGCATTTAATCTTTTATATTAATCCAGACATTAATACAATATAATAAATTTATATAAACATAGTATACCAGTAAAGGGAAACAACATCTGATTTGTTTTAATAAACATCAGGGTCCCCAACCTTTTTGGCACCAGGGACTGGTTTCGTGGAAGAAATTTTTCCACTGACTGGGGCGGGGGAGGTCTCAGGACAAAACTGCTCCACCTCAGGTTCTCAGGCATTACAAAGATTCTCATAAGGAGCCCGCAACCTAGATTCCTCACACGTGCAGTTCACAAGCGTGTTCATGCTCCTAATGCAGCCACTGATGGTGACAGGAGGCAGGGCTCAGGTGGTAATGCTTGCTCGTGGCCTGGGGGTTGGGGACCCCTGGTTTAAACAGTAGGCCCAACTCTTCCCCAAAGTTACTTCTGTCATAAGTTAGTAGTATTTTTCAGCCTTTCCAAGTACCAATGGCTAAACATTATTTTTATCTTCAACACTAGGATCAAAAAGTGGACAGAGCTTTTGCTTTTCCACTATATGGAAACCATCAAGTGGCCACAAAGCAGTTACTACAGGCTGAACCACATGGAATGGAAACAATGTGGGGAATATGTTGTGTGGGTTTTTTTTATAAAGCTTGACTTCATTTTAACTTTTATGAATACTAGTGGAGGTGGAAAAAACAAGTCACTTATGAATAAAGACTTTGCAAATCTCTCATAAAGCTAGTTTATGACAAATCAAATACATAGGTTTTAAAAACAAGTAATGACAATGTTGTACCATTTTCTGTAATAATTCTATAGTTATTGACATCCTAATATTGAGAAATCAAAAATTATATTATAAAAGTAAACTGTTTCAATAAGGAGGGGTGTGTGTCAGAAGCTAGATGGAATAGTTTCCAAACATTTTTCAGTTATGTTCTCCATCAATAAAAGATTTTGGAACAAATATCACCCCCAACAGATAAATAGTAAAAGTACTATAGCAATTAGCTTTAAATATATAGTTATAAAATGTTCATATGAAACTTACTCTTTGATCACATCTAGTTTTACTTAAATATAATGCCTTCATGCTTTTCTTACTACCATAGTAAAATGTTTATTGCTATTATCCAGCCTTATGATAAACAAAGAACAGAAAAACTCAAATAAGTTGTGCTCACTGGCCGGGTGCGGTGGCTCATGCCTGCAATCCCAGCACTTCGGGAGGCCGAGGCGGATGAATCACTAGGTCAGAAGATCAAGACCACCCTGGCCAACACAGTGAAATCCCGTCTCTACTAAAAAAAAAACAAACAAAAAATGAGCTGGGTATGGTGGCACGTGCCTGTAATCCCAGCTACTCAGGAGGCCGAGGCAGAAGAATCGCTTGAACTCAGCAGGCGGAGGTTGCAGTGAGTAGAGATCGTGACACTGCACTCCAGCCTGGGCGAGAGTGAGACTCCGTCTCAAAACAAAAACAAACCCCAAAAAATAAAAAATAAAACAAGCTGTGCTCACTGTCCCAAATTAATCTATCTTAATTTTCTCCCTCTTTTCTTTCTTTTTAACAATATAACTATGCTGATTCTCTATCATGATTCTGAAAGTAGTAAACTTGAGGTAAAAAATATTCTCAAGCCAGGGCACCATGGCTCTGGCCTGTAATCCCGGCACACTGGGAGGCCAAGGTGGGCAGATTGCTTAAGCTCAGGAGTTTGAGACCAGCCCAGGGAATATGGTGAAACTCTGTCTCTACAAAAAATACAAAAATTCACCAGCCATGAGGGCATGCGCCTGTAGTCCCAGCAACTTGGGAAGCTGAGGAGGGAGGATGGCTTGAGGCTGGGAGGTGGAGGTTGCAGTAAGCCGATATCGCGCCACTGCCCTCCAGCCTGGGACACAAAGCCAGACTGTCTCAAAAAAATAGAAAAAAAAAAAAAGAAAAAAGAATATTCTTTAATTAACAAATCTTACCACGTCCAATTCACAGTATGAAAACCATCTGAAGAAGAAATACCTGTACTTTTGGTAGTTTTCTAAAGATATTGCAAAGATGAATGATCATTTCTATAACCAGGTGGCAAATACTTCCTAGCTTCAGAGAAAGCGCCAAGCTACATACAATTACTGAATTTCTAAATTGGATTGTCTCCTCCCTTTCTAACCCACATGGCGCTCAAAGTAAATGCTTACTGCAGCACTTCACGATTTGGATTTTTGGATTAGGGATGCTTAACCACTAAGTATTTCTTTCCTTTTCCTTACTTTTTTTTTTTTTTGAGACGGAGTCTCACTCTGTCGCCCAGGCTGGAGTGCAGTGGCACGATCTCGGCTCACTGCAAGCTCCACCTCCTGGGTTCAGGCCAGTCTCCTGCCTCAGCCTCCCAAGTAGCTAGGACTACAGGTGCCGCCACCACACCCGGCTAGTTTTTTTTGTATTTTAGTAGAGACAGGGTTTCACCGTGTTAGCCAGGATGGTCTCGATCTCCTGACTTCGTGATGCCACCCGTCTCGGCCTCCCAAAGTGCTGGGATTACAGGTGTGAGCCACCGCGCCTGGCCTCTTTCCTTTTTCTATATGACAAGAATATTTATGAAATTATGTTTAACAACAAACTGTTCAGGAGTATGGACTTCATATGACTTTAGAAAAAAGCGGTTCTTTAAAAACTGCAATAGTAACACAGATTCAGGATGACTCTCCACAAATTAGAATAGAAGGTAAATCCCTTAACTCAATAAAGGGCACGTATCAAAAACCCTGAGTAAACAACACACTTAACTGTGAAATTTTAGAAGAATTTCCTTTAAAGACAAGAAAAAGAAGACCACTATCATTGTTTCCATTCAAAGATGTATTAGAGTTCTTAATACAACAAAAGAAAAAACACTGTAAGGACTGGAAAGGATAAACAATGTCATCATTTGCAAACAATATGGCAATGTATAGAACCTTAAACCGGTGATGATATAATAAAATATTTCAGGAAGACTGCTGGATACATTTTACTTAAATGTAATTTAGTAATATAATTAAAGAAATTCCCACTTACAATAGCAACAAAAACTGTAACATATCTAGGAATAATTTTTTTAAATGATGTGTAAGACCCCTGTGGAGAATTTGACAAAACCTTATTGAAGGATATAAAATAAAGCCTAAATGAATAAAGAGATATAAAATTAATAACAATACCTAATAATTTGTTTACTATGTGCCAGGTTCTCAGTGCTTTTACATGTATCAACTCATTTAATCCTCACATTTTACAGTTTATCAATATGTGTATTGTACTGACAAGAAAACTGAGACAGAGAATTTACCTAGGATCACAGTCTCGCTAAGTGACAGGTTTGGGATGTGAATACAGAAGGTTTGGTTCCAGAGTCCATCCTTTCAACCAAGACTAAATAGTATGAAGGTCTGACTTCTCCTTAATCTATAAATTTAATGTATTTCTAATGTATAAATTTAATGTAAAAGCCCATGAAGTTTTTATTTGAATTAGAAGCTGACATTAAAGTTAAAATGGCAGAGTAATAAGGCAGAATACTACATTTTTAAAAACAAAGAAGGATTCACCCAACTAGGTATCAAGATTTATAAAACTGCAGCAAATAAAAAATATGGTATCAGTGCAGGCATTGAGAAGCTAAAGTGGACTAACAGAAGAGAGTCCAGAAATATCCAGCATATATAAACTTGATATATGATGAGAGATGACATCGCTCATCGATGAAGAACTAGTGCGGTATCCAATACATGATAATGAGAAATTCAGTTAACAACATAAATATATGTATACATGTGTGTATGACTATACATAACTATACACACATGTATAAATCAAGTGTATGTAAAAAAATGTGTATTAATATATAATACACATACACACATATATAATATACATATAAGTTAGACTCCTGCCTCCACAACATACATAATAGCAAACTCAAAATGAATTAAGGAGCAAATACAAAATTACCTTTATGACTTCAGTATAGGAAAAGATGTATAAATAGGTCACAGAAAGCACAAATCTGGCAATATAATTAATTGAACTTTATCATAAAAGCTTATTTTTGTTATCATGAGGCCAATATAGATAACAGAATTGGTGGCGAGGAATTGAGATATATATTATCTACAAAGGATTGGTATTTCAAGGGGATATTAAAACATCTCTCAAACACATGAAAACAAGACATTTAACAATAGGGAATGATCAAGGGATATGAAGAAGTAACTTAGAAAGAAAACCCCAAAATCTAATAAATATATTCAAGATTCAACTTCAGTAGCTCAGGAAAATACGAAGGTTAAGATGACAAAATGTTTCACTGCCCACTGATTGTTAATTATAAATTCTGACTCACAAGTGATGGAGAAGACATACAGAAACAAGAATTCTCACATACTACTAGTAGAAATGTAAACTAAAAAGATCACTTTAAGAGCAATTTGGTAAACACTAATTCAAAACACTCATACTTTATGACCAGCAATTATGCTTTTAGATATATATCCTAGGGCAATGGTTAGCAAACTAGGGCCTGCTAGCCATCTGTTTTTGTAAATTTTTACTGACACACAGCCATGCCCATTTGTTCATAAATTATCTATGGCTGCTTTCTTGTTAAAAGGCAGGGTTGAGGCTGGGAGTGGTGGCTCATGCCTGTAATCTCAACATTTTGGGAGGCTGAGGCAGGTGGATCACCTGAGGTCAGGAGTTTGAGGCCTGGGCAACATGGTGAAACCCCGTCTCTACTAAAAATACAAAAATTAGCCAGGCATGGGGGCGCACACCTGAAATTCCAGCTACCGGGAGCCTGAGGCACAAGAATCATTTGAAACTTAGAGGCGGAGGTTGCAGTGACACAAAATTGCACAACTGTACTCCAGCCTAGGCAACAGAGTGAGACTGTCTCAAAAAAAAAAAAAAAAAAAAAAAAAAAAGGCAGGGTTGAGTAGTTGCAAAAGAGACCATATGGTCCACAAAACCTAAATATTTAATATGTGGCCTTCTAAGAAAAAGATTGCTGACTCCTCACCTAGAGAAATTCTTCCATGTTTGTTTATAAGACAAGACAAAGTATGTTTATCAGAGCTGTTTTTAACTGAAAAATTAGAATCAACTTAAGTGCTCCTCAACTAGGGAGGAGATAAACTATATTAAACAGTATCAACAATTATGGCAATACAGAGGTGTACTTACACCTTCACCCCACCAATTCCCGCATCCCAGTAGTAAATTCTATTAACAAACTGATGTGCACTTTTCCAACCTTTGCTTACATGCCTATGGAATAGTAAGTACGACCATACTAGGTGACCAAAAACGCACTGAACAAGTAAGAGTAAATAAATAGCCATGCAGTTAAGAGGTACCTGGAGACTAACAATCTCACATAGGTAGGCAAAAGTGGATTTTGAGTTTTCCTAAATTATTTACTAGTCATTTGTATGTGTTTTACTGGTCATATGCCATCTTTTTAATTAATTATCTTATTATATCCTCTGTCCATTAAAAAACATGGGTTAGGCAGGTGCAATGTACATGCCTAAAGTTCCAACTATGTGGAAGGCTGAGGAAGGAGGGTTGCTTGAGCCATTTGAGGCTGTAGTGTATTATGATTCTCCTGTGAATGGTCACTGCACTCCAGCCTAGGCAACTAGCAAGACCCCCTTTCTGAACAAAACAAAAACACAGGGTTGTCTTTTTCTTACTAATTTGTAGGCATTCTTACATTTTAGGGATATTAACATTTTCCCCTTTATGTGTTATAAATATTTTTCTCTTATCTTTTGTGCAATGAATGATTTAAAATGTTACAAGATAAATCCCAACTGTCCTCTTTATTGCTTTTGAGTTTCCATTCATATTTAAGATCTCTTGTCTGTATTTTATTCTATTAATTTTAGATTTATTTTTCACATTTGAATAGTTAATCAACCTGTAACTTTTCTTGAGATATAAGGGTTCAATTTCTCATCTTTTGAGTAGGTCATTAGTTGTACCTATATAATTTATTGAGTAATTTACCATTTTCTCCAAAATTTATAATGTAACTTGTCATATAAAGGTTCTAAATATTCTTGTACCTCTTTCTAGTCTCTACTCTATCATTTGCCTAAATTTATTCCTGTGCTATTATCATACTGTGATTATTCCAACATCTTCACAGTAAATTTTAACAAATGCTAAGGTAAGTCTTCAATTACGCATTCTTTCATAAATGTTTTTGGAAATTCTTGCATTATAAACTTTAGACTCATTTTTCTAGCTTCCAAAAAATTTAGTGTCCTTCAACAATTTTATGTTTTCTTTATGCAGGCTTTTTCTAGTTACTTTAAAGTTTCCTGTTATTATGAACAGGTCCTCCTAACCCCATTTCCACTTTTAACTGGTAGTTATTGCTGATTTTTGTATGTATCTTAACTCCAGATACCTTACTAAATTCTCTTACTAGTTTAAATACTTTTTAGTTCATTTTGTATAGCTTTTCTAGACAAATCACCACATCATTTACAAATAATTATTTAATCTCTTCCTTTCTAGTTCAAAAATAGTGTAGGATTCATAACACTTTTGTTTTTTCTACTTGCATCAGTCAAGGCTGTCAAACAAAGTTAAATAATGGTGATGACAGCAAGCTCCTCAAACATATTAATGATAGCAATGATGATTACCTCATTACTTCTCTGTTTTATTTTTCAAGACAGGGTCTTGATCTGTCACCCAGGTTGGAGTGCAGTGGTGTGATCATAGCTTACTGCAACCTCTAATTCCTAAGCTCAAGCAATCCTATCACCTCAGCATTCCTTAAGGCAGCTGGGATTACGGTTGTGTGCCAACACAACTGCTAACTTGCGATCCTCTTGCCTTGGCCTCCCAGAGTACTGGGATTACAGGCCTGAGCTATTTCACCCAGCCACTATTTTCTTAATATAAGGTTTGCTTCTGGTTTTTGGTAATACTTATATGTTTAAAAACTTTCATTCTATTATTTTATTTGGAATTCTTATTTACTCCTTCCCCTTGCAAATGAGGCCCCATATTTTTTCTCATAGCTTCAGACCCTCCTGAGATCTCTCCTCTTCCAAGGCCGTTCTTGTTTCACTTGTTGAATCATGCAACCAGAGAGTTAGGAGGGAAAGGAGTGCTTTGGCTACCATATTCCCACTATTCTCAGTATCTTATTTTATAATAGCTTGCATACTTTAATCATTTAATAATTTAAAATATGTGTTTATATTCTGCCCTAAAGTAAATATTTCTGTACACAACATATTCCTAGAAGTCCTATAGAAACACAGGGTCACAGAGCATAGGCATTTTAATTTTGGCAAATAATGCCAAACTGTCCTCCAAAAATGTATCAATTTATTCTTAAAACAACAGGGTAGACAATGTAATCCCAGCCTGTAATCCCAGCACTTTGGGAGGTCAAGGCAGGCAAGAACTCTTGAGGCCAAGAGTTCAAGACCAGCCTGACCCATATGGTGAAATCCTGTTTATACTAAAAATACAAAAACTAGCTGGGCGTGGTGGCACCACAACTATAGTCCCAGCTACTCAGGAGGCTGAGGCATCAGAATCACTTGAAGCCAGGAGGTGGAGGTTGCAGTAAGGTGAAATCACACCACTGCACTCCAGCCTGTATGACAGAGCAAGACTGTGTCTCAAACAACAACAACAACAACAACAACAACGACAAAAAACCCAAAAAACCAAAGATTTAAAACAACAAGGTAGATGATGTTTCTTACTTTCACACCCTTGCTAATACTGCATGTCATCAAATTATAAAGTTTCGGACAGCCTGATAGGCAAAAAAAATATAGTACCTTATTTTATGTTACATTTCCCTGATGTCTAATGATGTTTAAGCATCTTTTCACAATTGTTTATTAGACACTTGAACTTATTTTTGTGATAGAACTATTCATATCTTTTGACTATTCTGCTATTTGGTTATCTGTTTTCTTTCTTTTCTTTCTTTCTTTTTTTTTTTTGAGTGCAGTGGTGAGACTGTAGCTCACTGCAGCCTTGAACTCCTGGGCTCAAGGGATCCTCCTCCCTCAGCCTCCCAAGTAACTAGGTCTATGGATGTGCACCATCATACTCAGCTTTTTTTTTTTTTTTTTGGAGAGGCAGGGTCTTGTTATGTTGCTCACGCTGGTCTCGAACTCCTGGGTTCAGGTGATCCTTTTGCCTCAGCCTCTCAAAGTGCTAGAATTACAAGTGTGAGCCACCATGCCTGGCATAGCTGACCATTTTTAATTGATTTGTAGTGATCCTCATAGAATAGGGATATTAAATCTCATATATTCTACCAACATTTTCATTACTTGCCTTTTTATCTTGTTTACAATTTCTTTAACCTTAACCTTCATATAACTATTTCCAGAATAAATGAATGCATATGTTTCTCAAAATATAGAATAAAATTTCTTTAGAATATTAACTACCAAAATGAAGAATACTGCATTCCAGAATAAAAAAAGAATGACTATTTTAGCACTTATGTGAACAAAATGGCCAAGAAAGAACTCAAGTTAACCTCTCTTCAGGGATATAAACTGTCTGGAATACACCTGGTTATATTTAAATAGCACAAGAATTTTTACAACTACCACCTCATCTTGTTCTTTAAGGATCTCTCTCTCTCTAAAAAAAAAAAGCTCACATTAACGGATACAGAAAAACTAACTTATGTCTACAGTATCCCATATATTCATGTTCTAAAAATGCAAATTCATATAAACCTAAGTAACATTTCTGTTTTTTGAAACAAACAAACCTAACATTTTAAAATAATTCCATGAAAATCTCAAATTTAAATCTAAATATAAAACGGAATATATTTTTAGAAATTATTTATATATTCTTGGTTTTAGTTCTTTGCCAGTTATATGGTAATAAGTATCTTCTCCCAATTTGTACCTTATCTTTTCACTTTCTTTAAGGTACCTGTTGAAGATAAATTATTAATTTTAATACAGTAAAATTATTGGTCTTTTATCATTAGTGTTTTAAGTCTTTCTTAAGAAATACTTTCCTACTCTAATATCAGAAACATATTTATGTATATTTTCTACTGAAAGGTTTAAAGTTTTATTTTTGACATTTAAGTCACGAATCTTTCTGACTGGGATAGGGGCAAGAGGGAAGGTAAAAAAAGCAATATATTATATGCATGTCTTATAACTAACATGTACACATACATGCAAACACACACTAGTTAAGCCTCCAACCTCATTAGGAAACTAACATGTATGGACTATGAAATGTAGCATGGTACTGGTGTTTTAGTAGCACCTTAGTCTACCACCATACTCCAAAACCGATAGAATATACATTATGTTTAGGCTATGGTTTATGGTTTGGCTCTGTGTTTCCACCCAAATCTCATCTTGTAGTGCCCATGTGTTGTGGGAGGGACCCAGTGGGAGACAATTAAATTATGGGGGTGGGTCTTTCCTGTGCTGTTCTGGTGATAGTATAATTCTCACGAGATCTGATGGTTTTAAAAATGGGAGTTTCCCTGTCAGTCTCTCTCTCTTTACCTGCCACCATCCATGTAAGACACGACTTGTTCCTCTTTGCCTTCCACCACGATTAAGAGGATTCCCCAGCCACGTGGAACTGTTAAGTCCCTTAAACCTCTTTCTTTTATAAACTGCCCCGTCTCGGGTATGTATTTATCAGCAACCTGAAAATGAACTAATACACTGGGCATGATGACTCTAAATCCCAGCACTTTGGGAGGCCGAGGCAGGTGGATCACTTGAGGTCAGGCGTTCAAGACCAGCCTGGCAAACATGGTGAAACCCCATCTCCACTAAAAATACAAAAATTAGCTAGGCATGGTGGCGCAGGCCTATAATCCCCGCTACTCAGGTGGCTGAGGCAGGAGGCTTGCTTGAGCTCGGGAAGTGGAAGTTACAGGCGAGATCATGCCATTGCACTTCAGCCTGGGCAACAGGGTGAGACTCCTTCTCAAGAAAAAAAAAAAAGAAGAATATTCATTATGTTTAGGAAGCATTACATAAAAAATGAAGACTATACTTCAAGGAATGTAAAACATCCTACAGTAGCCATTTTAAAACTATCTATTTTATAGAATAAAAAATGTACATGTATCACTACCATGTAAATGTTGGTCTCTCCTTTTATTTGCTATTGATATTTACTTAAAGAAAATCTTTAAATGTTTTCCCCCAATTTGTCCCAAAAGTTAAAAAAGCAAACAACAACTTATGCTAGTTTTGAAACAGATAAGGCGATTGGCAAGGCTTCTTCAGGGCTTAAAAACATTAGTCATTCATAAACTTGTTTGAATATAAAAAGGCTATGTTCAATAATATATAAAAATATTAAATAGCAAAGCTAGCTAATACTTTTTCTTGACATTGAGGGTAGAAATAGAGGAATGTTCTCCATATAACTTACTCCGTCTCTCCTAAAATTCTCTTTTGTTTCCTTCCTATTATCCTTGAATGAGGGCTTTTTTTTTGTAAGTGCACAATTTGAAGAGCAGTGACATGTTCTGAATGCCTTTATACAGTCTTAGATTATAAGAGTAAAAATCTCAAAGGAGAATGAAGCCAGTTATTAGCTACCAGAAGACCACTATCTAACTCTGTCTCTCCCTTACAATTCCAAGACAGAACAGAACAGTATCAGGGGAAATGAATATGGTAAAGAAACAATTATGAGAATATTGATTATGTTGCTCAGCAGTCATAAATCTTATTGTGAAATAAAGCCAAAATAAAGACAGCCTTATAAATGTCTTTAATAATAAAATTTAACCAATAGTAACAGAGCTGTAATTCATTTTATTCCTAATAGCTCTTTGCTGTTTTATCACTTAGAAACAAGTAACTTACCTGTGCTCGTTTTTCCATATCCTGGCAGGTGCCTAGTTGTTCTTCCATTGCAACTCTGATTTGCCTCGCTTCATATTCCAATTGTCTTCTGGTCATATCTGTTTGTAAGGAAAACTAAAACCACAAATAATACAAAAGTATCAATAACTTGTATTTATGCTAATCAGTAAAAGCAAAAAAGCATATAAATACCAATAAAGAAAATGAATAAGCAAATATGTCAGTCATGGTGCATGAGAAAATTATTTTTTACTCCAAGGAGTGTTTAAATTTGATTATAGGTGTCAGACTCAATCTGGATCCCTGATGTGATGTGGAATTCAAACACTTATTTGCCAAAGTCATAAGTGGCTTTAATTAGACTGGCCTATTTCACTTAAAATATATAATTGGTCCAGTTAGAGTGAGGCTAACTTCAGTCCCCTTATGACTCTTCTCTACTGAAGAGGCACTACTTTTAATTATTAAATACTAGCATATTAATGTGGACAACATAGAAATTTCAAGAAACAAGTCCATAATTCTTAAGCTTATACTTCAACTTAAGGTAAGGATTACTATATACATACAGACTAAATAGAGAGAATTTTTCCATTAATCAAACGAAGAATATGGGATAAGAAAAAGCCTACATGTAATAAAAATAATCATAAATAGTCTGGACAACACAGACTTTGGTAAAAATTCAAAAGTAAAGCAAAGTTCAAACAAATAAAAAGAGGTACTTCTTCAGAATGGGTGATAACTCATTCAAAAATTTATTAACCCTCTAATTAAAATTCCAAGGACTGTGATAACTGCCAAGCATGCAACAGGATTTTAAAAGGACAAGGTAATGAAACCTGTGTTTCATTCACAAGTTTTATTATAAACCCATGCCCAAAAGGCTAAAAAATCTGCTTAAATAAAATGATAGGTAACAGACTTATAATGGGCCATGAAGGGAATGAGAAAATGCTATAGATTTTCTGTGTGCCCAAAGAAAACTGTGTATGACATATATCTGACTCAGAATAGCATTCTGGTCTAAGAACTCCAAATTGTGTTGTCAGTTGTAGTTAAATTAGTTCTCACCCTTTTCCCTTTGCAACATACAGATGACATTCATATGCAGAATGTATTCCCTTAGGCATACCCAAATTATGGGTTGCAACAGAGATGAAATAGTCTGCATGTTATTTCTTATTCCTACTAAGCCAGTTGTAACTCCACTTATTAGTCCTCCACTTCCCAAACCCTCTCTGCAAAAAAAAAAAAAAAATTGAACATGACACAGTATGTTGCAATAATGTGGTTTAGATCTGATGTTTTCAGTAATGTTTAGTATTTTGATAAGTAGGTATTTCCACATAAAGTGTTCATTAACTTGGCTTCCCAACATAAATGCCAAATTTGTGAAATTAAAAAAGAGCTATAAAATACAAGCAGAGTTTAAATTTGCTAATGTTGCCAATGGTCCCCGATAATGTCTTATATATCATATTAAATAAATGTGATCACTTAATAAATTAGTAGAGAATAATTAACTTGACAACTGATCTTTGTTTCAGATAGTAACCAAATACTCTTGAATCGTCATGTACATTTAAGCTCTTTCCTGAAACTGAACTCAGGTAGACAGCTGGATTCTGGATTTTGTGTATTCTCTAATGACCAAAGTTAACGGTAAGCAAAACTACACTTTGGTATTTTTCTTTATAAAAGTTATAGTCTCAACAAATCCCCCCAAATTCCTAATCCTCACATGCTAACAATTCTCCAATAAATGTTCTCTCACTACCTGTGCTCCTTAATTCCCAGGAGCACTGTTAAGTGTTAACATGTTAAGGGCCCTGTCAGAAAAAGGGATTCTTTCTCTCTCTCAAAACCCTGAATGATTATTCTAGGAGAGTGAGCACGTAAGCTTCCAGTTCCACCTCCTGTCAGCCAATGTCCACTCAGGAAACCTGGTTAGCTACATGTTTTCAAAAAGGTTTTCTCTCTTTCAACTTTTACCTTTTTGTCTATTTTGGTCTCTCAAAGTAGTAGTAGAAAATGAAAAACTTAAGCTAAGAGAGTAAGCTTTATTTTAATTAGCCTATTTTCTTTTAAAAAATTACATGTGGCCAGGCACGGTGGCTCACACCTGTAATCCCAACACTTTGGGAGGCCAAGGCTGGTGGCTCACGAGGTCAGGAGATAGAGACCATCCCGGCTAACACGGCAAAACCCCATCTCTACTAAAAGTACAAAAAATTAGCTGGAAATGGTGGCATGTGCCTATAGTCCCAGATACTTGGGAGGCTGAGGCAGAAGAATCGCTTGAACCCGGGAGTCAGAGGTTGCAGTGAGCTGAGATTGAGCCATTGCATTCCAGACTGGGCAACAGAGCGAGACTCCATCTCAAAAAAAAAAAAAAAGTTACATGAAATATTTATGGATAATAGTTAAAATATGTAGTCTTGTTCGAGATTATATATACTTTTTTCTTTTCTTTTTTTTTAAATATAGAATACTTCATGAATTTCCATGTCATCCTTGAGCAAGGGCCATGCTAATCTCCTCTGCATCATTCCAGTTTTAGGATATGTGCTGCTGACGCGGCCACTATAAATGTATTTGAGAAATATTCTTATATGTGCCATCCCATGAATAAAATTGTTGACATGGAGGGAGAGGCTGACGGGATTAGAATTTTTTTTTTTTTTACAGAACGCTGCAGACCTATAACCTGGAGCAGCTTGGAAGTGGTGAATATCAGCTCCTCAAGTCTGCAATAAAAAATGGCCTCCGATAAAACTACATTGCAAAAAACAGGAAACAAACAGAATGGAAAGAGTAAAAAAGAGAAAAGAGGCAGAGCCGGAAGAATCTGTGGTGGAAAATGTACTAGACTGACGTGTAGTGAATGGGAAAGTGGAATACTTCTTGAAGTGGAAGGGATTTACAGATGCCGACAACACTTGGGAACCTAAAGAAAATTTAGATTGTTCAGGGTTAATTGATGCATTTCTTAATTTTCAAAAAACTAGTCAAGAAAAAGATGGCACAAACAGAAAATCTTTATCTGACAGTGAAACTGATGACAGTAAATCAAAGAAGAAAAGGGATGCTGCTGACAAACCAAAAGGCTCTGCCAGATGTCTTGATCCTGAAAGAGTAATTGGTGCTACAGACAGCAGTGGAGAATTGCTGTTTCTCATGAAATGGAAGGATTCAGATTACGCAGAGTTGCTGCTGGCAGAAGAGGAAAATATGAAGGGTCCTCAAATTGTAATTGCTTTTTATAAAGAGAAATTAACTTGGCATTCTTGTCCAGAAGATGAAGCACAGTAATTGTTTGCACTGATTTATACAGGTCTTGGTTTTTGATTTACTAGTGTGAAGAAATAACTACATTTCAATGAAAATCAAGTTTGGTATGTTCGTTTTGAACGTAGTATTGGGAGAGTTGTTGTGGATTTTCTTTTGCATTAATAGCACTGGTTACTTTGAACAAATAAATAAAAGCTCTCTGTAGTTGCTTCCTTCATCAGAAAAAAAAAAAAAAAAACATTAGATACCATGGTATATTATATCCACTGCATGAGAGAACAGCTTTTCTAAATATATTAGGGGCAATTTCCATAGCCATTACTCAATCAGAACTTCTGTTCTCATATGCCTAAGGACCATTCTGGGTTTCTTATTTGTTTTGTGTGTGTGTGTGTATAAAGAAAATGCACACGTAAATGTTTTCTTTTTTATGTTTTTAAACATTTACGAAAACAAAAATCACCGGTAATCCAATGTTTCTGAAATGTCATCATTCTGAGCAATCTAAGAAAAATAAATCACTTCAAGTTAAATTGAAAAATCTCCTGAAGTCATACATTTCAAGTTAAATGAATGATTTTAATTAATTGGACAATTTAAATTGGATAATTTAAAAGCAGCCATATCAGAATTCATATCTGTAAATGCAATGGTTTGCACAATTTCTAAAATGAAAAATTTTACCATTGCCAACAACATCCAGATGAGGAAACCAGACAAATCCTAGTGTATTTTAATCAGCTAACCAAGACAGTTAAATGGACACTTAAAAGATTCCTCTGGTATGGCGGGGCGCGGTGGCTCAAGCCTGTAATTCCAGCATTTTGGGAGGCCGAGACGGGCGGATCACGAGGTCAGGAGATCGAGACCATCCTGGCTAACACGGTGAAACCCCGCCTCTACTAAAAATAACAAAAAACTAGCCGGGTGAGGTGGCAGGCGCCTGTAGTCCCAGCTACTCGGGAGGCTGAGGCAGGAGAATGGCGTAAACCCGGGAGGCGGAGCTTGCAGTGAGCTGAGATCCGGCCACTGCACTCCAGCCTG